>NC_057805.1:232446307-232814469 GCF_018294505.1 Triticum aestivum
GACGTCGTCCGGCGCGGACGGACGCGTCCGGCGGCGCGGTGGGAAAAACGCTAGGGTTCGTCTGCGAATCCGTTTTTCGGGATGCCCACTTATAAATAGGTAGAGGGAGCTAGGAGACTCCAAATGAGGTGCGGTTTTCGCCCACACGATCGTGATCGAATGCCCTAGAGCATGGAAGAGAGTTTGGTAGGCTTTGGGCTGGTTTTGGAGGGGGTTTTTGCTGGACACTCAAATGGACTTTGCGGATGCCCGGTTAACCGTTGGAGTACCAAACGACCTCCGAATGGAACGAAACTTGACTGGTAGTCTCCGGGTGGTATATTAAGACCACTTGACAAGCCTCGGTCCATTCCGAGAAAGTTTGACACACGCACACGAAAGAAAACTAGAGGGGTGCACCGGAGGAGATAGGAGCGCCGGATTGGAAAACGGACAACGGGGAAAATGCTCGGATGCATGAGACGAAAACGTATGCGAATGCAATGCACATGATGACATGATATGAAAATGCATGACATGAAAAAATACAAAACGAAAGACAAAACCCGACAACGGAGAGAAAAACATATCACATAGCCGGAAATGGCAAGAGTCGGAGTTACAAATATGGCAAGTTACATGCGGGGTGTTACAAGTAAGAACCAGCAGCAATGTACTCAGCTTTAGTAGTAGACAGTGACACGGAGTTCTTTTTCTTCAAGGACCAATAGACCAAAGATCGTCCGAGGAAATGGCATGTGCCTGATGTTGACTTGCGGTCCACACGATCAGCAGCATAGTCAGAGTCTGAATATCCAATGAGATCAAAAGCCGAGCCCTTGGGGTACCATAATCCAAGTGTTGGTGTGTGAGCTAGATATCGAAGAATATGCTTCACAGCCTGATGGTGTGATTCCTTCGGTGTATCTTGAAATCGGGCACACATGCAAACACTAAGCATAATATCTGGCCTAGACGCACATAAATACAGTAGAGAACCAATCATGGAGCAGTATACCTTTTGATCGAAGTCAATACCATTTTCATCAGTGCATAGATGGCCATTTGTGGGCATTGGAATTTTGACCCCTTTGCAATCTTGCATGCCGAATTTCCTCAGTACATCCTTGAGATACTTCTCCTCAGATATGAATATGCCATTGCGTCGTTGACGAATTTGAAGACCTAAGAAGAATTTCAATTCTCCCATCATAGACATTTGATATTCTTCACTCATCATATAGGCAAATTCATCACTGTAACATTGGTCAGTATAGCCAAAGATAATATCATCAACATAAATTTGGCACACAAACAATTCACCATCATAAGATTTAGTGAAAAGAGTAGGGTCAAGTGAACCGGGTTTGAAGCCTTTCTTCATGACGAATTCCTTCATTCCTTCAAAGTATCATACCATGCCCGAGGGGCCTGCTTGAGGCCATAGAGGGCCTTATTGAGTCTGAAGACTTTGTCAGGATGCTTTGGATCTTCAAAAACTGGGGGTTGAGCAACATATACTTCTTCCTCAAGCTTACCATTGAGGAATGCACTTTTCACATCCATTTGATATAAAGTGATATCATGATAGTTAGCATAAGCAAGTAATATGCGAATAGCCTCAAGTCTAGCAACAGGTGCAAAAGTTTCATCAAAATCGATTCCTTCAACCTGTGTGTAGCCTTGAGCTACAAGCCGTGCCTTATTCGTCACCACAAGGCTATTTTCATCTTGCTTGTTGTGGTAGATCCACTTTGTGCCAATGATATTGTGCTTGCGAGGATCTGGACGTTTGACCAGTTCCCAGACGTTGTTGAGCTCGAACTGATGTAATTCTTCTTGCTTAGCTTGAATCCAATCAGGCTCCAGAAATGCTTCGTCTACCTTAGTGGGCTCTGTGATAGAGACAAAAGCAAAGTGCCCACAAAAGTTAGATAAATGTGAAGCTCTTGAGCGTGTGAGAGGACCTGGTGCTTCAATGTCATCGATGATCTTCTCAATTTGCACTTCGTTTGCAACGCGAGGATGAGCTGGTTGTCGTCAAGGAATTTGATCAGCATTTTCTTCAGCACCATTTTCTTCAGGTGCCTCAGCTCGACGTTCTTCACGTTCTGGAATGAATTCTTCACCAGATTCTTCCGTAGGGATGACATCCTCAGTAGCCTTGAACTTGATAGTTTCCTCACGTGTTGGTTCATCTATCACATAAGGTAGGTGCTCTCTTTGCGAGCTATTAGTTTCATCGAACCGCACATCTACAGTTTCAACAACTGAAAGTGCGTTATATCGACTAGAGGGAGGGTGAATAGGCGATTTTTATGAATTCTTCACTAAGGAATTTGCAGGTGAGGAAATTCCTTAGCGAAGAACTACTTGCAGCGGAATAAGTACTCAAAAGTAAACAGAATAAAACACAAGCATGGTCATCATGATGAAATGAAGACAAGCATAGAGTACAGAAAGCGTAATCACATGATAACACGGGATGAAGACAAACAGACTGAAGAAATTGAACTGAGGAAATTGGGAAAGTCTTCAGTCAATGTCTTCAAACACAGATATGAGGAAATGAAAGAGTTGAGGAAATAGAACCGGTAGGCCTGGTGAAGATAATGATTTGGTAGACCAGTTCCAAATGTTGTCTCAGTTGTACATCTGGTTGGAGCGGCTAGCACTACAAAGAAAATACACTTCCGTGATGATACGTGTTTGTCACAGTAGGTCGCGTTTTTTATCATGCATGTACATCCATGACAAATTTATGACAGAATCAAGATAGTCATACCTGTGTTGTCGTAGAAGTGTTCCATGACATTACCAAAATTATCATCACGGAAGTGTCCACTTCCATGACGATAAATTGTGCGTCACAGAAGTGCTTTCGTCAAGGGTGACCGACACGTGGCATCCACCGTAACGGAACGCCGTTAAGCTATCGGGTCGGGTTTTGGATCCGATAACCGTTAACAGCCCCGACCAATGGGGATTTTCCACGTGTAAAATCATCATTGGCTGGAGGAAACACGTGTCGGCTCATCGGTGGGACAGATGTCATCCACTCATTGGACAGAAGGCGCCTATGATACGTCAACACGTGGCACGGCCCAACAGAGGCCCATTCCTGTGAAAAGGCCACCCCGTTTGACTTGGTTAAAAGGTGGCGGCCCGGCCCATGGAAAGCCTGTTAACGGCCTGTTCGCATATAGCCCATTTACAGCCCGCTAACCCAAGGCCCGTTACGCCCTATTCGAATTAGGCCCAGTAGCGTCATCTGGGCCATCCAATATGATTACAACCCATTTTCACTTCTGGCCCATGTATGTCCCATGACGTCTTTCGGCCCATATGAGGCCCTATGTAACTCTTGGCCTATTAACGGCCCGTGGTGAAACTGGCCCGTAATGAACAGTGTATCACATTACACCCATTAACGGCCCGTGGTGAAACTGGCCCGTAAAGAATAGTGTATCACTTTATACCCATTAACGGTCCGTTATTCCGTTGGGCCGTTTCCAGCCCATGTTATCTTTCGGCCTTCTCAGAGCCCATTTATTCTTGGGCTATTTTCCAGCATTCGTTTACTTACGGCCCGTTACTGTCATTTTCTGCTTGTGGGCCAAATTCAGCCCGTGGTTATAGTCGGCCCGTTTGTGGTCCGTTAATACATTGGGCCATTTTCATAGCGTCATCAAATACGGCCTATTAACGATGGCCCATTATGGTCGGCCCATGAACGGACGATTCCAACTCTAGCCCGTTTACGGCCAGAATGCGGTCTGTTTGGCCCATGTTTGGCCAATCGATCATACGGCCCGTATAAGGCCCATTGATGATACGGCCCGTAGAAGGCCATTGTTTCTACGGCCCGTAGAAGGCCCACTGTTTCTATGGCCCGTAGAAGGCCCACTGTTTCTACGGCCCATAGAAGGCCCACTGTTTCTACGGCCCGTAGGGGGCCCAGTGTCACTACAGTAAATATTAGCCCATGGTTATTGTGGCCTAGTTTTAAAAAAATAGGTTATTGCAGCCACTAGCAAACCGCAGAAAAAGAACTGCACTGACTACAAGCAAACAAATAAACAAGACAACAAGGAAATAAATAAGCAAGCAACTTACACTAGGCTATCACGGCTATTACACATATTACATCCACTGGGCATCAAAGTTCGCCACCAGTGCAAATATAGGGAACACAGCGGCATATAAACGTCGCAGCAAAACAAGTCCAGAACTGGAACCACTTCAGAAGAGCTCAAGAAACAATGTCCTGGGTACCCATAATGTTGGCAAGATGCTTAGCAAGCTTATTAACTTTCTCTTGTTTGGCACTTAAGTCCTCCAGCGCTTGCTGTTGCACCAGAAAGTATGCATCTGAATTCTGCAGGGACTTCCTCAGTCCTTCGACTTCCTGTCGCATAACATCTGATCGATGGCTTTCAACTTGAAGTTGAGACTCAAGAAGCCGAACTGATTCAGGCAACGAGTTCGAACAGCTGGTGCCAGCAGTGGTAGCCAGTAACTCGAACACTACATCAAGACAGGACTTTGGGGTTGTCTGAGTGTCTTCAATATAGTTTTTATTAGCTTTCTTGGAGACCAACAGGGATGTCTCACTATCTTGAACCTTATCTGCATTACTTCCTTTACCATTGCATAACAGGGTACTCTTCTCCAATATTTTATCCGCGTTCTAAAAGAGAAACAAACAAACACATCTTAGGTTTACAATGTAGTATATGAAACTCATTTTGGTAAACCAGTTCAGTAGTAAGGTGGACAGGATAACAGCATGAAACAAACATATATCTATGTAGTATGGTCACTGTATGGTCTATATCATTCTAGTTTATGTTGCCAAATCAAGATAGATACAGTTCGAATCATATCTATTTAAGACAAAGCAACATAGACAGAATATAAGTGTGGGAAACTACACAGCAATAACAACACTTGTAATGTGCATGGCATGAGAACATAACTATTTATTCAATTGAAACTGAAATCAACATAGAGCAAGTTACAACAGCAAACAGCCAAACACGTTGAAGAAACAGGTTTAAAACATACCTATTGCGCCATTGGAGTTTCAATTGTATCCTTCAAATTTGAAATTAGTTGGTATCAGTAAATACAGTGATGCAAGAGCAAAGTAGTATGAACCATAGCTACGGAACCTGACCTGAGAACAATTCTTCTTCTGCTTTAAGCGTTGACTTCGGGTTCATAGTGGTGGTCCTCGTGATTTGGGCACTGCAGTTGCCTTACTAACTGCTCGTGTTTGGGTGCTCTGTGGTGGAGACGGTGCTGTGTCAATGGGAACTGGGTGTCTATCTGCTGGGGTTGGGGTTAGAAGGGGTGTAGCTGGTTCTCTGTCCAACTGGGTAGGGGTACAATCTGCATGAGTGTGGGTTATGTGTGGTGGGGCTGGTTCTTGGGAAAGTACAACCATGGTTCTTTCTGCATCGACAGGTAGCACGATCTTTTCTGAAGACTGTGTTTTTACTCCCACAGATACTGCCATCACTCCCTCCAATTGAAATGGCTGATAAACAAGAAAAGTAATTGAATGTACAGACATTGTAAGATAGACAGGTGCAATGGATAGTAGGGAAGAAAACAGGGCATGAAATAATTCACATTTATGTTGTCTAAGCAAACAGAATAGCAGGACATAATTTCACATATATGATGGCTAATTAAACAGGATAGCATGACACAATTTCACATGTATGATGGCTAACTAAACAGGATAGAATGACATACTTCAAAATATGATGACTATGTAAACAGGATGACATGATATAACTATACTATGTGTCTATTAAAGTGGTTAGCATGCCATAAATCACAAACATGCCGTCGATGGAAACATGATGGCATGATATAATTCACGGATAGAATGACATAATTTAAAATATGATGACTATGTAAACAGGATGAGATGATATAACTATATTATGTCTTTAGAAAATGGGTTCGCATGCCATAATTTAGATACATGCTATCTATGTAAACATCATGGCATGACATAATTCAAATATATGATTTATATACTAAGGAAGTTAGCAGAGGGCAATCGCATATATGATGTGTCAACTAATGAGATGGCATTCAATATTGTGTATATGATGTAAAAACTAAGCATTGCAATACAACATATGCATTATATGAGTAATATAACCCTGCCAAGTTTGAGCATACACCTCAGGGGGATAATAGGACTAGTCATCTGCCTCTGAATCCTCCTCTAAAGAGCTATCTGTAACCAGCAAGATATCTGCTTCAGCAGGTACCATTGTCTGCTCTGAAGACCTTGTTTTCACTCCAGATTTCTCCATCACCAATTCAAATGGCTGATGCACAGGAAGAGCAGTTGAATATACAAACATTGTCGACAAAAGCAATGAGAAATACAAAAAAAGGACGGCATGATATAACTCATATATATGACGCTTGCCTAAACAGCATGGCATTGCATAATTCACATACATAATGCCTTGCAACAAGATAACATTGCATAATTCACATATATAATGTCTTGCAACAAGATGGCATTGCATACTTCACATATATGGTAATTAGACACTAATCAGGTGGCATTCAGACAAAGCATGTCTAAACTAAGCAAATGACATAGCAATGCAAGATACCATACGCACGATATGAGCAACATAACCCTGCCAAGTTAGGGCATGCACCTCGGGGGGGGGGGAATATGACTGGTCATCTGTCTCTGAATCTTGCTCTGAGGAGCTATCGGTAACCAGCAAGACATGCACTTCGTTAGATAGCATTGTCTGCTCTAAAGACCTTGTTTCCACTCCAGATTTTTCCATGACCATGCCGAATGGCTGATGCACAGGAAGAGTAATTGAATGTACTATATAATTCACATATAAGATGACTGGCTAACCAGGGTGGCATTGCAAAATTCACATATATGATGCCTGGCTAGACAAGATGGCATTGCATGATTCACATATACGATAAAGAAACTACACAGAATGCGTTGACACAAAGCATGTCTAAACTAAGCAGATGACATGTTTAATGTATACAGTAAGCAATGCAAGGCACCATATGCATGATATTACCAACATCAGCATGCCAAGTTAGAGCGAAGACCTCATGGGGTAAATAGGAGTGGTCTTCTCCTTCTGAATCCCCCTCAGAACAGTTATCTTCCTCTTGATTACGATCCGAAATGGGTGGAGGGGGGCTGCCTTTGCGCCCACCATGGAACGACGTCTGCATGAAATTTTATTGCCACACAAGGATCGTCTCTTTTGCTCTACATGATCAGTTCCATTGTGTACAATAACTGGCATGCATAGGAATAAAACATAGTGAGATTATGTAAGGAGTGCATGCACAAATCCAGAGTGATGGTAGCAAACTGTGGATAGACCCAAAACCAATGTTAGCAGGCAGATAATAGCTTTAGTTAAAAATACAGATAATGGCTCCTTTAATGTTTGTTTGCACCCAACATGAAACTCATAGTAGACACCGGAGATTAACCAGATGGTTGACAGATAGTACTGATTGCTGCCCCAATATGTACCCCACAACCATTTAAAAACTCAAGTTTCAGCATTAGTTTGGACCTGACTCGGAGTCTAATAGGTGAACATGACGATAATGTAGCATGTCATCATATTAAGCGACGCATAACGTAAGCAGAGACGGAAGAGTGCGACCTGTCTTGCGGACCCGTGTAGTCCTCAAGGTCATCTGCTCAATTGATGATGGTAATGCAGTTGCCGTGGCTGTCAGCGGCGGGGACGAAGATCTGAGGCGGCGAAAGACAGTCTGGAGAGCGGATCCCTGCTGTGGTGAACCCTTCCGTCGTTGGAGCAGCTGAGCTGGGGTGGAACACAGCGGCGCAGGAGCAGGACAAACCACACAAGGTTCTCTTTGACACATATCTGTAACAGAAGTAATTGAGTAAGGGCTTGTTTGAATTTGAGGATTCTAACAATGCAGGGATAGCAAATAGACATGAATAGGATAGGAATGCACATGCAAAATAGAGAATTTAAAAACACAGGATTTCTGCCAATCTGGATGTTTGATTCACAACAATTGGAAGATCACAGGATACAAAAAAGCATGGTGAGATTAAGTCAAATCACAAGAAAATGTACGGTTATAATGCTATTATGCTACTATCTCTTAGTCTTGTGCTTGATGAATAGGAATATGAAAAGGAGAAGTGGAAATTAGAATTCCTACGGTTTTTCTTTCAACGAGACACTAGAGGAACAAATCCTACAGTTTTCTTTTGCTCCATTCCTTTGCACCAAATTCATGAAAAGTAGTACCATAGGAAACTTTCCAATTCCGATGTTTTTCATTCACTTTTCCTTTCAAGCACTGGCGATTCTAGTAGGCAGGCTTGAGCAAGGAAAATCCTACACTAAAAAATGTTTTTGTGCTACTTCTATTACTTTGGACCCAGGCCACTGCCATACTAGCTAAACTCCCAGGCCCATCGACAAATGCACAACTCAAACGCGCAGAGATAAATAATGATGGCGTTCAAGAGAGCTCATCACGGATAGCTAAGTTGCCTGGTACCTCACTGCTTGTCATATAGTAGGATGAAATAATCGTATTTCCCGTTACTACGAGTGCTCAGTGGACAATATATATAACATGTAGAGTAAAAAAGAGATGCAACAAGTGTACAACCTCTTTGGCGAAGCCATGTTGATCTCAGCGTGATTGGGTTGGCCGGTTAGGATGCTCCAGCTGACTTGGCTGTCGGAGGAGGGAAGAAGATCTTAGGCGTCTGGAGATGGAGCCCGAGGTACTGCTCCGCTGTGATGGAGGGTTTCGTCGTTGGAGCAGCTCTGGTGAGTTGTACGACGCCGAGGCTGAAGCAGGACAAGAGAGACAACGAACAATGTTAACCTGAGTGGAATTCTAATAGCATCTCCAATACATGACGTAAAATACATAACCACAAAGTGCTAGATGTAAAATACATCAGCCGCTCATCTCTGAACTTAACTGTCGAAACTGAATTTAACTGTCGAAACTGAACTTAACTGTCGAAACTGAATTTTGCTGTCGAAATTGAATTTTGCTGTCGAAACTGAACGCACTAGCAAGGTGAGGCTCCACGTCGGTCGACTGACTTTTTCATCTCTGGTCAGTCGATTTTGCAGCCGTTGGATACGAAATCAAGGGCCTGCGGTTCACCTTCAACCTCCACCCCCCTGAGCTGCCAGCCACCACCGGCCAAACAGCAGCCCCCTGCCGCCCGCGGCCGGCGGTGCGCCGGCCCGCCCGCCCTGAAAACACTCCCCACCGCTGGTCCGCCGCTGCCCCGGCCATCCCTCTAGGCCCCCCGTGCCAAGCTTTTTCTCCGGCGATCCCCACGCCACCGCCTCGCCAACGCCCCGCCACCGCTGGTGAACACCGCCCCCATCCTGAACCCTAAGATAGATAGTGGGGTACCTCTCCAGCGAGCCCCCCTCCCCGCTGCGGCTGGTTCTTCCTTCACCCCGGTGAGCCCCCCCACCCCCTGAAAATCGACTGACCCAAAAGTCGATTCAGTCGACTGAAGTGTAGCTAAATCGGAGCAGCATCGCAAGCAAGAGCAAGAGCGAGAGCAGCAGCGCGAGCAAGAGCAATAGCAAGAGCAGACTAGGCAGGGGACCGAGAGCAAGAGCAGCAGCGCGAGCGAGAGCTAAAGCAGCAGCAGCTCCTACTGATGTGGACGTCGCCGCCGAGGGAGCGCCACCGTGGAGGAAGTGGCCGACGACGCCGCCGTGGATGGAGCCGCGCCATGTCGGTTCGGGACCGAGCGCCGGCAGCACCGTGAGATCGAATCAAGAAGAAAATGCGGCGATTAGTGTACAACCTCTTTGGTGGCGCCGATTAGGCCGCAGCTTCATCCGAGGAAATGGTGATGATGATGCTCTTTCGATGGTGCAGGTGGAGACGGCGGTGTGGGAATGGAGGTGGCGCGAAAGACGAGGGGAACATCGGGGTAGCTCCTTGGAGGTGGAGGACGGGGTGGCTGAACCGGCGGGACGATGAGATCGACGACGGATCCTCATCCGGTACGGTGGATGAGGGACGTCGAGGTGTTGCTGTGGACGTCGTCGTCGGGGAAGAGGCTCCGGCTGGGTGGCGGACGGAGCAGGGTGTAGGGTTTCGTCGCGGGTTTTCGCGGCCTCGGTGTACGAGTGGGTGGGCAGATGGGATGGCAGTGGGGAACCATGTCTTAGAGACGCGCTTGTCCGAAATGTGGGGTAAGTTACGAAAGTACCCCCACCGATTTGAGGCGGTTCTTTCGGTTCTGGGGTACCACGGGCATTTCGCGTGTCGGGATTTCACAGGAGGTGGGAGTTTTCACGCGCGTTGTAATTTTGGAATAGCAAGGCGCGGGTTGAGATGGAGGGAGTTGTCGGAGCACAACAAGACAAAGATATATCTTAAATATTTCGGGCTAACAAGGCGCGGGTTGAAGAGGCGGGAGTTTCGCAGCACGATAGACAGAGACGCTAGCTTGAATTTTCGGCATAACAAGGCGCGGCTTGAAATTTCGGAAGAACAAGCTTAACGTGTACCCAAAAAAAGACAATTTGCACCTCAACACACACACAAACACCATTTAGACTAGAGTAAGGTACACGTGCATTGCACGCATGAGATTTGGCAACCAAATTATGAATAAATACCACATTATAGCATGCAAGCTTTGAGTCATATATGCATGATGTAGATGTTCGTTTAATTCTTATAGTTCATTTCATTCAAAATCATCTAGTTTTTATAAGAAAGCTAATCTATTTTGAATTGTGCGTCGTAAGACATAAAGTAAAAACAAATAATGGCAAATCATGTAGAAAAACATTTGGGCAATTCTGATACGGAAGATTCTAGAACAAATAAGAAGTGCTTGTGTTTTGATGTTTGTGCATTATGCTTAAGTTCAACCATGGAGTCTTCTAGATTATACATGTGGCGAAATCTGGTGGAATCTAGATGATATCCAACGGCCAGTAGTGCTCAAATTTGCCATCTTTGGACCATCGGATTTGCCTCATCCAACGACCATCTTTCAAAGTTAAAGTTACCCGCACACAATATAAAAAAATATAAAATATAATATATATAGGGGTATAGATATAGATATGTGATGCGAAAGCCGCCCATCATCTCCAATTAGAATAGAGAGTCCATGCACGGATGCGACGTGGCCAAATGATGTCTGCCATCGGTATCTCAAATTCAAATCAGTCTGACCTTGTTCAATGTGTATACATTACAACATGCTCGTTTCCAAACCACACCGCACAGATCTCCGTTATATTCATGCATGCATGGGTTTCAAACATCAGGATCTCTTATTCAAATATTTGAATTCAACTTTACATTGATTATGACCTCACCTTTTATTTTACACCCACACAGTAGTCTTCTCTTTATAATTGTACCACTAACTTTCTCTCGTGCATGCATGCACACACACTACCAGTCGGCATTATCCATCGTACGCATACAATCTTTTTCTTCAGGTCGGTCTCCCATGAAGGCACACACCCACACACATCCCCCTCTCCATCATATCGGGCATTCTTTATCTCTCACGCGTGCATGCGCAACGATCGATGTTCCTCTACGTATGTGTGTATATAGCTAGGTCTTTCATAGTTTTCCACACAAACCGATCAATCGATATATCCGGTGAGGTCTCACCCTCTTTCCCACGTCCACATCAATCAATCTATACCTCTCTATATAGGATTAACATATATAGCTAATACACCCACATTAATTATATATCCAACGTCCCCCTCTCATCATCCATGCCTTCCGCTTCATCTCTCAGACGCGTGCACAATGGCGAAGACAGGGGGCAGTAAGGGCCCTGCCCCCTCCCCCCCTTACATCACAATATATCGAGGCTAATATGAATGTGATCATTAGACAATTGCTGCTAAAAATGGTTTAACTTCATGAATTGACCCTCCTCGTAAAGGATTAGCAATGCTTGGCCCCCTAGCTCATTTATTTTTCATGGCTCCGCCACTGCGCGCAACAGCGCACGTGTTCGCCCCGTCTCTCTAAATATCGATCTCGCACTTGTGCATTCCTTCATAGTCTCCCTCCACTCGGCCCCTCGCACCATCTTCTAGCCCCCCACCGGATTTTTCCACATGTACAATCTAGCAGACTCCATGGTTGAACTTAAGCATAATGCACAAACCTCAAAACAACAGTGGTTCTCTTTTGTTCTAGAATCTTCTGTATCATAACTGCCCAAACTTTTTTTCTAGTTGAATTGCCATTTGTTTTTACTTTATGCTTTACAACGCACAATTCCATGAATCATAAAATAAATTAAGGGCTTCTTTGATTCAAAGGATTCTCAAAGGAATTTTGGAGGATTCTAATCATTAGGAATTTTTCCTATCTTGGTTGTTTGATTCATAGGATTGTAAACCATAGGAATTTTTCCATATGATTCATTTGCACTAGATTTCATAGGAAACATCCCATCCACTCAAACCTCTTTGAAAGAATTCTGCGTTTTTTCTATGCACAATCAAACACTCGTACAATCCTGTAGGATTCAAGACGACATTCCACTATAATCCCATGTTTTTCCTATTCCCGCGTTCTTAGTTTTTTTTATAAAAACTAATTGATTTTGAATGAGATGAACTATAAGAATTAAACGAAGGGCTACATCAGGCATATATGACTCAGAGCTTACATGCTATAGTGTGGTATTTATTCATAATTTGCTAAATCTGATGCGTGCAATGCACGTGTACCTTACTAGTACTTCGAGTATGTGCAAAACACGTAAATTAGAATACCAATGGCACGCTACACAGTGTCTCTCTTACAGTTCATGAAGCCACTGGCACATGTGGAGGCGTTGTCGCGACCTCCTTGCATGGATTGATCACAGTGACGTGCTGCTGGTTCCAGAAGAATGTACTCGTCCTCCCTGAGCCATACTGGCGGTACATGCACGAAGCGAAGATGTGCACGCACGCCACGCACGCACTCATTCCCTCGCACGCACACGCGGGTACACGGGCGGACGCAATTTTGTACCAAGATCCGCCCCATGTGATAATTTGACGCGTGTAAAGTCGATCACTTTATTGATGGTCAATTAATACAGCGCATGCAAATTGAGTGGACGTGAGGGCGGAAGAAAGACATTATTACTCCACTGCGCGCATGCGAGTAGTTAAATCGTGGGTTGCTAGTAGTACTTCCATTGGTCTCCTTCGTATTTTGTGCCACTTTTTGACAGTAACATAATATTTACGCATTTGAGCAGTGTAGTACTTGAAATTTATGTTCCACTAAACTCATCGGGAGCCGTTTCGGGCCTCGAAACCAAAACCATCAATTAATCTTTACCTTGTTCCCATCACATTCGAAAGCCGGCTCACACCTACTAGTACGTACCAAACCTGAACGTGTTCCCACTATGCAGGTATTAGTACTAGTGCTAGTACTTAGGTTATAAAAAGGGGAAATACCTAACCGAAAATTACTCTACCTTTCCTCCTCATAAGTGCTTCTTCTTTGTCCGTCGTTGCCATGGCCGGTGAGCAGAGCTCTAGGTCGAGAACTACTCGTAACAAGGGAGCGGCAACCAAGGCTGCGGAAAAAAAGAGAGGGCTCGCCGCCACGCAGAGACCTCGAAAGATCTCTCACGGCAAGGCGATGGCTCCCAAGAGCGCCCTAGCCGCGGAGGCGAACATGCCGAGCCGGCGGAGCTGGAGTCGTTATCCCTCGACGGCATACCCGATCAGCTCAATAAGCAGAAGGAGTTCATCCAAGGCTTGATGGAGTTGCTGAAGGAGAGCCTCGACGACATGCCCGTTGAGCTCAATCAGTAGGGGGAGTTGATCGCCGGCTTGGTGATGCTGCTAAAGAAGAGCATTGCCTCGGAGAAGAAGGCGACCGGCGAAATCCTGCGACTTCAGGAGGACAAGGCGAAGCTCTGCCACGAGATCGACCTGTTGAAGGAGAAGAACGCCGGCTGGATGAAGCTGCATGAGAATAGTAGTTCCTCGATGAAGATGCTGCAGGCCCTCGTCATGGAACAGAAGGAGAAGTTGGTGAAGCTCCGCATCGAGCACCCGGCTGCTATCAAGGTACGTAATGCAGCCGTGGAACAGATAATGAAGGCTCGCGTCGAGAAATCCCGCGTCATGGATAGAATGAAGAAGATGGCGGAGGAGACGCGCAAGGAGATGGAGGTCGTGGAGGGGATGAAGAAGCAGTTACGACTCCGCGGCGAATTAGATCATTTGGGGTGATAATCTTCCTTCTTCTTTTGCTCCTGTGTTTCATCTTTTGCTTCGGGTGTTTCACCGCACGTGTCACGTTCTCTGCGAGGCATGAATAGAACAATGTTTTTTTAGGGAATGAATAGAACAATGCTAACAATGAGATGACTAGCAAATTAGATCATTTTTATCGCCATATGGCACTGGGCTGCCGTGTTTCGTGCTCCTCCATCGCAGTACTACTCCAGTGGAAAACTTGAGTATACCGCACGGTTCTTTGCTCCTCCTCGAGCAGGTCGTTGGCGCATTTATATGAGCAGTCAAATCACAAGGCCCCGCCTTCCAGCAGTAATGAGCCGTCAAATCACAAAGGCCCTCGCCTCTCGTGAAACCGACCAAGCTAGACTGCCCCGCCCTCTAGACTTTTAAAAAATGTATACTTTTGTACAACAATAGTATCGATGGATTGCGCCATGGAGAAAAACTTGAAATTAAAAAAAAGGTGGTACATATAGAGAGCGCTCGTCGCCAAATTATGGTTATAGTACTATTAAAAAGGCTAGTCGCAATAATGGTGTCCAGCACAACCCACCCCTCAAATAAAACTAAGAGGGTGCTTGGATACGTTTTTGTCCCATGACTAAAAGTAGTGGGACTAAAACATGCTAGCCTCACCCATGCTTGGATCCAAATACTAAAAAGGCTAAAATCAAGTTAATGAGCATTTATTATCCTCCAAACCCTCCAATCCAGAACTCGCCTGTGTTAAAGGAGAGGAGTTAAATGAGTAGAGAGAGGACTAATCCACATTTTAGTATGGGTACCCCTGACTAAAATTTTTAGTCTCAAGACTAGTTTTAGCCCCTCTTTAGTCAGGGGTGCTTGGAACTTTAGCCTCTTAAAGAGACTATTTTTAGTCAGACTAAAATAAGTCCGTTGGATCCAAGCACCCTCTAAGCATCCTGGAATTCTTTGATAAAACTAAGCACCCTGAAATTCTTTGACAACTAAACTGCTGGCTATATGATGTTGGCCATATATATTGTACGTATATAATGTGAAGAAACGAGTGGTAGTACTATACCAACTAAAAGATGAAATGTAAGAAATACTAGTATGTACGTACTGAAGAGTTAAAGTAACGAGAAGAAACATAACATAGTTCTACTGGGGGCTCAGCACAACACACCCCTCAAATTAAATTAAGCACACCTGAAATTAAACTTTGCAACTATTCCAGTAGACACTGCGTTAGAACCACCATGAGCAACGACACTGCCACCTTACTCGGAGTCCTCGTCCACGTCCTCGACTTCGTCCTTGTCCCTCTTCCTCTTGGCCGATACTTCTTTGCTTGAACCGCACACTTGGCTGTTGCTCTTCATCCAACCCTTGTAGATATTGAAGCAAAGGTAGCCATCCATTGCAGCGTAGTGGATGTGGTCTATATCTAGTACATTCCGCTGCCATGCATGACGATGAAACGTGTATGGAGGTTTCTCCAGTTTACCGTACGAAGGATGAACCATGGCTCCTGCCAGGGTCAGCATTGAAGGCTGACGAGAGGACACCAGCCGTTTCTTCTGGAGGTCGAAGGTGTTGCCTACAATGAGGCCTATCCGACGCAGGACTTCTTTGTTGTTACCAAAGTCTACAGTAATGAATTTGACTAGGTTGCTCTCGAGGAAGTCCTTAAAATCCTGGCACTCAACATCAGCATGGCATATGTGGTAGACCAAGCATAATTCATGCACGCAAACCTGGATCACGGCGGGCTTCTTCCTCTCTTCGTCCTTTAGATCCTTCTCTTGTCCCAGGACTGTGGTGTACTCAACATCTAGCCCAGCGACCCACTCATCATCTGTGTCTTCGAACATGCGTCTGAAGCGAGAAAGGCATCCTTTCACCGTCGCGGAAGAACGGGTGTAGATGACGTCGAACTCATCGCCGGTGATGGTTCTAACCTTGTACTCACCGCCGATCATGGAGATTTGGGACGCCATGGATTTGGGAGGAGGGTTAGGATTAGTGGAACTGCCGTAATGTGAATGGACCAGACGACTAGGAGCGAACCACCGTAGTATTGAAGGACGTGCGGGGACGAGTAGGAGCGAACTGCCAGCATGCGAACGGCAGGGTAGTGGCTTTCCATTCTCCCATGATACGGGCTTCCGAGAGCCCTTGGATCTGAGATTGAATGGTTGCATGGCGTGATTCTAGACCTATGGGTGAATATCCTATCCTGGAGGGTTATTCTGCGAATTTTTAGCAACTTAGCATGCGACCGTTTGATCTCAGATCCAAGGGCTGCCAGCAGCCCGTATCATGGTCACGCCTAACACGACCGTCGCGTCGCTCGTGCGGTCGCGCTCTTGGAGATTTAACACGGTGCGTTAGGCTATCTGATGTTGGCATGTCATACATAGTCATCGCTTAGTCACTCATACTACAACAAGGTTGGCTATAAGGTTGGCTATAAGTGTAATTTTTTTACTCCTCTCTATATCTTTCTTCGTACTCCCTCCGTCCCATAATATAAGAATGTTTTTGACACTAGTGTAGTGCCAAAAACGTTCTTATATTATGGGACACAGGGAGTACTAGTATTTATTGCATTTGCCAAGGAGTGGCCTCTTCCAATGAAATGGTGTTGCTAAGTTTGCTTCATTTAATTAGCTATAGAGTCAAAATTGTCTTTTCACCTAGGTACACGCGCTTAGCACCGTTTCTTCCTTGGGTCACCAAACTAGTCTCTCTCTTCTTGATTAACCTGCCACATCAGAGTTTATGCCTATGTGGCAAGCTTAAGCACCTGTAGGAGCAAGTAAAAGTAAGTACAATAGTGCGCTTTACATGGCATTTTTGCATATGTGGAGGAAAGAGAGGCAAGGAAAAAGTGGAGAAGTGGGCTCTCATGCAAGAGCCAGCCTCTACTACATGGTGGAGCATTGGGAGAGGCACCTGTATGGAGGTGGTCAGGAATCGGGAGACTCACACCGGTCGTAGCGCCGCAGTTAAAATGATAATGGCAAGTCAAATCATGGGGCCCCACCTGTCCAACAGTAACTCGCTGTCAAATCACACAGCTCTATGTTTGCAGCAGCCTACACCCTCGTCATCTCGTGTCTCTGTCGAACCGACTAGGCGGAACTGCCCCGCCTACCGCGCAGGAAAAGCCCCGCCCTCAACTTTTAAATAGTATACAGTACGTGGTCAAACTTTGACCCAAAATACGCAAAACAACAAAAAAATACTTCCAAGACCAGCGCCCCTCTTCCGCTCTTCTCCTCTTAAACCACCGCCTCTCCTCTCCTGTTCCAATGTAAATGCAGCTCCGCTCCTCTCCTCTTCCATTTCAAAACCACCGCCCCTCCTCTCCTGTTCTAGTCCAAAACCAGCGTCGCTCCTCTCCCGTTCTAATCCAAAACCAGCGCTGCTCCTCTCCTCTTCCATTCAAAAACCACCACCGGCGAGTGAAGGTGCTGTGGAGAAGTAGATCGATGGAGGAGTACAACCGATACGTGAGGCTCGCAGACGGCGACCCTGTGAAGCTATCTAGGATGTTGGAGCTACAGTCTTGGTTTGACAACAAGGACCAACTAGCGGCAACGGCGACATCCATGGCCAAATATCTACAACAGAGCGAAAAGGCGGCGATACTCCCGGAGGGAGTCGCGCCGGAGTACATAGAGCTGCTCCTCTGGGCCATGGAGCAAACAGATTTACCGAATCCGATCATGAGGGAGCGGTGGTGGGAGTATCGATCCCAGATGGAGCATCCACCAGAGATTGAAGGATCGAGCATCTACAGGGTGCCGTTTGTGAGGGTGTCCTGCTAGAGCGAGCCGGTGGAGTCTTCATCGACCGAACCCAACTGCAAGAGGAGAAAAGCAGTTGGCCTGACGACGCTTCCCCACCATCGTCTCCCTCACCGTTCACATCGTCTCACGGGGCGGCTGTCTGCCGCCGAGGAATAGGAGGGGGCTGCCCCCCCAGCCCAATAGTCGGGTAGGTTGTGAATTGTCAGGAGGAGCTTAGGGTTGTCAGTATTTGCAGGTTGTGAATTGTGTTTTGTGTTGTGTATTTTGAGAGTACTTTCAGATATGAATGTCTTTTGAATTTCAGATTTGCAGTATTGAGCATATGAAGTATTTTATGAATTCTAGAGATCTATTTTTAGCACTTAAAAAATGTAGTTTCATAGGAGTATAAAAGTGTAGACAATGTGACTCTCAGAGAAGAAACTGCAAGTTCAGTTTCGGATAAGAAACTGCAACTTTCAGAGGCAGAGCATTTATATTAACACGGCCTTTTCAAACAGGGTTAACATCATGTTGGAAGTTTTATTCATGGTCGAAAATGGAACTACCAGCCAGTTAACATCATGCTGATCAACATTCATGCATAGCACATCTTCATATGATGCATAGTCAAAATGCCCACACAATGTCGAGTGTGCGAAAAACAGAGAAAACGAGGGACGAAGTTTTGGCAAGTGTTGGACGTGGTTTTGGGCTACCCCGTCTAGGCCTGCTCCCTCCACCCCGCGGCCGGCTCTGCTGCCGCGAAGGCCTCACTGCCCCACCGTACTCCCATCGCTGGCCTAGCCATCCCTCTACTCACCCACACCTGCTGTTGTTCTCCGGCGATGGCAGACGAACCAGTAAACCCTCGTATAGTCGTACTCCCCTCCACGTGGGAAACAACTGCCGAGTCTTCCCTGCCTCCGTGTCGTTCCCTTCCTAGGCCTCGCCGTCGTCCACCGCCCTGGTGCTCTCGGCGCGGCCTGGTCAACGTGGTCAACGACCGACATGCATCTGAAGTGGACTGTACGTGGAGAGGCCGACAGCTGGGTCCACGGCCTCACGCAAGGAAATGCCTCCTTATTACGCGCAAAATAATGATTCCTCCACCTGACATCATGGACCCACCGAAAGGGCCGCTGTATTTCGCGAAAAAAACATTACCGCCGCTGACAGCTCGGACCCACCAGCTATATCTTCGCACGCAAGGAAGTGCCTCCTTATTACGCACAAAAAATGAATACTCCCCCTGCTAGCTGGGACCCATCATGGTGGGAGGCTGACTTGTGGGCCTACTAAGTTGACTGGGACGGGGGCCTTTGTCAACTTTAGTCAATATGAACGATCCTAGCTCCAGTGACCGTACGATGTCCATCCAACGGCCGCAGTGCTTCTTCAACCTCTGGTCTTCTTGCTCCGGCCGCCCAAAGCAGCGCCGGTCGTGCCGCATGCTCCTGCCTCCCGTGGCCGGCTGTGCTGCCGCGGAGGCCTCACCGCCCCTACTATTCCCACCGCTGGCCAGGCCCTGCGGCGACAGCAGCCTCACACCGCAGCCGAACCAGTGAACCCTCGTACTCCTCTCCGCGTGGGCTTCCACTGCCGCGTCTTCCCTGGCTCCGCGTCGTCCCCTTCCTAGGCCTCGCCGTCGTCCACCGCCGTGGTGCTCTCCGCGCGGCGTGGTCAACGTGGTCAAGGAACGACTTCCATCGGAAGAGTACTGTACGTGGAGAGGCTGACGGCTGGGTCCACGGCCACAACCCAGTTTTTTTGTCATTTGCCAAGTAAGTCGCTTTGTCAGGCATGTTGGGCTGCAAATCTTTCAAGACGAGGAGAGCTTTCATTTGGCTGGCCGAGAAAATGGCCCATCAGTAATGAGAAATGGGATGTACATTTTTAAAACACATCAAACCGGCAATTAGTTTCAAATATCTTTTTTTCATTTCGAGATTTTAAATTACATTAATTTTTATGCGTGGAGAATTTTTGGATTTTATATTGATATCCATTTATTTTTAAAATCAGTTGGAATGTGAGTCGAAATTTCGGGATTAAAAACAGTTCGGACCGCACCGAAATATGCAAAATTTCATATAATTTTTTAACCGTGGCCACAATATGGGCTGTAATGCTAACAAAAAGAATATGGGCTCCAAAAAAACCTTAATTATTAGCAAATGGGCTGTAAATTATTAGAAATAATGGCAGATGGGCTGTATGCTGTTTTCCACAGATTTGAGGCTTTCCTAAAAAAAGGTTGACGCCCAGGCAGTGACTGTTGCAGGTCATCCAGCGGCCGTCGTGCTTCTTCAATCTCCAGCCGCTCGAACAAGCGCCGGCGGGACTGCCTACTCCCTCCTCCCCGCGGCCGGCTCTGCTGCCGCGCAGGTCTCACCGTTCCACCGCACTGCCATCGTTGGCCTAGCCATCCCTCTACTCACCCACACCTGCTGTTATTCTCTGGCGACGGCAGACGAACCAGTAAACCCTCGTACAGTCGTACTCCCCTCCGCGTGGGAAACAACTGCCGAGTCTTCCCTACCTCCGTGTCGTTCCCTTCCTAGGCCTCGCTGTCGTCCACCGCCCTGGTGCTCTCGGCGCGGCCTGGTCAACGTGGTCAACGACCGACATGCATCTGAAGTGGACTGTACGTGGAGAGGCCGACAGCTGGGTCCACGGTCGCACGTAAGGAAATGCCTCCTTTTTACGCCCAAAATAATGATTCCTCCACCTGCCATCAGGGACCCACCGAAAGGGCCTCTGTATTTCGCGAAAAAAATGTTACCGCCGCTGACAGCTCAGACCCACCAGCTATATCTTCGCACGCAATGAAGTGCCTCCTTATTACGCACAAAAAAATGAATACTCCCCCTGCTAGCTGGGACCCACCATGGTGGGAGGCTGACTTGTGGGCCTACTAAGTTGACTGGGACGGGGGCCTTTGTCAACTTCAGTCAATATGAACGATTGTATCTCCAGTGACCGTACGATGTCCATCCAACGGCCGTAGTGCTTCTTCAACCTCTGGTCTTCTTGCTCGAGCCGCCCAAAGCAGCGCCGGTCATGCCGCATGCTCCTGCCTCCCGTGGCAGGCTGTGCTGCCGCGGAGGCCTCACCGCCCCCTACTATTCCCACCGCTGGCCTGGCCCTGCGGCCACGGCAGCCTCACACCGCAGTCGAACCAGTGAACCCTCGTACTCCTCTCCGCGCGGGCTTCCACTGCCGCGTCTTCCCCGGCTCCGCGTCGTCCCCTTCCTAGGCCTCGCCGTCATCCACCGCTGTGGTGCTCTCCGCGCGGCATGGTCAACGTGGTTAAGGAACGACTTCCATCGGAAGAGTACTGTACATGGAGAGGCTGACAGCTGGGTCCATGGCCACAGCCCATTTTTTTGTCATTTGCCAAGTTAGTCGCTTTGTCAGGCATGTTGGGCTGCAATTCTTTCAAGACGATGAGAGCTTTCATTTGGCTGGCCGAGAAAATGGCCCATCAGTAATGAGAAATGGGCTGTACATTTTTAAAACACATCAAACCGGCAATTAGTTACAAATATCTTTTTTTCATTTCGAGATTTTAAATTACATTAATTTTTATGCGTGGAGAATTTATTGGATTTTATATTGATATACATTTATTTTTAAATTCAGTTTGATTGTGAGTCGAAATTTCGGGATTAAAAACAGTTCGGACCGCACCAAAATATGCAAAATTTCGTATAATTTTTTAACCGTGGCCACAATATGGGCTGTGATGCTAACAAAAAGAATATGGGCTCCAAAAAAACCTTAATAATTAGCAAATGGGCTATAAATTATTAGAAATAATGGCAGATGGGTTGTATGCTGTTTTCCACATATTTGAGGCTTTCCTAAAAAAAGTTTGACGCACAAGCAGTGACTGTTGGATGGCCATCCAACGGCCGTCGTGCTCCTTGAATTCTGCTCTTCCTCCTCCAGCCGCTCAAACAAGCGCCGGCGGGACTGCCTACTCCCTCCTCCCCGCGGCCGGCTCTGCTGCCGCGCAGGCCTCACCGTCCCATCATACTGCCATCGTTGGCCTAGCCATCCCTCTACTCACCCACACCTGCTGTTATTCTCTGGCGACGGCAGACGAACCAGTAAACCCTCGAACAGTCGTACCCCCCTCCGCGTGGGAAACAACTGCCGAGTCTTCCCTGCCTCCGTGTCGTTCCCTTCCTAGGCCTCGCCGTCGTCCACCGCCCTGGTGCTCTCGGCGCGGCCTGGTCAACGTGGTCAACGACCGACATGCATCTGAAGTGGACTGTACGTGGAGAGGCCGGCAGCTGGGTCCACGGTCGCACGCAAGGAAATGCCTCCTTATTACGCCCAAAATAATGATTCCTCCACCTGACATTAGGTACCCACCGAAAGGGCCTCTGTATTTCACGAAAAAAATGTTACCGCCGCTGACAGCTCGGACCCACCAGCTATATCTTCGCACGCAAGGAAGTGCCTCCTTATTACGCACAAAAAAAATGAATACTCCCCCTGCTAGCTGGGACCCACCATGGTGGGAGGCTGACTTGTGGGCCTACTAAGTTGACTGGGACGGGGGCCTTTGTCAACTTCAGTCAATATGAACGATTGTAGCTCCAGTGACCGTACGATGTCCATCCAACGGCCGTAGTGCTTCTTCAACCTGTGGTCTTCTTGCTCGAGCCGCCCAAAGCAGCGCCGGTCATGCCGCATGCTCCTTCCTCCCATGGCCGGCTGTGCTGCCGCGGAGGCCTCACCGCCCCCTACTATTCCCACCGCTAGCCAGGCCCTGCGGCGAAGGCAGCCGAACCAGTGAACCCTCGTAGTCCTCTCCGCGCGGGCTTTCACTGCCGCGTCTTCCCCGGCTCCGCGTCGTCCCCTTCCTAGGCCCCGCCGTCATCCACCGCCATGGTGCTCTCCGCGCGGCGTGGTCAACGTGGTCAAGGAACGACTTCCATCGGAAGAGTACTGTACGTGGAGAGGCTGACAGCTGGGTCCACGGCCACAGCCCAATTTTTTTGTGATTTGCCAAGTAAGTCGCTTTGTCAGGCATGTTGGGCTGCAAATCTTTCAAGACGAGGAGAGCTTTCATTTGGCTGGCCGAGAAAATGGCCCATCAGTAATGAGAAATGGGCTGTACATTTTTAAAACACATCAAACCGACAATTAGTTACAAATATCTTTTTTTCATTTCGAGATTTTAAATTACATTAATTTTTATGCGTGGAGAATTTATTGGATTTTATACTGATATACATTTATTTTTAAAATTAGTTGGAATGTGAGTCGAAATTTCGGGATTAAAAACAGTTCGGACCGCACCGAAATATGCAAAAAAAATTATAATTTTTTAACCGTGGCCACAATATGGGTTGTAATGCTAACAAAAAGAATATGGGCTCCAAAAAAACCTTAATTATTAGCAAATGGGCTTTAAATTATTAGAAATAATGGCAGATGGGCTGTATGCTGTTTTCCACAGATTTGAGGCTTTCGTAAAAAAAGGTTGACACACAAGCAGTGACTGTTGGATGGCCATCCAACGGCCGTCGTGCTTCTTCAATCTCTGCTCTTCCTGCTCCAGCCGCTCGAACAAGCGCCGGCGGGACTGCCTACTCCCTCCTCCCCGCGGCCGGCTCTGCTCCCGCGCAGGCCTCACCGTTCCACCGTACTGCCATCATTGGCCTAGCCATCCCTCTACTCACCCACACCTGCTGTTATTCTCTGGCGACGGCAGACGAACCAGTAAACCCTCGTACAGTCGTACTCCCCTCCGCGTGGGAAACAACTGCCGAGTCTTCCCTGCCTCCGTGTCGTTCCCTTCCTAGGCCTCGCCGTCGTCCACCGCCCTGGTGCTCTCGGCGCGGCCTGGTTAACGTGGTCAACGACCGACATGCATCTGAAGTGGACTGTACGTGTAGAGGCCGGCAGCTGGGTCCACGGTCGCACGCAAGGAAATGCCTCCTTTTTACGCCCAAAATAATGATTCCTCCACCTGACATCAGGGACCCACCGAAAGGGCCTCTGTATTTCGCGAAAAAAATGTTACCGCCGCTGACAGCTCGGACCCACCAGCTATATCTTCGCACGCAAGGAAGTGCCTCCTTATTACGCACAAAAAAATGAATACTCCCCCTGCTAGCCGGTCGTGCCGCATGCTCCTGCCTCCCATGGCCGGCTGTGCTGCCGTGGAGGCCTCACCGCCCCCTACTATTCCCACCGCTGGCCAGGCCCTGCGGCGACGGCAGCCTCACACCGCAGCCGAACCACTGAACCCTCGTACTCCTCTCCGCGCGGGCTTCCACTGCCGCGTCTTCCCCGGCTCCGCGTCATCCCCTTCCTAGGCCTCGCCGTCGTCCACCGCCGTGGCGCTCTCCGCACGGCGTGGTCAACGTGGTCAAGGAACGACTTCCATCGGAAGAGTACTGTACTTGGAGAGGCTGACAGCTGGGTCCACGGGCACAGCCGAGTTTTTTTTTGTGATTCGCCAAGTAAGTCTCTTTGTCAGGCCTGTTCGGCTGCAAATCTTTCAAGACGAGGAGAGCTTTCATCCGGCTGGCCGAGAAAATGGCCCATCAGTAATGAGAAATGGGCTGTACATTTTTAAAACACATCAAACCGACAATTAGTTTCAAATATCTTTTTTTTAATTTCGAGATTTTAAATTACATTAATTTTTATGCGTGGAGAATTTGTTGGATTTTAAATTGATATACATTAATTTTTAAAATCAGTTTGAATGTGAGTCGAAATTTTGGGATTAAAAACAGTTCGGACCGCACCGAAATATGCAAAATTTCATATAATTTTTTAACCGTAGCCACAATATGGGCTGTAATGCTAAGAAAAAGAATATGGGCTCCAAAAAAAGCCTTAATAATTAGCAAATGGGCTGTAAATTATTAGAAATAATGGCAGAAGGGTGTATGCTGTTTTCCACAGATTTGAGGCTTTCCTAAAGAAAAGATTGACGCAGAAGCAGTGACTGTTGGATGGCCATCCAACTGCCGTCGTGCTTCTTCAATCTCTGCTCTTCCTGCTCCAGCCGCTCAAACAAGCGCCGGCGGGACTGCCTACTCCCTCCTCCCCACGGCCGGCTCTTCTGCCGCGCAGGCCTCACTGCCCCACCGTACTCCCATCGCTGGCCTAGCCATCCCACTACTCAGCCACACCGACTGTTATTCTCCGGCAAGGGCAGACGAACCAGTAAACCCTCGTACGGTCGTACTCCCCTCCGCGTGGGAAACAACTGCCGAGTCTTCCCTGCCTCCGTGTCGTTCCCTTCCTAGGCCTCGCCGTCGTCCACCGCCCTGGTGCTCTCAGCGCGGCCTGGTCAACGTGGTCAACGACCGACATGCATCTGAAGTGGACTGTACGTGGAGAGGCCGACAGCTGGGTCCACAGCCGCACGCAAGGAAATGCCTCTTTATTACGCGCAAAATAATGATTCCTCCACCTGACATTAGGGACCCACCGAAAGGGCCTCTGTATTTCGCGAAAAAAATGTTACCGCCGCTGACAGCTCAGACCCGCCAGCTATATCTTCGCACGCAAGGAAGTGCCTCCTTATTACGCACAAATAAAATGAATACTCCCCCTGCTAGCTGGGACCCAACATGGTGGGAGGCGGACTTGTGGGCCTACTAAGTTGACTGGGACGGGGGCCTTTGTCAACTTTAGTCAATATGAACGATTCTAGCTCCAGTGACTGTATGATGTCCATCCAACAGCCGTAGTGCTTCTTCAACCTCTGGTCTTCTTGCTCCAGCCGCCCAAAGCAGCTGTGGTCGTGCCGCATGGTCCTGCCTCCCGTGGCCGGCTATGCTACCGCGGAGGCCTCACCGCCCCTACTATTCCCACCGCTGGCCAGGCCCTGCGGCGACGGCAGCCTCACAACGCAGCCGAACCAGTGAACCCTCGTACTCCTCTCCGCGCGGGCTTCCACTGCCGCGTCTTCCCCGGCTCCGCGTCGTCCCCTTCCTAGGCCTCGCCGTTGTCCACCGCCGTGGTGCTCTCCGCGCGGCGTGGTCAACGTGGTCAAGGAACGACTTCCATCGGAAGAGTACTGTACGTGGAGAGGCTGACAGCTGGGTCCACGGCCACAGCCCAGTTTTTTTTGTGATTTGCCAAGTAAGTCGCTTTGTCAGGCCTGTTGGGCTGCAAATCTTTCAAGACGAGGAGAGCTTTCTTTCGGCTGGCCGAGGAAATGGCCCATCAGTAATGAGAAATGGGCTCCAAAAAAACCTTAATGATTAGCAAATGGGCTGTAAATTATTAGAAATAATGGCAGATGGGCTATATGCTGTTTTCCACAGATTTCAGGCTTTCCTAAAAAAAAGGATGACGCACAAGCAGTGACTGTTGGATGGCCATCCAACGGCCGTCGTGCTTCTTCAATCTCATCTCTTCCTGCTGCAGCCGCTCAAACAAGCGCCAGCGGGACTGCCTACTCCCTCCTCCCCGCGGCCGGCTCTGCTGCCGCGCAGGCCTCACCGCCCCACCGTACTCCCATCGCTGGTCTAGCCATCCCTCTAGTCACCCACACCTGCTGTTATTCTCCGGCGAAGGAAGACGAACCAGTAAACCCTCGTACAGTCGTACTCCCCTCCGCGTGGGAAACAACTGCCGAGTCTTCCCTGCCTCCGTGTCGTTCCCTTCCTAGGCCTCGCCGTCGTCCACCGCCCTGGTGCTCTCGGCGCAGCTTGGTCAACGTGGTCAACGACCGACATGCATCTGAAGTGGACTGTACGTGGAGAGGCCAACAGCTGGGTCCACGGCCGCATGCAAGGAAATGCCTCCTTATTACGTGCAAAATAATGATTCCTCCATGTGACATCAGGGACCCACCAAAAGGGCCTCTGTATTTCGTGAAAAAAACGTTACCGCCGCTGACAGCTCGGACCCACTAGCTATATCTTCGCACGCAAGTAAGTGCCTCCTTATTACGCACAAAAAAATGAATACCCCCCTGCTAGCTGGGACCCACCATGGTGGGAGGCTGACTTGTGGGCCTACTAAGTTGACTGGGACGAGGGCCTTCGTCAACTTTAGTCAATATGAACGATTCTAGCTCCAGTGACCGTACGATGTTCATCCAACGGCCGTAGTGCTTCTTCAACCTCTGGTCTTCTTGCTCCAGCCGCTCAAACCAGCGCCGATCGTGCCGCATGCTCCTGCCTCCCGTGGCCGGCTGTGCTGCCGCGGAGGCCTCAGCACCCCTACTGTTCCCACCACTGGCCAGGCCCTGTGGCGACGGCAGCCTCACACCGCAGCCGAACCAATGAACCCTCGTACTCCTCTCCGCGCAGGCTTCCACTGCCGCGTCTTCCCCAGCTCCCCGTCGTCCCCTTCCTAGGCCTCGCCATCGTCCACCGCCCTAGTGCTCTCGGCGCGGCGCGGTCAACGTGTTCAAGGAACGACTTCCATCGGACGTGGAGAGGCTGACAGCTGGGTCCACAGCCGCAGCAAGGAAGTGCCTCCTTATTACGCGGAAAATAATGATTCCTCCACCTGACAGCTGGGACCCACCGGATGGGCCACTGTATTTCGCGAAAAAAAACGTTTCCCCCTGACTGCTGGGACCCACCAGCTAAATCTTCGCACACATGGAAGTGCGTCCGGGCAAAAAAACGATTTGCCCCCGTGACTGCTGGGACCCACCAGCTACATCTTCGCAGGCAAGGAAGTGCCTGACAGTCGGGACCCACCTGGTCGAAGCGTACGTAGCATTGTCATTCTGGTCGCGAACGTGTACGTACATATATATTGGTGGATGTAGAGGCGCGCACGTGTCGTAGTAGAGGCGTGTACGTGTCGTAGTAGAGGCGTGTATGTGTCGTAGTAGAGGCGCGCACGTTGCATGTACACGTACGTACAACGGCCAGGGTGCAAGAAAGAAAATACGGCCACGTATGTGTAAATACGGGCGGGGTCTCGAACTCCTACTCGCGCATACGTACGGCCAGGGCTCGTGTACCTGGCTGGGTCGGAACGGAGAAACAGCGTCGTCATCGTGTTCATGGGGAGGCAACGAAATGCGTCGTGTTCATGGGGAGGCAACGGAATGCGTCATGTTCATCGGGTGGCAACGGAACGCGTGGGAGCCAACCGGCTGGGTCGGAACAGAATGCGTGGTCGTGTTCATCGGGAGGGCTTGGATGGAACAGGCGATGGAAACGAGGCCTGGCGTACCGCACAACGGAGGAAACGGACCTCCTATGTTCGGAATGGGGTCATGTTGATCGGGAGGGGTGTGGTGTACCGCAAAACGGAGGAAACGGACCTCCTACGGTCGAACCGGTGGTCCTGTTGATCGGGAGGGGTGTGGCGTACCGCAAAACAGACGAAACGGACCTCCTACGGTCGAAACAGGGGTCCTGTTGATCGGGAGGGGTGTGGCGTACCGCAAAACGGACGAAACGGACCTCCTACAGTCGAAACGGGGGTCTTGTTCATCGGGAGGGGTGTGGCGTACCGCAAAACGGGACTCCACGGGATACTGTTCATCTCCACCGTCGACCTCCTCCAGCCTCCACGGGCTACCGTCGACCTCCTCCAACCTCCACGGGCTCCTGTTCATCCAGCCTCCACCGCGCGCTACTCCACCGGCTACTGTCCAACCACCCCTCCGCGGGCACCCCTCCACCGTCTACTGTTCATCCAGCCCTCCACACCATGGGGTCCTGTTCAACCACCCCTCCACGGGCACCCCTCCACTGTCTAATTTTCCTCGCCCTCGCTTCTACCACGGTTTTTTCCGTCATGGACGGCCCAAAGAATGTCATGCAGCTGCGTCTCCGGCCCGCCCAGGACGAAAAGCCCATTTTCTGTCATGATTTTTTGTCATAGAAGTAGGAGCCCACCACATCTATGATGATACCGGGTTTTGTCACAATTATCGTCATAGAAGTGTCATATGTATGACAGAAAAAAAATTCGTTCGGCCCAAAATGTCACGGATGTGTCTTTTTTTTGAAGTGTAGGTATTTTAACCTGAGGACACAGAGTCCCGGACACACAGTACTCACCGTATTCTCCTTGAGCTAAGGTCACACAGACCTCGCCCAATCACTCGTGGTAAGTCTTCAGGTGACTTCCGAACCTTCACAAACTCGGTCACTCGGCGATCCACAATTCCTCTTCGATGCTCTAGACCATGAGGCCTAACCGTCTGGAAGAAGCACAGTCTTCAAAGGTAACAACTGTCGGATCCGCGCAGGATCAATCTCTTAAGTGATGCTCAATCACTTTGGGTTTGTAGGTGTTTGGGTTTGGGTTTTCCTCACTCGATGATTTCCGCTCAAAGTCCTCGGAGGATGGGATGCTCTCAAATGACAAGTGTTAGTTTCTCTCGGAGCAGCCAACTAGCTAGTGGTTGTAGGGGCGGCTATTTGTAGCCTAGGGAGCAGCTCGACATGATAAGACATAAATGCCCTTCAATGATATGACCGTTAGGTGGGTAGATATTTTCGGACAGCTGGCGCGTAGCACAGCAACGGTCGGAAATTTGAGTATCAAATTCCTCAGGGCTATCATGTTCCTCACTGTGTAGGCAATCCACACTGGCGAATTCCTAACTCCTCAGTCAGAACAAATTCCTTAGCGAACTTCGTCTCTGTCACTGAAGAAATTGACTGAACTGTATGAGATTTCCAATGGCTTCACTCGAAGGGATTGGTAGGTGTAGGATTTTGAGTTGAGCATCACATGGAAATTTTTCCTTAGTATTTCCTCGACCCCCTTTAACAGTATGGTGTTTCCTATGACTCAAGAAAGAGAAAATGAAACTACGAAAACAAAAGTCTTCACACTTCATGTTACTCGAATGAATAGCAAGTCTTCAAGGTCACACCCATTTCTTCACTTTCAAAGTCTTCAGAAATCCAAAGTTTTCAGTCCAAGAACTTCATTTTTAGGGGTCGACTTTCCATGTAAATATCAAGCTCCTCATAGACTTATAGACCTGTGTACACCCATAAACACATTAGTCCCTTAACCTATAAGTCTTCAATACACCAAAATCACTAAGGGGCACTAGATGCACTTACAGTCTCCCCTTTTTGGTGATTGATGACAATATAGGTTAAGTTCTCAACGGGGGTAAACATATGAAGCGTAAATACTGATATTGAGGAATTTGATTGCAAGATATAGAAGAACTCCCCCTGAAGATGTGCATACTGAGGAATTTGCTTTTGAAGCAATGCACACTTGAAGAGTAGAATCAAGGAGATCTCCCCCTATATCTTGTAATTCATACACACATTTGACATATAATATGAAGAATTTGAAATGCATGATGAAATATGGTGACTGATGTAATTCAGCATGCGTGCATTAACATTAACAAGGAATAAGCATGCAGAAGAACACAGCAAAAGTATCAGGCCACCATAGAGTTTAAGTTTACAAGTCGATCCAGCAAAGTCATCAGAAGAACGAGAGTTGTAACTTAGCAAAAAAAACACCCACATAAGATAGACCGGCTTGAAGACTAACTCAAATCCCCCCCTTGTCATCGAATGACCAAAAGGATCGAAAATGAGGACTAACGCCCCTGAAGAATATCAAGTTGATGAAGCAGCGCCTGCGTTGTTGGGGTCGTTTGTTGATGTAGGGCCTGCCGCAGTGTCGTCCAAGTCTTCATGCTCATCGGTGTCGCGCGATGAAGAATAGGAGCTGGCCACCAAGGAAGGAACCTTGACCTTCTTGTATTTCTTCGGTGGAGGTGCAGACCAGTCAAAATCTTCCTTGAGACCCATTTTCTTCAGATCTTCTTCACCCTATACATGTGACAGAATAGCCCAGGTGCGACCCAAGACTTCATGGAGGTAGTAATGGTTTTTCTTCACTGCATTATGTGTAGCAGTCATGTTGTGAAGAATTGAACCAAACTAACGCTTAACCCATTTATGGTTTCGATCCACCTTCTGGTGAAGACTAAGAAGAAGCTCACAGTCAGTCATCACACGCGGAGCGGTGGTTTGAGGATTTGGCTTGGAGGTATGGGCAGCAGAATCATGAGTGGTAGAGTCATCATTGGTGGAATAAGATGCAGCTTTGCGAAACTGACCATCCAATGGACGAATGTCTTCATCAATAACAGCAGGTGTCTTGCCCTTTTCATCAGATGAGGAATAGGTCCGCTTGAGGACTTCGATTGGGGGCAAGTAGCTGATGTGATTCTAAAAATCAGCCTTGTAGTTCAGTGAAGACCTTGTTCTGAGGAATCTCATAATCTACGGTGCATAAGGCTTCAGCTCAAACGGAGAAAGTGCAACATTTGCCAGAGTCCTCATGAAGAAATCGTGATAATTGACAGGAATGCCATGAATGATGTTGAATACCAGATTCTTCATGATGCCAACAATTTCCTCATCAGAGGAGTCATGGCCTTTGATTGGACTCATAGTCTTCGTCAGAATGCGATAGACTGTCCTTGGTACATACTGCAATTCCTTCACGAGGAATTTGTCCTTGAGGCTTGACCAGGTTTCAATGGCTTCATCAGCACTTGCATATAATGAGCAGTCAGTTCAGGCTCTTGGTACAGGCAACGAGCTCCTTCAGGTGGAGGGCTGATGGGCAGGGCGTGAAGTAATTCAGAGGCCGGTGCTTTATAGTGAGTGTGTTCGGTCATCCAGTCCAAAACCCAGAAGTTCACATCGACAGCATCTCCTGTGATGTGCAGTGTTGCATAGAATTGAAGAATGAGCTCTTCATTCCAATCAACTATGTCTGTGCAAAAGTTGAGGAGGCCTGTGTCATGAAGCACACTGAGGACAGGTGTGAAGCATGGCAGTGATTCCATGTCCACATGAGCAATATACTCGTGGTCGAAGACTTTGTCCTTGTTGAAGAGTAGTGAAGAATAGAAGTTGGCCTGGCTGGCGGTCCAGAAGCGCTTCCTTCTAAGACGAGCAGAATCATAGGGATTGTAGTCTGTGAAGAACACGTGCTCGCCGAAGAAATCATCAGCCTTGAATTTCTGCTTCTTTGAGAATGGATACTTTGGCTTGGGCTGAGGAGTGTCAGTCAATTGCATTATTACCTCAGGAATCGCAATCTCAGGCTCCACAGGCTGAGGAATTGTAGCTTCTTCTTCAGTGAGAGCCTGGGTCTTCAATTCTTCATTTACATTTTGTTCAGCACTAGTGGCTAGAATTTCATCATGGACAGATGGTGTGGCATGTGGTTCATCAGATCCCATTTGAACTGTAGTTACTGGGGACTGAGGAATTTGTTGCAACGGTCTGAACAGTGGAGAGTTGGGGTGCTGACTTACCCAAAAGTCATCATTCAGCATAGGTGTGGTACATCCAATGTCCACATCCTCATCTTCTGTTTCTTCGACGCCGGCCTCTTCAGCAGTAAACTGAGGCATAGGTGAGGAAACAACTGGAGTTGAAGGGATTGCGTCCACTTCAATTTCTTCATCTTACTGCTCTAACGAAGCAGTAGAAGGATTTTCTTCATCGGATTTACTAGGAATCACATATTCTTCATCATAAGGAACAAGGTCCTTTGATGGCATGGTTGAGATAGGAACATCATCAATGGGGTTTGCAAACGAGCTGGTCAAAGACTTCATCTTCTTTGGAGCTGAAGAATCTGATAAAGTTGATGCCTTCCTTTTCTTCACTGCTGCATGCTCTGCAGCCTTAGTCTTCTTCACATCTGAAGCAGATGGAAGTATCAGAGTTGGGGTAGGCCCAGGAGGAGCAGAGGAATTTGGTTGAGTTTGTTTAGGCACAACTGATGCAGTTGCCCTGACCTCTTCATTTTCTTCAGGCGCACCACTAGTGGATGCCGTGGCAATTTCATTAGCAGCTGGAATGCAGTCATCAGTCCTGGAACTCACATTTTCTTCAGCAGCCTGAATGTCATTAGCGGTGCTGGCATGTTCTTCAGTCGGCTGAGCAGATGCTTCAGCCTGAGGAATTTCTCGTTGCGATGGAGTTGCAACATTTGGAGTGAACTTTTTTGTCAACTTCACAAAACGGACTTTGGCTCCAAGCCAGTCAGCGTTGTATACGTCAAATTCATCACTGAGTTTCTTGATCTCAGATTGAATATTGACAAGTTCTTCAGTTGTCATAGAGACAACGTGTTTCCTCAGAAAACGCTCCTTCTTGTACTGCGCTTTCTTGATCTTCCTGGCCTTTTCAAATTTCCATTTCTCTTCTTGTATGAAGGCAGTCAGCATTTGACTTTGGCCAGGAGTCAGCTTGAAATCAGGAATAGGAGTGTTTGGGTCCTTGTGCTAGAGATCAATGTAGTCGAGGATCAACTTGGGATCCAAAAGTAGAGGCACATTTGTGCCCTTGGCTCTAGCGGCCCTTACTTGCCTGTCTCTAATGATTTCGGCAAGTTCCTCATCATCAGCTTCGTCTTCAACAGACGGCACTTGGAAGGCGACCTGCTTTTTGTGAGGACTTGGGCGAGAACCTCGTCCAGCAGTGGCCTTTGTCTTCAGCAGAGACGGGCTAGTTGAAGAATTTGGTGAAGCTGAGGAACTAGCAGAAGCTCCTGAGGCAATAGAGATGCCTATAGTCCTTTGGCACGTGGCAAGATGCACAGGTGCAGAGGATTTGGTCGGAGCAGCTGAGGACTTGAGCGGAGGAGCTGAGGATTTTGGAGGAGCAGGAGCAGCGTGAGGAATTGGCCGTGAGGGCTTTGAGGATTCTGGCCGTGAGGGCATAGCTGATGAACTCGGCCGTGAGGGCATTGAAGAAGAAGCACTTGGCTTGTGAGCAGGCTTCTTTGATATGGCCTTCTTCGGTTTTACAGAGGCCTCAGCAGCAGCAGCAGCAGCAGAGTCTTCGTTGAATTTCCTCACTGCTTCTCTGGCTTGTCTAGCCAGCTTGGCCTGGCTCTTGGCCCATTCATCAGGATAATCCTCACCGCGCTTGAGGCTGGTGGGATCTGCTTCTTGGCCAGGTGCCAATGGAGGTCTTGGGCATGGAGGATTGAGTGCGAATTTCTTCATGTACTTGGGAGTTACATACCTGTACTCCCTCCACTCTCTTGCCCATCTCCTTTCTATCCTCTATATGCGCACCTTGCGCTGATTTTTATCCTCTTTTCCGAACTTGGCCTCATCAGGAGTGCAATAGTCTTTGTATATGTCATCAGGGATCTCAAAGGCATTATTGATTTCAGGCCTCTTTCCTCCTTTCTGTGGCTTCTTTCCATCAGCCATTTTCTTCAGCTGAGGAATCTAAACAATGGAATTCTCTGAAGATGTATGCAAATTTTCTTTGAGGAGCGCTGCAAATGAGTTAAGTTGATGAGAACCTAGTGACTCAGCAGCGGACATGAGTACCTGTGAATAGAGTATAGTTGCGAGGAATTTGGAGAGGTCATATGTGTTCTCAGAAGGTTTTGTACAAAGAACAAGTTTGAGGAATTTGACCAGATGAGTCTAGAAGAATTTCACTAAGCGTTCTTTGTCTTAGGTTCCAGAGTTGTACAGATCAGAAATCCAAACAATTGAGGAATCTTAAACAAAAATATAACTTAGAGAAATGAATCAAGAACAGATGACATGTGAGGTGTTTAGTGTGTGAAGATTTGAATAAAAACACCTTTGAAGATTTTGTAGAAATAATTTGAATCAAAGAGGGCAGTAAAAGTAACTTTTAATTACCCTGGACGAACAACACGACGAACTGGGATGTGGAGATGTGAAGTTCGTCAGTGCAGATCTTCCACGCCCTAACTCGGCGGAGGAAGACAGCTATGGCGGCGGCGGAGTGAAGAAATCCGCGGCTGGCGCGAGTACGGCGGCGACGAGGTCAAGGCAGTAAAGCTCTTCCTCACCGGCGACGATGAAGTAGCGGCGGCGCTAGGGTTTGAGAAGATCGAGCTCGAGAGAGGTCGAGCTTAGTAAAAGAGAAGTGAGGAAGGGGAGGGGTATTTATAGCCACGGTGAAAAACTATTCGCCCAAAGAATTTGGATAAACGTGCCCCTGACCCTTCTCATTCGCTTGACATGTGTCACCCACGTACTGAGAAGTGGAGATCGTGTGAGATCGTGGGTGAATAGATAAGTCTTTCGTGGAATTCGGAACGATTTGAGCGGCAAAACCGAAAATTTGGATAAGATAAGTTTTAACGTTGCGTTCGCAAATTCTTCAGCTCACAAGGACACAGTGAAGATTTTGAACGAGTTTCAATGGAACGCACATGAAGAATTTGTGAAAAGATTGGGTTGAGTATAGCATAGAGGGGGAAGGGTCCGATCACATTCACTTAGCAGAAAAACTAACTTGAAGAATTAGCCATAAGTGAATGTTGTATAGGACATAAACTCATATATATATATATATATATATATATATATATAGACAATGAAAAAAACGACGGAAAAGGTGAAGACAATGCAAAGTTGAAGAAAATGAACAACTGAGGAATTTCAAAACTGAGGAAAAACTCAAATTGAAGATTTTCAACATTGGTGGTGGCGTGACCCACCGTATAAGAATGATAATTTCAGACACTGCGTACAATTGTCGTAGGGTTCTGAGAATCAAATTATTCGTTAATTTCTTCACACTTAGAGTGTTATTCTTCATTGATTGAAGAAAAACGTTTCTTCATGTGTTGCACGTCTAAGTCATCAATTTTGCATAAGTGTTAGGATGAGTGTCCTTTTCAAAGAACATTAGAAGATTCTAAGATATTTAGCTCACACCGCAACTTGCTAAATCTCTTCTCATCCAAGGGCTTTGTGAAGATATCGGCTAGCTGTTCTTCAGTCTTCACATGCTCAATAGAAATGTCGCCCTTCAACACATGATCATGAAGAAAATGATGACGAATCTGAATCTGCTTGGTCTTCGAGTGCTGAACTGGGTTGTGAGCAATCTTGATGGCACTCTCATTGTCACAGAAGAGAGGCACATTCTTCACGTTGACGCCGTAGTCCTTGAGAGTTTGCTTCATCCACAGCAATTGAGCACAGCAAGAACCAGCAGCAATGTACTCAGCTTCAGCAGTAGACAGTGATACGCAGTTCTGTTTCTTCGAGGACCAACAGACCAAAGATCGTCCGAGGAAATGACATGTACCAGATATTGACTTGCGGTCCACACGATCACCAGCATAGTCAGAGTCTGAATATCCAATGAGATCAAAAGCCGAGCCCTTGGGGTACCATAATCCAAGTGTTGGTGTGTGAGCTAGATATCGAAGAATATGCTTCACAGCCTTATGGTGTGATTCCTTCGGTGTAGCTTGAAATCGGGCACACATGCAAACACTAAGCATAATATCTGGCCTAGATGCACATAAGTACAATAAAGAACCAATCATGGAGCGGTATACCTTTTGATCGAAGTCAATACCATTTTCATCAGTGCATAGATGGCCATTTGTGGGCATAGGAATTTTGACGCCTTTGCAATCTTGCATGCCGAATTTCCTCAGTACATCCTTGAGGTATTTCTCCTGAGATATGAATATGCCATTGTGCTGTTGATGAATTTGAAGACCTAAGAAGAATTTCAATTCTCCCATCATAGACATTTGATATTCTTCACTCATCATATAGGCAAATTCATCACTATAACGTTGGTCAGTACAGCCAAAGATAATATCATCAACATATATTTGGCACACAAACAGTTCACCATCATAAGATTTAGTGAAAAGAGTAGGGTCGAGTGAACCGGGTTTGAAGCCTTTCTTCATGAGGAATTCCTTCAAAGTATCATACCACGCCCGAGGGGCCTGCTTGAGGCCATAGAGGGCCTTATTGAGTCTGAAGACTTTGTCAGGATGCTTTGGATCTTCAAAACCTGGGGGTTGAGCAACATATACTTCTTCCTCAAGCTTACCATTGAGGAATGCACTTTTCACATCCATTTAATATAAAGTGATATCATGATGGTTAGCATAAGCAAGTAATATGCGAATAGCCTCAAGTCTAGCAACAGGTGCAAAAGTTTCATCGAAATCAATTCCTTCAACCTGTGTGTAGCCTTGAGCTACAAGCCGAGCCTTATTCCTCACCACAAGGCCATTTTCATCTTGCTTGTTGTGGTAGATCCACTTTCTGCGAATGATATTGTGCTTGCGAGGATCTGGACGTTTGACTAGTTCCCAGACGTTGTTGAGCTCGAATTGATGTAATTCTTCTTGCATAGCTTGAATCCACTCAGGCTCCAGAAATGCTTCATCTACCTTAGTGGGCTCTGTAATGGAGACAAAAGCATAGTGCCCACAAAAGTTAGATAAATGAGAAGCTCTTGAGAGTGTGAGAGGACCTGGTGCTTCAATGTCGTCGATGATCTTTTCAACTTGCACTTCTTTTGCAACGCGAGGATGAGCTGGTTGTCGTCGAGGAATTTGATCAGCATTTTCTTCAGCACCATTTCTTCAGCATTTTCTTCAGGTGCATTAGCTCGACGTTCTTCACGTTCTGGAATGAATTCTTCAGCAGATTCTTCTAGGAATGACATCCTCAGTAGCCTTGAACTTGATAGTTTTCTCAGGTGACTGTTCATCTAACACAGAAGGTAGGCGCTCTCTGTGCGAGCCATTAGTTTCATCGAACCGCACATCTACAGTTTCAACAACCTTGTGGTGCACATTGTTGAAGACTCTGTAGGTGTGCGAGGCCTTTCCGTAACCAAGCATAAAACCTCATGTGCTTTCGGTGCAAATTTAGAGTTGTGATGAGGATCTCTAATCCAACATTTAGCACCGAAGACTTTGAAATAACTCACATTGGGTTTCTTGTCAGTGAGGAGTTCATATGCAGTCTTCTTGAAGAATATGTGTAGATATACCCTGTTCATGATGTGGCACGCAGTATAAATTGCCTCAATCCAGAAGTGACGAGGCATCTTGTACTCATCAAGCATACTGCGAGCCATCTCAACAAGAGTCCTGTTCTTGCGCTCCACGACGCCATTCTGCTGAGGAGTATAAGGATCCAATAACTCATGAGTAATACCAAGTTCATCAAGATAGTCATCAAGACCAGTGTTCTTGAACTCAGTTCCATTGTCACTTCTGATGTGCTTGATCTTCACACCAAAGTTGGTTGAAGCCCTCGAGGAAAATCGTTTGAAGACTTCCTGCACTTCATGTTAGTAAGCAACAATGTGTACCCATGTGTAACAAGAGTAATCATCAAAAATAACAAAGCCATATTGAGATGCAACATTTGAAACTGCAGAATAATGGTTAGGACCGAAGAGATCCATGTGAAGCAATTCAAATGGTCGAGTAGTAGTCATGATAGTCTTTGCTGGATGCTTACCCTTTGTCATCTTCCCAGCTTCACAGGCTCCGCGTAAGTGATCCTTGAGGAATTTGACATTCTCAATGCCAATGACGTGCTTCTTCTTCGCAAGCGTGTGCAAATTCCTCATGCCTGCATGACCAAGTCGTCGATGCCATAGCCAGCCTTCTGAATCTTTTGCAAGTAGGCATACGGGAGGTCCTGTAGAGAAATCAACAATATACAAGTCTCCTCTCCTAAAGCCTTCGAAGACTTTGGAATTTTCAGCTTCCAAGACCACAACACAGCGATACTTGCCAAAGACAACAACCATATCAAGATCACAAAGCATTGAGACAGACATGAGGTTGTATCCTAAGGACTCGACAAGCATGACTTGGTCCATGTGTCGATCCTTAGTGATCGCAACCTTACTTAGACCCAATACCTGACTTTTTCCTTTGTCAGCGAAGATGATATGCTTCAAATGAGATGGAGATAAGGGAGCATCCATCAATAGAATCTTGTCACCAGTCATGTGATTTGTACATCCATTATCGAGGACCCACTCAGTGGCTTTGGGTTGATCATCCTGCAGATGAATTAGTGCAGCTTACGAACTCATATACTTCATCAGTGAAGAATATGACATCACAATTCATCAGATCAATTTCATCAAGTAATAGAATAGATAAAGTAGTATGAGGACGTGAGAAATGAAAGTTCATTTCTTCATGATTAGCATGCGTCCTTTCATGCACTTTTCAGGTCTCCAACAAATTCTTCAGACGTTCACGCATGTCTGGAGACCTGACCCTGCAGAAGAGATTAGTTCTTTTTCTTCACCACCCACATCTGAAGGGGTGGCAAAGAGTTCATCACTCTGCGAGCTCCATACGAGAAAGGTGGCATAGAAGCCAGCCCATTTCGTTTCACATAAGAGGAGTTAGGATAAGCATATGAATAAGCAGAGAAATTCTTCGAGGACTTACATAATGGTTAGAAGAATAATGCTCATATTCATAACCCTTAGCTCTTCCCTGCGAAATAGAGTTATTAGCACGATGATATTCATATGAGGACTTTGATCCTTTTGACGAATTTGATCCACGTGAGGAATTTGGTCCGTATGAGGACTTGGATCCATATGAAGAATTTGGTCCATATGAAGAATTTGATCTGGGGTTCCTATATTTCACAGGTGGTGTCATGAGGACATTCACCTGAAGACTTTCAAGGCACTTTTTGGGAACCTAGATTTTCTTCATAGGGGAACCGTTCCTACAGTTAGTGCCAACATATCTAGAAAATACTTCACCATTCTGATTTTTGAACAGTTTATAGTTGGAGTCAAATGACTCATCAGAAGAATGAGGAGATTCACATGTAAAGCCAGATAAATTGGATGGATCAACTGGAGGTCCCTTTGCAGCAACCCACGAGGTTTTGGGGTACTGCTCAGGCTTCCAATATGTACCATCAGCATTGAGTTTCCTCTCAAAGGCAATACCCTCTTTCCTAGGGTTCCTATTGAGGATCTGCTTTTAAGCACATCGCAAAGAGTCTGATGCCCTTTGAGGCTTTTGTACATGCCTGTCATGTACAATTCCTTCAGCCCTGCATCATCAGTGATACTAGCAATGTCCTTAGATGAGGAATTAGTGATAGCCGAGACATTTGAAGAATGTGTAGCATTAGAAGCATTTGAATATTCTGGTGAAGAATTAGTAGATTCACGTTCAATGCATTTCAAAGCATCGAGGAACAAATTCTTCCTGAGAAGCGCTGATTTGTTGAGCAAGTAATGAATCGCGCTCCTTCTGAAGATCTTCATAACTCACTCTTAGCTTTTCAAGATCTTGCTTTCTTTGAAGAAATTCATAAGAGAGCTTCTCATGATCAGATAAGAGAGTGTTATGATGACCTTGAAGGGTGTCAAACCTAGTCTGAAGTCTCTGAAGACTCTCAGCCAAAGCTTTCGACTGATCCATTTCTTCACCCAACATATCATCGCTCTTATTTAGCATGTATTGAACTTTTTCCAAAGCTCTTTGTTGTTTAGTAGAAAGGGAAGCAAGTTTGACATAACTGGGTCCAAATTCATCATCACTAGACTCGGATAGGTAGCATTCAGTTACCTCAGCACTTTTTGCCATAAGGCATGATGAAGAGGATGATGATTCTGGTTCAAATGTCATCGCTTTGAGAGATTCCTTGAAATCCTCAAACCAAGGATCATGACGAGTTCGATGACCTTCATAGACCTCAGAGAGACGGTGTGACGCCCGGATAATCAAGCTACAGTAAAACTCTGCTAATGATGCCACGTCACCTCCGTTACTGTTCCTAATCCTTCGTTAGTTCAAAACCGATTCAAAAATCAATTCAAAATATGGAAAACAACAAAAGTTTTCAAACATTGAAACAAAAATGTTCGGAGTGAACCAAATATTGCACAGATAATTATGGTGGAGAAACCACACCTTTATAAAATGTTTAAATACTATGAGATGAATAAAACAGTAGCAAAAACAATTATATAAGTGTTATTAAATATAAACAAATATTAAACTAGTTTATTTAGTCACTAAAAACTTTTTACAACTCCGATTTAGGTGTGGGCTTTAACTTATTATAAAACTATAACTATTAAAGAAATAAAATAAAACAGTAAAGGAAAATAAATAAAAGAAAACACAAACAAAAAAAACAGAAGACAATCAAAAAAAAGGAAAAGACACCCCCCCCCCCCCCGCGGTGGGCCAAGTGGCCTAGCTGGCCTCAGCCGCCCGAATGGGCCGGCCCACCCCCTACCTACCTAACCCCACTACCCCGAAACCCTAACCCCCCACGCGCTCCACTCCCTCCCCCGTTTCCCTGGATCGGGATCGATCCCCCCCACTCCCCTCGATCTCACCCACCTCTCTCTCCCTCCCCCGCGCGGATCCCGTCGGTGGCAAGCGCCGCCCCCGATGCCTTGCACCCGCGCCGCCGCCGGTCCTCACCGGACGTCATCGCCCCTCTCCTTCGCCCCCTCGTTCTAGATCAGGACCTCGCCTCCCCGACGGCGTGACGTCGCCGGATCACCGAGGCCACCTCGTCCCGATGTTGTTCCTCATCACCCGCGCCGTCCTCGACCTCCTCCTCAACCGCGGCTCCACCGAGCCTCGCCGGTGTTCCCCTGCAACGGGGGTCAGCCGCCGTCCGTCCTCCTCTTCCCTCTCCTCGATTCACCGGCTTAGGCTGTTGTCCACGCCGCCCGTTCTTCTCACCGACGCCGCAGTCGTCGTGCGCCCTCGTCGCGGTCGTCGCGACCGTTGACGCGCTCCCATGCGCCCGTGGCCCCACTTGTCCGTGCACCGGCTACGCCTGGGCTGCGCCCCGTGCGTGCGCCCGCCCCTACCGGCGATGCTGCCCGCTGCCGCCCTGCTGCTCCTCGCCACCTACTGCTGCCCACAGGCCTCCTCCACGCGGCGCCTCCCGCGCTTGCCCTGGCCGGCGCCTCGGCGGCCTTCGCCCGCGCGCCTGGGTTCGTCCCTTCGGGCGCCCGCAACCAGCGCCCGCCCCGCTAAGGCCTTTGTGACACTGTCGAGCAGGCCCCACGCCCCTGAGAACAAAAAAAATGAACTAAAATAAATAATAATAATAATAATAATATATTAAAAATAATTAATTAATTAAAGAATTAATTAACCTAATTAAATTTTGATAATTAAAACTAATTATTCAATTAATAAAAACTAACTACTGTTTAGTTAACCTGAGACTATGACGAACGGGACCCACGCGTCTGTTGACCCAGTCAACAGATGGTTGACTGATGACATCATGCTGACCTCACGCTGACATCATAATTAATTTTCTAATTGAATAAATTCTATTAATTCTAGAGATAATTTAAATCTTCATAAATTAATATAAAATAATCCGTAGCTCGGATGAAAAGACTTTGTACATGAAAGTTGCTCAGAACGACGAGACGAATCCGGATACGCAGCCCGTTCGTCTGCCACACATCCGTAGCGTAGCAAACCTGTAACATTTCACCTCCGGTTCATCTGTCCGAAAACGCGAAACACCGGGGATACTTTCCCGGATGTTCCCCCCTTCGCCGGTACCACCTACTGTCGCGTTAGGACACACCTCGCACTGTTCATTGTCATGTCACGCATCATCATGCTTATGTTTGCATTGTATTTACTGTTTCTTCCCCCCTCTTCTCTCCGGTAGACTACGAGACCGACACTGCTGCTGCCCAGTTCGACTACGGAGTTGACGACCCCTCCTACTTGCCAGAGCAACCAGGCAAGCCCCCCCTTGATCACCAGATATCGCCTTTTCTTCTCTATACTGCTTGCATTAGAGTAGTGTAGCATGTTACTGCCTTTCGATATCCTATCCTGATGCATAGCCTATCCTTGCTACTACTGTTGATACCTTTACCTGCAATCCTACATGCTTAGTATAGGATGCTAGATTTCCATCAGTGGCCCTACATTCTTGTCCGTCTGCTGTGCTATACTATCGGGCCGTGATCACCTGGGCGGTGATCACGGGTATATACTTATATACTACATACAGGACACATGTGATGACTAAAGTCGGGTCGGCTCGTAGGAGTACCCGCAAGTGGATCTTCGTGGCGGAGCGACATGGCAGGTTGAGACCGCCTAGGTGAGAGGTGGGCCTGGCCCTGGTCGGCGTTCGCGGATACTTAACACGCTTAACGAGATCTTGGTATTTGATCTGAGTCTGGCTATTTGGTCTATACGCACTAACCATCTACGCGGGAGTAGTTATGGGTATCCCGGCGTCGTGGTATCAGCCGAAGCCTTCTTGACGTCAGCGACTGAGTGGCGCGCGCCGGATTGGACTGGAACGCCACTAGGCTAGGTCTGCTTCCAGCCGCGTACGCAACGTGCAGGTGTGCATAGGGCGATGGGCCCAGACCCCTGCGCGCATAGGATTAGACCGGCGTGCTGATCTCTCTGTTGTGCTTAGGTGGGGCTGCGACGCGTTGATCTTACGAGGCCGGGCATGACCCAGAAAAGTGTGTCCGGCCAAATGGGATCGAGCGTGTTGGGTTATGTGGTGCACCCCTGCAGGGAAGTTTATCTATTCGAATAGCCGTGTCCCTCGGTAAAAGGACGACCCGGAGTTGTACCTTGACCTTATGACAACTAGAACTGGATACTGAATAAAATACACCCTTCCAAGTGCCAGTTACAACCCGGTGATCGCTCTCTAACAGGGCGACGAGGAGGGGATCGCCGGGTAGGATTATGCTAAGCGATGCTACTTGGAGGACTTCAATCTACTCTCTTCTACATGCTGCAAGATGGAGATGACCAGAAGCGTAGTCTTCGACAGGACTAGCTATCCCCCTTTTATTCTGGCATTCTGCAGTTCAGTCCACTGATATGGCCCTTTACACATATACCCATGCATATGTAGTGTAGCTCCTTGCTTGCGAGTACTTTGGATGAGTACTCACGGTTGCTTTTCTCCCTCTTTTCCCCTTCCTTTCTATCTGATTGTCGCAACCAGATGCTGGAGTCCAGGAGCTAGAGATCCCGAGGATGATGCTACATGGAGTTCGGCTTCGAGGAGTAGTTAGGAGGTCCCAGGCAGGAGGCCTTGCCTTTTCGATCATTGCTACTTTGTGCTAGCCTTCTTAAGGCAAACTTGTTTAACTTATGTCTGTACTCAGATATTGTTGCTTCCGCTGACTCGTCTATGATCGAGCACTTGTATTCGAGCCCTCGAGGCCCCTGGCTTGTATTATAATGCTTGTATGACTTATTTATGTTTTAGAGTTGAGTTGTGATATCTTCCCGTGAGTCCCTGATCTTGATCGTACACATTTGCGTGCATGATTAGTGTACGGTCAAATCAGGGGCGTCACAAGTTGGTATCAGAGCCAACTGCCTGTAGGAATCCCCCTTTCCAACTCCTTGGCCGAAGTTGAGTCTAGTCAGTGAAAACTGTTTACTAACATGGCTGTGTGGCTTACGGGCCCACGTCGCCATTGGGTGGTATTAGGATCTTTTACTCCTTGTCGATACTCTGGGACTCTGATCTCTCTTCTATTCGGGTTAAGTGAATTTTACTAAATCTAACATTAGGATCTCGTTATCACTTTCACCCGGAGAGCCCCTTATTACTGATGATCGTCTGCTGCACGTGAAGACCCTGAAGATACTCTCCGCTGATAACCCGAGAACTTGTGTTCATTGCTTTTGCAATTCCCTTTCATCGATAAACTCCTATGGATAACCACGTATACTCGCCATTCATACAATGTTTCCCAGTTGATCTTGTTATTACAAGATACCCCGAAATTCTCTCTGTTGTTCCGAGAATCCTTTGAGCTTACTGCCTTGCTGTTATTTGTCACCTGAATACCCCTACGGATAATTCTCGCACTTACCGAGTATCCGGTCATCCCCAGTTGATTCAAGTATTCCACAATAGTCTTCAAAATACTATTCGATCTTCCGAAAATCCTCAGGAGCCTATTGCTCTTGAAATTCTTGTTTGCTTGCATTATGGTTAATCCCATAAGTCTCGTAATCTTATTGGCATCTCTTGTCATTATCATTTTGAGTCCGTTGATTCAATTTGTTGCGAATGCTCGCAATCCTCAATCATATCCTAGAATTCATTCTTCCGGCTCAGACGTCATTTTAAACGTGAGCTGGATCTCGACCTATCAAATTGCCATCGATTGTACCCCTAAGCCTACTCAACTTATCCATCCTTGATCAGAGCGTTGCTTCTGACCCCCCTGAGTTGGAAATCATAATTCTTTTGCATTTGAACTTTGAGTTAGTCAGTTGTTTCTATAATCAGATCTCCTGGCATTCTTCTTCCTCTGGTTGAGTACCGATGCTCACATCAGATCCCTTGTGGACCATCGGTTCCCTTGTTGGATTTTATCCGACAGTGTCCTTCCTATTGAATAACCTTGTGAGCCTTTCCAGGGGTATATAATGCCTTTGGTAAATTGTATCATCTGATTTTGAACAATGCCCTTCTTTCGAGCTTGTAATATTTACTCCGAAGTTTGTGGTATATGTTCCTAAGATGCCTTGATGGGTTGAACCTATGCCTTTCATAATACGTGTGAACTCGAAGGTTTTCATGAGTCCTACTCTTCTGGTATTTTGCCAGATAAAATTTTTCCACACTGCAACTTCATCAAACGCGAGAAGTGAATGAAAGGTTATGCATTGAAGAAGTGGGAGTCGACCTTGAACTTTGTGTTCATGCCCATGGACACGATGTATACCTTATCATGGAAGCTTCTCTTAAAATGATTGTCCCCTTGTAATAAGTTCATCTGGTATCCGTGGACGTCGTTCCGACCATGTTCTCCTTTAAATACCATTTCTCGTACAAGTTTAAGCACTTGTCTTATGTAAGAGCAATACCCCAGTCCAACCTCTACTTTGGTTTGTCGTCGAGTATTACCCCCTGGCATCTCGAGATTATCACGGAACTGCATAACTTCTTATGAGTTCTCCATCAAGTATTACATTCTCATGGATTCCAATTTTTCACGGGCTCCGAGTTATTAAACACTCAAGGACATCGATAACTGAATCGAGTCCGCATCATGATTAAACAACTCTTAATAATCTCCTTTGTTTACGAGTTCGTACTCGATCACGTCATCCCTAGCCTGCTCGGCTATGTTATTATCGTGCCGATTTTAACTGTGCTACCTGGTCTTTATTCCCGGAGCACCACCTTCGACGCTGAGCTAAGCTTACGTCGATTTTCCTCGTCATATCATTTCGCCTTGAACAGCAAGCTTGATTTTGAGTTTGTGTCGTACCCCTGGTTCCAATAACTTTTCGCTTCATCATTCCTTTGACTTGATGTCATCGCCGATCGATTACCTCTTCATAAATTCTCGCTACAAATGTGTCGTGAACATCATCAACATTCTGAGCTCTTCCAAGATATCTATCGAATTCTGGATGAGGAATACCATCCTTGCCCTCGATGATTTGTTTTATCATTGACCATTTTGTCGCCTTCCATTCAACACAAACTTGTTCGTGTTTTGTGTTGTACCTTGATTTCCTTGCTATCTAGCTTATGATATGTTCTACCTTGGAGTATTACCATCTTTTATGTCAAGTATGTCGTAAGAATTTCACCACCTCGTATGACATCTTGGTACAGTGATACTTCTCCCCATCACCATTCTTTCTTGGTCCCCGTGTTGTTTCCAAAAGGAATACCGACCAATGGTCTGTGATGTGTAAATTCTAAACTTCTAGCAACCCTATTGCTTTGAAGTTATTGGTCTATAGTTTCATTCTACGTCTATGGCTTAATGAATCATCATTCGGACATTGATTGTGCTACCTAGCCCATATTTCGGTTGCACATTTCAACCAATGTTTAACTGTGTATGTTTTCCTCGAGCATACATCATTAAGTCATTCGATCTAGCTAATGTTATCTCCTTGTTCACATAGTGGTGGAAATCCATCTTTTGGAAATCTCAATGGATTGTCGCTGAGTCAAGCAGTCACCTCCTCACCTCTCCTTGATTTAATTATGAACCCTTGTTCGGAACTCGCTTCCATAGTTCATCTCCCGAGAATCTTCGATGTCGTTTCGACAATTTGTGTTGCACCTTTTCTTCTCAGGCCTCCTAAGTCTGAGTTATCCTGACACCAATTAGATCTGAATCTCGGTCAGATATGATGGTTGGAACATATTTCCAAGAGTTATAACATTGGCCTATTTATGACCCGGTAAGGTGATGATACCCAGCACACCTGGCGGGGGGCCCTATTGTTATAAGTTTTTCCTTTTAGCAAGGTTAGCTGTTCTTCCATGAGGAAATTGTAAGACTTATTCTATAAGTTGTTCCTGATGGATCCTTTTTGTTTCCAAAGTCTGATCTTCCCTGTTGACCATGTCAATGCTATCTCGAAGCATGTCTATGGTACTCCGATTTTCAACAGGAACATTTGAAGCCCAAATCTAAATGTTTCCTGCTCAATTATCCAAAAACCGTTGTATGGGTAATGTCATGAAATTTCTCTCCCCTACCTAAAGAGTTTTCTACCTTATATCCTGTCATGAATATCATGCTCAGCTTGTCCTTGGGAAGGATATAACCTTGAAATATGTGTTTAAACACATTTTCCTTTCCATTCTTCTGTTTAATCTGATAATCATATTTTCCTTTCCATTGTGTGGTTTAACCTTTCTGGTGAACTATATGATCTAAGCAGTAATATTCTCCTGCTTATGTAAACACCTCGGTGTACAACTCTGTCAGTAAGACCCTGTTATTATTGTTGGTGACATTTCGGTAACCACCGATGGACGAGAACTTTGCCTAATGGTCCGCCTCGTTTCAACAAGCAGGAAAATGGTTCTCTTCGTCCCTCGCCCTTGTTACCGACGATGTTGCTGACATATAACTGACAGGCTACCCTCTGCCATGCCTTGCTATCATGATCGTGCAAGATGTCACCGCCCTTCCTACTTTTAACCCACATGGTGGGCCCATAACCCACAGTTCCACAGGATCGAAACCTGACTCTACTGTGCACCCCCTGTTCCCAAATTTATTCATCGCACGTGGCCTCGTATGTAATTCACGGACCATCGTCCTACTGATCTATACTGGCATCAGACGTAATACTTATTCCGATTGCTTTGAACCCCTTACACACTTTGTTTCAGGCTTCGAACGATTGCCTACCCGTTTGAAACTTCTCATGGTACTTTCTTACTTGCTCTCGGCTTTTCTTAAGGTTTAGTTCGAGAGATACTTTCCGCCACCTTCCCTGATGATATTGACCAGATAGTAAACCCTGCAGAATTCCGTTCTTCCAGAATACCCCCTTACTCTGTCGTAAGTACGATGGAGTTCCCGAAGAAAGGACGACAACTTTATCATGATGACCTGAAACAGCAGAATGAAGACATCAATGTATTGGACCAGCCTCTTCGAGAAGAGCAAGCCAGGATGAGAAGACCCGCTAGATTCGTTACCAAACCTTCCCCCCTTACTCCCCTCTTAAATCTCGGGACGAGATTTCTTGTAGTGGAGGAGAATTGTGACGCCCGGATAATCAAGCTACAGTAAAACTCTGCTAATGATGCCACGTCACCTCCGTTACTGTTTCTAATCCTTCGTTAGTTCAAAACCGATTCAAAAATCAATTCAAAATATGGCAAACAACAAAAGTTTTCAAACATTGAAACAAAAATGTTCGGAGTGAACCAAATATTGCACAGATAATTATGGTGGAGAAACCACACCTTTATAAAATGTTTAAATACTATGAGATGAATAAAACAATAGCAAAAACAATTATATAAGTGTTATTAAATATAAACATATATTAAACTAGTTTATTTAGTCACTAAAAACTTTTTACAACTCCGATTTAGGTGTGGGCTTTAACTTATTATAAACTACAACTATTAAAGAAATAAAATAAAACAGTAAAGGAAAATAAATAAAAGAAAACACAAAAAAACAGAAGACAATCAAAAAAAAGGAAAAGACACCCCCCCCCGCGCTGGGCCAAGTGGCCCAGCTGGCCTCAGCCGCCTGAATGGGCCGGCCCACCCCCTACCTACCTAACCCCACTACCCCGAAACCCTAACCCCCCCACGCGCTCCACTCCCTCCCCCGTTTCCCTGGATCGGGATCGATCCCCCCCACTCCCCTCGATCTCACCCACCTCTCTCTCCCTCCCCCGCGCGGATCCCGTCGGTGGAAAGCGCCGCCCCCGATGCCTTGCACCCGCGCCGCCGCCGGTCCTCACCGGACGTCATCGCCCCTCTCCTTCGCCCCCTCGTTCTAGATCGGGACCTCGCCTCCCCGACGGCGTGACGTCGCCGGATCACCGACGCCACCTCGCCCCGATGTTGTTCCGCCGCCTCGTCCTCATCACCAGTGCCGTCCTCGACCTCCTCCTCAACCGCGGCTCCACCGAGCCTCGCCGGTGTTCCCCCGCAACGGGGGTGAGCCGCCGTCCGTCCTCCTCTTCCCTCTCCTCGATTGACCGGCTTAGGCTGTTGTCCACGCCGCCCGTTCTTCTCACCGACGCCGAAGTCGTCGTGCGCCCTCGTTGCGGTCGTCGCGACCGTTGACGCGTCCCCATGCGCCCGTGGCCCCACTTGTCCGTGCACCGGCTACGCCTGGGCTGCGCCCCGTGCGTGCGCCCGCCCCTACCGGCGATGCTGCCCGCTGCCGCCCTGCTGCTCCTCGCCACCTACTGCTGCCCGCGGGCCTCCTCCACGCCGCGCCTCCCGCGCTTGCCCTGGCCGGCGCCTCGGCGGCCTTCGCCCGCGCGCCTGGGTTCGTCCCTTCGGGCGCCCGCAACCAGCGCCCGCCCCGCTAAGGCCTTTGTGACACTGTCGAGCAGGCCCCACGCCCCTGAGAACAAAAAAAAGGAACTAAAAAATAAAAATAATAATTAAAAAAATAATAATAATAATATATTAAAAATAATTAATTAATTAAAGAATTAATTAACCTAATTAAATTTTGATTAATAAAACTAATTATTCAATTAATAAAAACTAACTACTATTTAGTTAACCTGAGACTATGACGAACGGGACCCACGCGTCTGTTGACCCAGTCAACAGATGGTTGACTAATGACATCATGCTGACCTCACGCTGACGTCATAATTAATTTTCTAATTGAATTAATTCTATTAATTCTAGAGATAATTTAAATCTTTATAAATTAATATAAAATAATCCGTAGCTCGGATGAAAAAACTTTGTACATGAAAGTTGCTCAGAACGATGAGACAAATCCGGATACGCAGCCCGTTCGTCTGCCACACATCCGTAGCGTAGCAAACCTGTAACATTTCACCTCCGGTTCATCTGTCCGAAAACGCGAAACACCGGGGATACTTTCCCGGATGTTCCCCCCCTTCGCCGGTACCACCTACTGTCGCGTTAGGACACACCTCGCACTGTTCGTTGTCATGTCACGCATCGTCATGCTTATGTTTGCATTATATTTACTGTTTCTTCCCCCCTCTTCTCTCCGGTAGACTACGAGACCGACACTGCTGCTGCCCAGTTCGACTACGGAGTTTACGACCCCTCCTACTTGCCAGAGCAACCAGGCAAGCCCCCCCTTGATCACCAGATATCGCCTATTCTTCTCTATACTGCTTGCATTAGAGTAGTGTAGCATGTTACTGCCTTTCGATATCCTATCCTGATGCATAGCCTATCCTTGCTACTACTGTAGATACCTTTACCTGCAATCCTACATGCTTAGTATAGGATGCTAGATTTCCATCAGTGGCCCTACATTCTTGTCCGTCTGCTGTGCTATACTATTGGGCCGTGATCACCTGGGCGGTGATCACGGGTATATACTTATATACTACATACATGACACGTGTGATGACTAAAGTCGGGTCGGCTCGTAGGAGTACCCGCAAGTGGATCTTTGTGGCGGAGCGACAGGGCAGGTTGAGACCGCCTAGGTGAGAGGTGGGCCTGGCCCTGGTCGGCGTTCGCGGATACTTAACACGCTTAACGAGATCTTGGTATTTGATCTGAGTCTGGCCATTTGGTCTATACGCACTAACCATCTACGCGGGAGTAGTTATGGGTATCCCGGCGTCGTGGTATCAGCCGAAGCCTTCTTGACGTCAGCGACTGAGTGGCGCGCGCCGGATTGGACTGGAACGCCACTAGGCTAGGTCTGCTTCCGGCCGCGTACGCAACGTGCAGGTGTGCATAGGGCGATGGGCCCAGACCCCTGCGCGCATAGGATTAGACCGGCGTGCTGACCTCTCTGTTGAGCCTAGGTGGGGCTGCGACATGTTGACCTTACGAGGCCGGGCATGACCCAGAAAAGTGTGTCCGGCCAAATGGGATCGAGTGTGTTGGGTTATGTGGTGCACCCCTACAGGGAAGTTTATCTATTCGAATAGCCGTGTCCCTCGGTAAAAGGACGACCCGGAGTTGTACCTTGACCTTATGACAACTAGAACTGGATACTGAATAAAATACACCCTTCCAAGTGCCAGTTACAACCCGGTGATCGCTCTCTAACAGGGCGACGAGGAGGGGATCGCCGGGTAGGATTATGCTAAGCGATACTACTTGGAGGACTTCAATCTACTCTCTTCTACATGCTGCAAGATGGAGATGACCAGAAGCGTAGTCTTCGACAGGACTAGCTATCCCCCTTTTATTCTGGCATTCTGCAGTTCAGTCCACTGATATGGCCCTTTACACATATACCCATGCATATGTAGTGTAGCTCCTTGCTTGCGAGTACTTTGGATGAGTACTCACGGTTGCTTCTCTCCCTCTTTTCCCCCTTCTCCTTTCTATCTGGTTGTCGCAATCAGATGCTGGAGTCCAGGAGCTGGAGATCCCGAGGATGATGCTACATGGAGTTCGGCTTCGAGGAGTAGTTAGGAGGTCCCAGGCAGGAGGCCTTGCCTTTTCGATCATTGCTACTTTGTGCTAGGCTTCTTAAGGCAGATCTGTTTAACTTATGTCTGTACTCAGATATTATTGCTTCCGCTGACTCGTCTATGATCGAGCACTTGTATTCGAGCCCTCGAGGCCCCTGGCTTGTATTATAATGCTTGTATGACTTATTTATGTTTTAGAGTTGAGTTGTGATATCTTCCCGTGAGTCCCTGATCTTGATCGTACACATTTGCGTGCATTATTAGTGTACGGTCAAATCGGGGGCGTCACAGAAGGTCCCAGATAAGCTTCGCATGATCAAGATGCATGATGTTCCTGAACTGATTTTGAGACAGACAGGAGCAGATGACGTCCTTCGCTGTGAGATTGAGAAGAGTGTACTTGCGAATGTCATCAGCTTCCACCATCTTGCATAGATCGGTCAGACCAATCTTAGTGACGGTCCACAACTTGCTGTTCATCGCCATGAGGCGCTCCTTCATCATGGCCTTCCACTTGGGATACTCGTGACCATCAAAAATGGGGCATAACAAAGTCTTCATTCCTGTGGTCGACATAACTAAAACTCTAGGCGGTTAAACCAAAATCACACAGAACAAGGGAGTACCTCGCTCTGATACCAATTGAAAGTGCGTTATATCGACTAGAGGGGGGTGAATAGGTGATTTTTATGAATTCTTCACTGAGGAATTTGCGGGTGAGGAAATTCCTTAGCGAAGAACTACTTGCAGCGGAATAAATACTCAAAAGTAAACATAACAGAACACAAGCATGGTCATCATGATGAAATGAAGACAAGCATAGAGTACAGAAAGCGTAATCACAGGATAACACAGGATGAAGACAAACAGACTGAAGAAATTGAACTAAGGAAATTGAGAAAGTCTTCAGTCAAAGTCTTCAAACACAGATATGAGGAAATGAAAGAGTTGAGGAAATAGAACCAGTAGGCTTGGTGAAGACAATGATTTGGTAGACCAGTTCCAACTACTGTCTTAGTTGTACATCTGGTTGGAGCGGCTAGGTATTTAAACCTGAGGACACACAGTGCGGGACACACAGTCCTCACCGTATTCTCCTTGAGCTGAGGTCACACAGACCTCGCCCAATCACTCGTGGTAAGTCATCAGGTGACTTCCGAACCTTCACAAACTCGGTCACTCGGCGATCCACAATTCCTCTTGGATGCTCTAGACAATGACGCCTAACCGTCGGGAAGAAGCACAGTCTTCAAAGGTAACAAGCGTCGGATCCATGCAGGATCAATCTCTTCAGTGATGCTCAATCACTTTGGGTTTGTAGGTGTTTGGGTTTGGGTTTTCCTCACTCGATGATTTTCGCTCAAAGTCCTCGGAGGATGGGATGCTCTCAAATGACAAGTGTCAGTTTCTCTCGGAGCAGCCAACCAGCTAGTGGTTGTAGGGGCGGCTATTTATAGCCTAGGGAGCAGCCCGACATGATAAGACATAAATGCCCTTCAATGATATGACCGTTAGGTGGGTAGATATTTTGGGACAGCTGGAGCGTAGCACAGCAACGGTCGGAAATTTGAGTATCAAATTTCTGAGGGCTATCATGTTCCTCACTGTGTAGGCAATCCGCATTGGCGAATTCCTAACTCCTCAGTCAGAACAAATTCCTGAGCGACCTGAAGAACTTCGTCTCTGTCACTGAAGAAATTGACTGAACTGTATGAGATTTCCAATGGCTTCACTCGAAGGGATTGGTAGGTGTAGGATTTTGAGTTGAGGATCACATGGAAATTTTTCCTTAGTATTTCCTCGACCCCTTTAACAGTACAGTGTTTCCTATGACTCAAGAAAGGGAAAATGAAACTACGAAAACAAAAGTCTTCACGCTTCTTGTTCCTCGAATGAATATCAAGTCTTCAAGGTCACTCCCATTTCTTCACTTTCAAAGTCTTCAGAAAGTCTTCAGAAATCCAAAGTCTTCAGTCGAAGAACTTCATTTTTAGGGGTCGACTTTCTCTGTAAATATCAAACTCCTCATAGACTTATAGACCTGTGTACACTCATAAACACATTAGTCCCTTAACCTATAAGTCTCCAATACACCAAAATCACTAAGGAGCACTAGATGCACTTACAACAAACTTGTGAAGAACGTTGTTGCAGACTCTGTAGGTGTGCGTGTCCTTTCCGTAACCAAGAATGAAACCTTCATGTGCTTTCGGTGCAAATTTAGAGTTATGATGAGGATCTCTAATCCAACATTTAGCACCGAAGACTTTGAAATAACTCACATTGGGTTTCTTGTCAGTGAGTAGTTCATATGCAGTTTTCTTGAAGAATATGTGAAGATATATTCTGTTGATGATGTGGCATGCAGTATCAATTACCTCAATCCAGAAACGACGAGGCATCTTGTATTCATCAAGCATAATGCGAGCCATCTCAGCAAGAGCCCTGTTCTTGCGCTCCACGACGCCATTCTGCTGAGGAGTATAAGGAGCAGATAACTCATGAGTAATACTGAGTTCATCAAGATAGTCATCAAGACCAGAGTTCTTGAACTCAGTTCCATTGTCACTTCTGATGTGCTTGATCTTTACACCAAAGTTGGTTGAAGCCCTCGAAGAAAATCGATTGAAGACTTCCTGCACTTCATGTTAGTAAGCGACAATGTGTACCCATGTGTAACGATAGTAATCATCAACAATAACAAAGCCATATTGAGATGCATCATTTGAAACAGCAGAATAATGATTAGAACCAAAAAGATCCATGTGAAGCAATTAAAATGGTCGAGTAGTGGTCATGATAGTCTTCGCTGGATGCTTGGCCTTGGTCATCTTTCCAGCTTCACAGGCTCCGCATAAGTGATCCTTGAGGAATTTGACATTCTCAATGCCAATGACATGCTTCTTCTTCGCAAGCGTGTGCAAATTCCTCGTGCCTGCATGACCAAGTCGTCGATGCCATAGCCAGCCTTCTGAAGCTTTTGGAAGTAGGCATACGGCTGGTTGAGGTCCTGTAGAGAAATCAACAATATACAAGTCTCCTCTCCTAAAGCCTTCGAAGACTTTGGAATTGTCAGCTTCCAAGACCAAAACACAACGATACTTTCCAAAGACAACGACCATATCAAGATCACAAAGCATTGAGACAGACATGAGATTGTATCCTAAGGACTCGACAAGCATGACTTTGTCCATGTGTCGATCCCTTGTGATCGCAACCTTACCTAGACCCAATACCTTGCTTTTTCCTTTGTCAGCGAAGATGATATCCTTCAGATGCGATGGAGATAAGGGAGCATCCATCAATAGATTCTTGTCACCGGTCATGTGATTTGTACATCCACTATCGAGGACCCACTTAGTGGCTTTGGGTTGATCATCCTTGGCGCCCTTTGCCATGAAGTAATAGGTGGGAGCGTAGTCATCATTGCCTTCATCAGCCTTGTTGGTGCAGCCATTTTCTTCAGAGTTGAAGATAGACTTGCTGATGAACGCAGTAGCGAGAGCTAGACTCGCCATACCAGACTGGGACACCTCAGATGCCTCCTCTTCCTCATGTTCCTCAGATTAAGCCTCAGAGTCCATTTCCTTGCCAATGAATGCCCGAGCCTTCTTGGAGCTGCTCTTCTTATGAGATGAAGACTTTGAAGATTTTGATGATGAAGACTTTGAAGATTTCTTCTTCTTCATAGCGTCATCAGAACTGTACTCCTTGTATTTCTTCTTCTTTGATTCCTTTTCCCACTGAGGAAAATCTTGAATGTAGTGACCAGGTTTCTTGCATTTGTGGCATAGCCTCTTCTTGTAGTCTCTGGATGAGGAATCATTGCTCGTTGAGGATTTTCCCAAGCGACCACGTCTTGAGAACCTTTGGAATTTCTTCACGAGAAGTGCTAGCTCCTGGCTCAGTTCTTCAGGATCACCAAGGCTACTACCAGAATCTTCACCTTCAGATTCAGAGATGACCTTGGCCTTCAAGGCACGTGGTCTGCCATAGCTCGAACCGTAGAGATCTCTCTTCTCAGCAAGCTGGAACTCATGAGTATTCAGCCTCTCGAGGATATCAGCGGGATCAAGTGACTTGTAATCAGCACGTTCTTGTATCATCATTGCCAGAGTATCAAATGAGGAATCAAGCGATCTCAGCAATTTCTTCACCACCTCATGGTCGGTGATGTCAGTGGCACCAAGTGCTTGAAGCTCATTTGAGATGTCAGTGAGGCGATCGAAGGTTTGTTCAACATTTTCATTGTCGAGTCTTTTGAAGCGGTTGAAGAGATTGCGAAGAACGCCAACTCGAGGTTCACGCTGTGTTGAGACTCCTTCACTGACTTTGGACAGCCTATCCCAGATAAGCTTGGCAGTTTCCAAAGCACTCACTCTACCATACTGCCCTTTGCTCAGATGGCCACATATGATGTTCTTCACTTGGGAGTCGAGTTGCTTGAATCTCTTCACAACAGTAGCATTCAGAGAAGGTGTGACTGAGGGAACACCATTTTCCACAACATACCAGAGATCGTTATCAATTGCCTCAAGATGCATTCACATCTTATTCTTCCAGTAGGGGTAGTCCGTCCCATCGAAGGTAGGACACCCAGCAAAGACCTTGATCATACCTGCGATCGACATAACTAAAACTCCAGGCGGTTAAACCAAAATCACACAGAACAAGGGAGTACCTTGCTCTGATACCAATTGAAAGTGCGTTATATCGACTAGAGGGGGGGTGAATAGGCAATTTTTATGAATTCTTGTAGCGATCCGACCTCAGACGGTCAAGTCTCTGTGTATCTGTGCCATCCCTAGATCAGTATGTTGGCACACACAGTACATCAATGTATATATCAAAGTGCAATCACGTGTATAAATAATGTAAAACTGATATATACCTCATAAGTCTCAGCGGAAACAAACAATCGGGTGTGGAGTCCCATCAACGCCATCGGCAGGTTGAGTGTAGACCGTAACCCAATCAACGAAACTCACTCGTCGTATAAAATCCTGCAACATGATACGTTGCAGCCGAGTAGGTCAGTACATTGAATGTACCGGCAAGATCACTTTAAGAAGAACAGATAATAAAACTATACTATATGCAATATGGCTTTGTGGCTCTGTATCTTAGTTTTTTTTGCGTAAAAGCTGGTTTTATTTTGCCTACAACAAAGAAAATGACTGGAGTCTGTACTACGGAGTTTTCTATCATGACATGGTTCCGCCAACCGATGTCTCATAGCCCAAATCATGATAAGTTGCCCATAATTAAGTTATCAGTCCGGTGTTGAGAGTTCCGAGATAGATCCAAGTCCAGAGGCTCAAATTGTCCGTAACCGGGGACACGGCTAATCGATTAGGTTTAAACCCTCTGCAGAGGTTTGTACACTTTACCCGCAAGATTCGATCCCTCTTTTTACGATCTCGCACTTCAGGGTGTTTGAGAACAAGATGACCGAAACATGGTCTTCCGAAGAGTTCCTCTGACCACTGTCTGATGCTCCTCCAATCCTACCGTAGTTCTACATCTGCTAGCACCGTCCCAGCCAGAGTCACCACTAAGGTCAACCAAGCCAGAGCCCATAGTGACTTGCGGTTGCACAGGTATGCTTCCGGGCATGAAGTATTCTTCCGTCTCTTTGACTCTGGGTGAAGCTTTCCGCAAGATGTCATGGCGCTTCTCCATGCATCCCGGCCATCCACTGGTTTCTCCAGGGTGCCCGTCAACCGCCCTTCACCCAGTAGTGTGTATTGAATTCTTGTCTCGAGTCTCGAATTCTTGAGGTCTTGAGTCCTGAAGATGCAGTCATTGCTGATGCCATCATGAAGTTGTCGCCATTGACGTAGAGTCCTCCTTCACACCACTCTCGTGCACTCATACCAAACCCCGTCTACTATAGTGTAGCATTAAAACTATATAAAGTCCCGGGCTTGATAACAGTGAGATGGGTTCCTACCTCATGCATTCTACTCAACTAGAAGAAATCAATATCACTACTGGAGCGATTATTGCAAAGATGCCACTAAATGCGATAAAATCATAGGTATGAAAGCATGGTCAAAGTGAACTTGCCTGGTATAACTTGATGAAGATAATAATGCTCTCGGAATACTTGATAGCACTATACGTAACTCTTCGATGAAAATCTATATAGTCAAACATTGAATTTATATAAGCAACAATTCTAGCAATCAATTATATCAATCAAAATAACAATCAAAAAGCAATAAAGAAAACAATAATGAAATCAAAGAACACCAAATAAAATTCCAAAGAAAACTTCAAGGAAAACAAGGGAGAAATCAACTCACACAACAAATCAACCAATACTCTCGTAGCAACACTAAATTACTCTAATAACTTTTCTACAGCAAAGAAAATATAAATCCTAATGCAAAAACAAAAAATAATTTACTAAATTAATAACTAGCAAAAAAAGAACTAATATAAAAACTACTATAACTATCTAGTTAACACTAGAAAAACTATAACAACTAAGCACTAAGATAATAATAAATAATGCTAAAATAATTATGAAAACTAATTTCCTTCTAAATAACGGAATCAATAACAACATATATTTAAGTGGAAAAAATAATTTACTTTTGAAACTAATAAAACTATTATTATCAACTATCACTATGAACTAAACAAACAAATACTAAAATAGTAGCTAAACACTAATAAATAACTACAAAAGTTTATCTACCGTAGTCTAACAGAAACATATGACAACATGTAAAAATTAACAAAAGAATTAATTAAAAACAATAATTATATGACTAAAACAACTACATAAGCAAAACAGTATTGTTTTCGCAATAAACCTAATTTAAAATAAACTGAAAATAAATAACTATATGCTATATACAACACAATAACAAAACCGTATCAGAAAGAATCAATCAAAAATACATTGTAAAACTCAAAAAAAGACCAAATTAGTGATTTGAATTTTTTTTTATCAAAATCAAAATTAAACTACCCAAATTTGAATACTAAGTACACAAACAGAAACTTCAACAAATTTGTGACACAATGCAAAAGGAATCACTCAATTTGGATCTAAAACATAAAAGATATAACCAATCTAAAACCATAACTATTTCTGAAAATCTAAAATAATCAGAAAAAGAAAAATTCTACGCGTCGGCTAATGGTCTACAAGGCATGCTCTGATTGGCTAAGGCGAGCGACCTATGCAGAGCTACGGGCGAACAGCTGATCGGTAGCAAAAATCTTTCGGGCGACAACTTAAACAGAAACCGGCCGATTCTCTAACAAAAAACCGGACCTAACCGAAGAGGTACACGAGATCTAATCTACACCGTCTATTCCCGATCGAATGATGCAGATTTGAAGAGGAGCTCACCTCGGCGGCGGTGGAGCTCTGACAAGGGCGGCGGCTTCGGGCGTCGTCTGCGGGACGTCTCCTGCGGTCCTCGGGCTCCGGGAAGGTGACGGGGGGTGCGGACGAGCTCGGCGAAGATGTTAGTCGGCTAGGACGGCGTCGGGGAAGACGGGAGCGACAGCGACGAGCTTGACGATGGCGGTGATGTTCGGTGGCGCGTGGGGTTTTGGGCTATGGTGGCTCTGGAGCTCGGGGAGGTGCACCGGGAGGTGCAGGTAATCGAGGGAGTGCAGATATGGTCACGGGAGGTGGCGAGGGGGTCTGAGTAGCTCGGTGGGCGGCAATGGCGCAGCGGTGGCTTCGGCTCCGGCGAGAAGTTGAGGAGTAGGCTGGGGTTATTGCTGCGGGGAAAGGAGGGGAACGGGTCGAGGGGTGAGTATATATAGGGGGGGCGATTCTTGGAGGAGGGGGTGAGTCGGGGAGAGGATCCCGAGCGATCCGGGAAAAGGCGGCGGTTGAGCGAGCTCGGGCGTCGACTAGGCTTGGCGTGAGGAAGAAGAAGACGGCGGGCCCAGCGGTCAGTGACAGGAGGAGCTGAGCGGGGCAGCGGTCGACCGGGGCGAAACGGCTGCGGGAGGGAGGCCGCGGTGGAGATGGCCATGCACTGATTCGGCCAGGTGGGCTGGCGGCTAGCGCCTGGGGCGATGGCTCCGGCCGTTTTTTATAATGCACAGAAAATAAAACATACATAAATAAATAAATAAAAATATTATATAGGCATATAATATATCAAAATCTTCATAAAAATAAATCCTAAAACGTGAACATATTTGTAGGTACAAATAAAATCCAAACAAAATTAGATAAAGTAAACAGTGCTACTGTTGCATTAAGAATGCAAATAAAATTATTTGAAAATACCAAAATGATTTCAAAATTTACTTTCCTCCAATTTTATATTGTAGGGAATCATTTTACCCTAATTTCCACATAATTTATTTTTGGACAAAAATAATTTGAATAAAACACAAATTACTCCTAAATGGTTTTGAATTTGAATTTCAAACTACTTCCAACTCTATTTCATATAATTTGAATAATTCATTTTATCTTCTCTCATGAAAATCATTGAGTTGCATAAAGCTTCTGAATTAGAAATATTTCCAAATGGAATTCAAATCCTTTCAAAACCCTTTTCATTTATTTATATGGAAGAAGTCATATTATCTTCACTCTATGGTTTTTGTGATGAAATGAATTTGAATTCATGGAGATTACAAATGCAAGGTGAAAGTTTGGGAAAGTCATTTCATTCCCTCTCATTAAACTTTCAAAAAGTTTCAAATTTCACTCAATTTCACACAATCACTCACACAACAATCAAACAAACAAGCATAAATATTTATTTAATATAACATTCCAAAATTTAGAATTTTGCGATGTTACAAACCTACCACACTTAAAATGAATCTCGTCCTCAAGATTCGAAGAGGCTAGCAAGAAAAGGCTAGGGTTTGGAGGTCTTCCAGCAAATCCATCGACCAGAGAGGTGTGGGGTGCTACCACACTTGAAAGAAAGGCTATGGTTCTGACAAAATTCATGTACTCCATCCTTAGGGTTGACGGTGTCGGTCTTCAAATATTCTCCAGAATAACTCTTTCACTGGTGCTCTTCCGATCGGGGCATAACCAATTCCTCGAACACATGTCCTTTCATCCTGGTGAGGTTCTTCTGAGACTGGGTCTTCATATCTGACATGTATGTCGCCAATACTAAACAACTATCGAAAATCTCATGGTGGTCGACAATTAATGGTTTCTCCTGCAGTAAAGGGTCTGGGTTGAATCTCATCGTATATCCTACGGTTGGCAACGGTTGCCTCTACGGGGTTCCATCGTCCTGCCATTCTAGGGTTTAAACAAGGTTTGGCATCGTCGTCTCTCTACTATTGGTAAGTCACTCAGATTTACCATTCCGAATAGCAAGAGCGAATGACAAGAGTGATCAATCCATTCCGCACCCGAATCATTACCTTGTATAAGGTTTAGCGAATCTCGCATTTCTAACACTCGGGCATTCTTACAGGCATTGCAGAATTTCTCTTGTCGACGAACTTAGTTCGGATAATTCCATTGATTCTGCAAGCTGAATGAAACATCTATCGTTACTTCACAATCTCGGGGTTTCGTAACCTCCTACAGACCGTCTGCTCATCAAATCACATCTTCTTCCAAAATTTCTTCTTGCAGGGAGTACTTGATCCTTATTAATTCCTGGGCCTGTGGGTTGTGGGCCCACTTCAATACTTGCATAGCTTTAACACATCATTGGAGCTACAATTATTCCATATTTCAACATTACATCTTATTTAAATCCAATATTACTTCATTCCTTCATACTCCTGAGGTAACCAAAATATTAGAATACAACTGATACTTATTTTGTCCAAACTCCAATCTTTGGGACACATTTCCCTTCCCATAAATTAGGTGTTATCACAAGGTACTGCCACCCTTAAAGTGAAATGCACAATTTTATCCATAGACCATATTTCTCACATCCTCGAAAATGGTCAACATTTGTGTTCATAGCGTAACAACTTATACAATTCAACATATGGAATTAGGACACTTTAACTTTATTTATTTCATGAACTCATTACAATCCCTGAGCACCCATTACATAACTCAACTCATTGTGCTCATGAAAATAAGTCCGCTTCCTAGTACACTTATTACCAAAATTCCAACTACTCAGCTCCAACTTTCATCTTGTCGGGACATTTGGTAGCATAATGTCCTGCTTCCTTGCAACGAAAACAAATAACTTCCAATAAGTCTTTGGGCTTCTTGGGGAGGGTGTCTGCTCTTCGGGCTCTTGGCTTCTTCTCTAGACATTTATTGGCATAGTGTCCTAAGGTCTTGCACTTGAAACATGTGACATAACCCAGGTCCTTCTCTGCATAAATTGAGTTGTTTTGGGGATGCCTTAGTTTTCTCTTCCTACATTTCTCCGTAATGATCAGAGCTTCTATTTCCTGAGGGTCAAACTTCACGTCTGCTGTCGGGAAGTCTCTGAGATACTCTTGGCTTTCCTTTGTGCAATACTGGGAAAAATGTCCTTTATCTCCACATGAATAGCAAGCATGAGCATAAAATCTATTTAGGCCTTCTCCATCAGGGTCTTCAATAACTTCCTTCATCACGGATTCTTCTAAACTTTCCCTAAGGGATCTTTTCGCTTCTTGGTAATTTCTTGTACCATGGGGTAAATCTGACATTGAGTAGGGTAGTGCGTAGTTCCTTTACACAGGAAACAAGTAACCTGCCCAATCGGGCATTCTTCGGCTGAGTGATTTTCCTCACAATGAGGGCATCCATCCTTGGGTTCTTCATTGGTGTGTCCTATTTCTCCACAAATCTTGGCACAAGGTTTCTTCTTCGGGTTATCATAGTGCTTCCGGATGAGACGTGATCTCAACAGGGTCTTCTTGAATTCCTCCCAAGTTCTTGCTCCATTAAATCCTTGTATGGCTTCATGCATTTTCCACCAGGTTGCAGCACTTTCTGTAAAGTACTGAAGAGCATATTGAACCTCATACTTCCTTGGAACCAGGTTGCAGCATTTTCCACCAGGTTGCAGCACTTTCCTAAATTGATCCTCCATGTTTTGTATCCATAGCTCTGCCTCCGGCTGGGTCCTCGGTACGGAGAATATAAGTCCATCTATGGGGTCCAAAGGATTTGGGATGATATACGGGAGATATAGAGGGAGATACACGCAATACAAACAATAGTTTTGAAAGAACGGTTTTATGTTGTGGCTGTCGGAAAACATCAAACAAAAGACAGCTCACAAATCGTCGTATCTAATGTACGTATATAACAGGGGTTTGGTCTTCTAAAGGTCAAATAAATCTTAAGAGTTTTCCAATTCTTCAAGTCTTCGGAGTCTTCTGTTGTTGCAGCTGCAATTCTTCCAACACATGGTGAAATCCTCTTTACTCTGAAATGGCCATCAGTTGTCCGATATCTTGTAATTCTTGGAGTGACTTCAGTTGATCCTCCGTGTGGTCAAAAGGGTATACTCCGGCTATTGAAGGTAAGAGGGACTACTTGATAAAATCAGAAAAGACGAGAAGTAAGAGTCTTTTTGAAAATAAAGGTCTAGAGATATTCTATCCTAGGGCTTTCTAGTTTCTAGGGTCACGTCCTACAGTCAACATGTGCTCTGATACCATATCTGTAGCGATCCGACCTCAGACGGTCAAGTCTCTATGTATTTGTGCCATCCCTGGATCAGTATGCTGGCACACACAGTATATCAATGTATATATCAAAGTTCAATCACATGTATAAATAACGTAAAACTAATATATACCTCATAAGTCTCAGCGGAAACAAACAATCGGGTGTGGAGTCCCATCAACGCCATCGGCAAGTTGAGTGTAGACCGTAACCCAATCAACGAAACTCACTCGTCATATAAAATCCTGCAACATGATAGGTTGCAGCAGTGTAGGTCAGCACATTGAATCTAACGGCAAGATCACTCTAAGAAGAGCAGATGAAAAAACTATACTATATGCAATATGGCTTTGTGGCTCTGTATCTGAGTTTTTTTGTGTGTAAAAGCTGGTTTTATTTTCCCTACAACAAAGAAAATGACCGGAGTCTGTACTACGGAGTTTTCTATCATGACATGGTTCCGCCAACCGATGTCTCATAGCCCAAATCATGATAAGTTGCCCATAATTAAGTTATCAGTCCGGTGTTGAAAGTTTCGAGATAGATCCAAGTCCAGAGGCTCAAATTGTCCATAACTGGGGACGCGGCTAATCGATTAGGTTTAAACCCTCTGCAAAGGTTTGTACACTTTACGCGCAAGATTCGATCCCTCTTTTTACGTTCTCGTACTTCAGGGTGTTTGAGAACAAGATGACCGAAACATGGTCTTCCGAAGAGTTCCTCTGACCACTGTCCGATGCTCATCCAATCCTGCCGTAGTTCTACATCTGCTAGCACCGTCCCAGCCAGAGTCACCACTAAGGTCAACCAAGCCAGAGCCCATAGTGACTTGCGGTTGCACAGGTAAGCTTCCGGGCATGAATTATTCTTCCGTCTCTTTGAGTCTGGGAGAAGCTTTCCGCAAGATGTCATGGCGCTTCTCCATGCATCCCAGCCATCCACTGGTTTCTCCAGGGTGCCCGTCAACCGTCCTTCACCCAGTAGTGTGTATTGAATTCTTGTCTCGAGTGTCGAAATCTTGAGGTCTTGAGTCCTGAAGATGCAGTCCTTGCCGATACCATCATGAAGTTGTCGCCATTGACGTAGAGTCCTCCTTCACACCACTCTCGTGCACTCATACCAAACCCCGTCTACTATAGCGTAGCATTAAAACTATATAAAGCCCCGGGCTTGATAATAGTGAGATGGGTTCCTACCTCATGCATTCTACTCAACTACAAGAAATCAATATCACTACTGGACGGATTATTGCAAAGATGCCACTAAATGCGATAAAATCATAGGTATGAAAGCATGGTCAAAGTAAACTTGCCTGGTATAACTTGATGAAGATAATAATGCTCTCGGAAAACTTGATAGCACTATACGTAACTCTTTGATGAAAATCTATATAGTCAAACATTGAATTCACATAAGCAACAATTCTAGCAATCAATTCTATCAATCAAAAAGCAATAAAGAAAACAATAATGAAATCAAAGAAAACCAAATAAAATTCCAAAGAAAATTTCAAGGAAAACAAGGGAGAAATCAACTCACACAATATCAACCAATACTCTCGTAGTAACACTAAATTACTCTAATAACTTTTCTACAGCAAAGAAAATATAAATCCTAATGCAACAACAGAAAATAATTTACTAAATTAATAACTAGCAAAAAAAGAACTAATATAAAAACTACTGTAACTATCTAGTTAACACTAGAAAAACTATAACAACTAAAATAATTATGAAAACTAATTTACTTCTAAATAACAGAATCAATAACAACATATATTTAAGTGGCAAAAATAATTTACTTTTGAAACTAATAAAACTATTATTACCAACTATCACTATGAACCAAACAAACAAATACTAAAACAGTAGCTAAAGACTAATAAATAACTACAAAAATTTATCTACCGTAGTCTAACAGAAACATATGACAACATGTAAAAATTAACAAAAGAATTAATTAAAAACACTAATTATATGACTAAAACAACTACATAAGCAAAACAGTACTGTTTTCGCAATAAACCTAATTTAAAATAAACTAAAAATAAATAACTATATGCTACTTGATATACAACACAATAACAAAACCGTATCACAAAGAATCAATCAAAAATACTTTTTAAAACTCAAAAAATGACCAAATTAGTGATTTGAACAAATTTTATCAAAATCAAAGTTAAACTACCCAAATTTGAAAACTAAGTACACAAACAGAAACTTCAACAAATTTGTGACACAATGCAAAAGGAATCACTCAATTTGGATCTAAAACATAAAAGATATAACCAATATAAAACCAGAACTATTTCTGAAAATCTAAAATAAACAGAAAAAGAAAAATTCTACGCGTCAGCTAATGGGCTACATGGCATGCTCTGATTGGCTATGGCGACCGACCTATGCAGAGATACGGGTGGACGGCCGATCGGTAGCAAAAATCTTTCGGGCGACAACTTAAACAGAAAGCGGCCGGTTCTCTAACCAAAAACTGGACCTAACCGAAGAGGTACACAAGATCTAATCTACACCGTCTATTCCCGATCGAACGACAGAGATTTGAAGAGGAGCTCACCTCGGCGGCGGTGGATCTCTGGCAAGGGCGGCGCATCGGGCGTCGTCGTCGGGGCGTCTCCGGCGAAACTCGGGCTCCGGGAAGGTGACGGGGGGTGCGGACGAGCTCGGCGAAGATGTCAGTCGGCTCGGACGGCGTCGGGGAAGACGAGAGCGACAACGACGAGCTTGACGACGGCCGTGATGTTCGGTGGCGCGTGGGGTGTCGGGCTATGGTGGCTCTGGAGCTCGAGGAGGTGCGCTGGGAGGTGCCGGTAATCGAGGGGAGTGCAGATATGGCCTCGGGAGGCGGCGAGGGGGTCGGAGTAGCTCGGTGGGCGGCAATGGCGCGTCGGCGGCTTCGGCTCCGGCGAGAAGTTGAGGAGTAGGCGGGGGTTATTGGTGCGGGGAAAGGAGGGGAACGGGTCGAGGGGGTGAGTATATGTAGGGGGCTATTCTTGGAGGAGGGGGTGAGTCGGGGAGAGGATCCCGAGCGATCCGGGATACGGGGGCGGTTGAGCGAGCTCGGGCATCGACTTGGCTTGGCGTGAGGAGGAAGAAGACGGCAGGCCCAGCGATCAGCGACAGGAGGAGGTGAGCGAGGCAGCGGTCGACCGGGGCGAAACGGCTGCGGGAGGGAGGCCGCGGTGGAGATGGCCATGGGCCGATTCGGCCAAGTGGGCTGGCGGCTAGCGCCTGGGGTGCTGGCTTCGGCCGTTTTTTATAATGCATTGAAAATAAAACAAACATAAATAAATAAATAAAATATTATATAGGCATATAATATATCAAAATCTTCATAAAAATAAATCCTAAAACGTGAACATATTTGTAGGTACAAATAAAATCCAAACAAAATTAGATAAAGCAAACAGTGCTACTGTTGCATAAAGAATGCAAATAAAATTATTTGAAAATACAAAAATGATTTCAAAATTTACTTTCCTCCAATTTTATATTGTAGGGAATCATTTTACCCTAATTTCCAAATAAATTATTTTTGGAGAAAAATAATTTGAATAAAACACAAATTACTCCTAAATGGTTTTGAATTTGAATTTGAAACCACTTCCAACTCTATTTCATATAATTTGAATAATTCATTTTATCTTCTCTCATGAAAATCATTGAGTTGCATAAAGCTTCTGAATTTGAAATATTTCCAAATGGAATTCAAATCTTTTAAGAACCCTTTTCATTTATTTATATGGAAGAAGTCAGATTATCTTCACTCTGTGGTTTTTCTGATGAAATGAATTTGAATTCATGGAGATTATAAATGCAAGGTGCAAGTTTGGGAAAGTCATTTCATTCCCTCTCATTAAACTTTCAAAAAGTTTCAAATTTCACTCAATTTCACACAATCAGTCACACAACAATCAAACAAACAAGCATAAATATTTATTTAATATAACATTCCAAAATTTAGAATTTTGGGATGTTACAATTCTTCACTGAGGAATTTGCGGGTGAGGAAATTCCTTAGCGAAGAACTACTTGCAGCGGAATAGGTACTCAAAAGTAAACATAACAGAACACAAGCATGGTCATCATGATGAAATCAAGACGAGCACAGAGTACAGAAAGTGTAAACACAGGATAGCACATGATGAAGACAAACAGACTGAAGAAATTGAACCGAGGAAATTGAGAAAGTCTTCAGTCAAAGTCTTCAAACACAGATATGAGCAAATGCGCAACACGGTTATGAGGAAATGAAAGAGTTGAGGAAATAGAACCAGTAGGCTTGGTGAAGACAATGATTTGGTAGACCAGTTCCAACTGCTGTCTCAGTTGTACGTCTGGTTTGAGCGGCTAGGTATTTAAACCTGAGGACACACAGTCCCGGACACACAGTCCTCACCGTACTCTCCTTGAGCTGAGGTCACACAGACCTCGCCCAATCACTCGTGGTAAGTCTTCAGGTGACTTCCAAACCTTCACAGACTCGTTCACTTGGCAATCCACAATTCCTCTTGGATGCTCTAGACCATGACGCCTTACCGTCTGGAAGAAGCATAATCTTCGAAGGTAACAAGTGTCGAATCCACGCAGGATCAATCTCTTCAGTGATGCTCAATCACTTTGGGTTTGTAGGTGTTTGGGTTTGGGTTTTCGTCACTCGTTGATTTTCGCTCAAAGTCATCGGAGGATGGAATGCTCTCAAATGACAAGTGTCAGTTTCTCTCGGAGCAGCCAACCAGCTAGTGGTTGTAGGGGGTGGCTATTTATAGCCTAGGGAGCAGCCCGACATGATAAGACATAAATGCCCTTCAATGATATGACCGTTAGGTGGGTAGATATTTTGGGACAGCTGGCACAAGGCACAGCAACGGTCGGAAATTTGAGTATCAAATTCCTCAGGGCTATCATGTTCCTCACTGTGTAGGCAATCCGCACTGGTGAATTCCTAACTCCTCAGTCAGAACAAATTCCTCAGAGACTAGAAGAACTTCGTCTCTGTCAGTGAAGAATATGACTGAACTGTAAGAGATTTCCAATGGCTTCACTCAAAAGGGATTGGTAGGTGTAGGATTTTCAGTTGAGCATCACTTGGAAATTTTTCCTTAGTATTTCCTCGACCCCCTTTAACATTACGATGTTTCCTATGACTCAAGAGGAGAAAATGAAACTACGAAAACAAAAGTCTTCACGCTCCATGTTCCTCGAATGAATGCCAAGTCTTCAAGGTCACACCAATTTCTTCACTTTCAAAGTCTTCAGAAAGTCTTCAGAAATCCAAAGTCTTCAGTCGAAGAACTTCATTTTTAGGGGTCGACTTTCTCTATAAATATCAAACTCCTCATAGACTTATAGACCTATGTACACTCATAAACACATTAGTCCCTTAACCTATAAGTCTTCAATACACCAAAATCACTAAGGGGCACTAGATGCACTTACACAGCTGGTCAAACAAATCATTGATCATCGGTAGTGGGTACTTGTTCTTAATCTTCATTCAATGCAGGATAATAAACAACCATTCTCAAGGATCCATCCTTCTTCTCAACCAAGAGCACTGGGGCTCCCCACAGTGACGAACTTCGTCGAATGTAACCTTTCTGCAATAACTCTTTAATCTGCTTCTTAATTTCCTCCAGATCATTTGCGGGCATCCAGTATGGCCTCTTTGATATTGGTCCCGTGCCTGGCAACAACTCTATCAATAAATCGATGTCTTGATCCGGCGGTATGCCTGGTAGTTCCTCTGGAAATACATCCGGGTAATCCTTCAATATAGGCACTTCCTCCTGAACAACTCCTGAGAGGGAATTCACTTGGGTTCTCCTCGGCACATGCCTGGAAACATACTTAATCCTTTTTCCCTCAGGGGTGGTGAGAAGTATCGACTTACTAGCACAGTCAATGTTTCCTCCATACTTCGATAGCCAATCCATGCCTAGTATTATATCCAATCCTTGTGACTCCAAAATAATTATGTATGAGGGGAAAACATGGCTACCAATGGTTAAAGGTAACCGATCACACCATCGGCTAGCCATATACTCCGCTCCTGGCGAGCTTACTAACATGGGTGACCGAAGCGCTAAGGTTGGCAATTTAAACTTGTCCACAAGTCCCCTGGATATGTATGAATGCGATGCACCAGTATAAAAAAGAACAAGAGCGGTAAACGACTTAACCAAAAACTTACTAATCACTGCGTCAGGCTGATCATCAACCTCCTCCACGTTGATGTGGTTCACCTGACCTCTAGTGAAGGGATTGGGCTTCTTCCCTGAGCTTCCATTGCCGTATCCATTCTTCAGCTCAGAACAATCGTTGGCGTAGTGCCCGGTTGATACGTCTCCAACGTATCTATAATTTACGAAGTATTCATGCTATTATATTATCAGTTTTGGATTTGGGCTTTAGTAAACACTTTTATATTATTTTTGGGACTAACATATTAATCAGAGGCCCAGCCCAAATTGCTGTTTTCTTGCCTATTTCAGTGTTTCGAAGAAAAGGAATATCAAACGGAGTCCAAAGGGAATGAAACCTTCGGGAGAGTTATTTTTGGATCGGAAGAAATCCAGGAGACTTGGAGTAGACGTCAGGGAAGCTTCGAGGAAGCCACGAGGTAGGGAGGCGCGCCCTACCCCCTGGGCATGCCCCCACCCTCGTGGGCCCCTCGTGGCTCCCCTAACCGACTTCTTTCGCCCATATATGTCCATATACCCTAAAAACATCAAGGAACACAATAGATCAGGAGTTCCGCCACCGCAAGCCTCAGTAGCCACCAAAAACCAATCGGGACCCTGTTCCGGCACCCTGCTAGAGGGGGGATCCATCACCAGTGGCCATCTTCATCATCCCGACGCTCTCCATGACGAGGAGGGAGTAGTTCACCCTCAGGGCTGAGGGTATGTGCCAGTAGCTATGTGTTTGATCTCTCTCTCTCTCTCTCGTGTTCTTGAGGTGGTACGATCTTGATGTATCGCGAGCTTTGCTATTATAGTTGGATCTTATGATGTTTATCCCCCTCTACTCTCTTGTAATGGATTGAGTTTTCCCTTTGACGTGATCTTATCGGATTGAGTCTTTATGGATTTGAGAACACTTTATATATGTCTTGCATGTGCTTATCTGTGGTGACAATGGGATATTCACGTGATCCACTTGATGTATGTTTTGGTGATCAATTTGCGGGTTCCGTTTGTGAACTTATGCATAGGGGTTGGCACACGTTTTCGTCTTGACTCTCTGGTAGAAACTTTGGGGCACTCTTTGAAGTACTTTGTGTTGGTTTGAATAGATGAATCTGAGATTATGTGATGCATATAATATAATCATACCCACGGATACTTGTGGTGACATTGGAGTATCTAGGTGACATTAGGGTTTTGGTTGATATGTGTCTTAAGGTGTTATTCTAGTACGAACTCTTGAATAGATCGATCCGAGAGAATAACTTTGAGGTGGTTTCATACCCTACAATAATCTCTTCATTTGTTCTCCGCTATTAGTGACTTTGGAGTGACTCTTTGTTGCATGCCGAGGGATAGTTATATGATCCAATTATGTTATTATTGTTGAGAGAACATGCACTAGTGAAAGTATGAACCCTAGGCCTTGTTTCAACGCATTGCAATACCGTTTACGCTCACTTTTATCATTAGTTACCTTGGTGTTTTTATATTTTCAAATTAAAAAAACCTATATCTACCATCCATATTGCACTTGTATCACCATCTCTTCGCCGAACTAGTGCACCTATACAATTTACCATTGTATTGGGTGTGTTGGGGACACAAGAGAATCTTTGTTATTTGGTTGCACGGTTGCTTGAGAGAGACCATCTTCATCCTATGCCTCCCACAGATTGATAAACCTTAGGTCATCCACTTGAGGGAAATTTGCTACTCTCCTACAAACCTCTGCACTTGGAGGCCCAACAACGTCTACAAGAAGAAGGTTGTGTAGTAGACATCAAGCTCTTTTCTGGTGCCGTTGCCGGGGAGGTGAGTGCTTGATGGTATATCTTTAGATCTTGCAATCGAATCTTTTAGTTTCTTGTTTTATCACTAGTTTAGTCTATAAAAGAAAACTACAAAAAATGGAATTGAGAGTGCCTCATATGCTTCATCTTTTTAATATCTTTTAGGAAAATAAGGATTCCGATAATTGTGCTCAATTGCTAGAGGAAGAATGCATTAGAATGTTTGGCACTAAATCTTTGAATGATGAGCATGATTGCAATGTTGTTAGTATGAACTCTTTGAATATCCATAGTACTAATGATGATTGCACTGGTCATGATGAAAATGTCTCTTATAAGCATGTCAACTTTTGTGGAGTGCATAGAGTTTGCAAGTACACAACAAACAGGGAAGATAGATTTTGCCAGAGGCATAAGTATTTGGAAACTAAATGGGTGCAAGAAAGGCTAGATGTTTCTGCTGAAAATTTAAACTTTCTTAGCCGTACTTGTGAACTTTGCAATGAATGTGGTCATTTAAGTCTCCAATGCCAATTGTTTCATGATCAAATCGTGTCCAAGAATTGTGATGACTTGAGTTCCATCATAATGAACTTAGTTTGCTTTTGGGTTATGAAGAAATGAAACATATAACTAAGGATCTTCCAGAATTTGTCCTTGATAAAGTTCTTGATTTTGATCTAGAAGAAATTTGTATGTATTGTGTGGTGAACTGCATTGAAAATACTTATATTGCCAATTAGATAAAGAAGAGGAACAAATGGAAGATGAAGAGAATACTAATGAAAGGGAAGAGACTTCCCAATATCCTCCTATTATTTCTTATGATGAATCAGGTAACGAGGAGGAGCTTTCTATTCAACCAATATCATTAATAAGGAGCTCAAAAAAGAGGGTTAAACCCACACATGATGTGAAGAAGAAAAAGAAAAGACGGAGAAGTAAAGGCAGAAAGGTATCCCTCCCAAATGATGTTTCTCCTATTACTCATTGTGATGATGATAATTGCTATACTATTGGTGCTATCCATACTATTAATGATGAGAGTGATTATGCTTATGATATGAAAAGACCCAAGCTTGGGGATGCTATGTTTGATGAGAAATACATGTTTGAGAATATATTTTCTGCAATTAATGTTTGTCCCAAGCTTGGGGATGCTATATTTAATGAATATGAAATTTTTAGCCTCCCAAGTTTTGGTGAGCAAATCTATTATGATGATAGCATGCCTCATATTTATGATGATTATTGTGATGACACTTATGCTATAAAAAGTAGTGATGATTATATTTATAAAACTTGTCATGACTAGGATTACCCTTTTTTCTGAACATTACTATTTTAATGTGGAAACAATTTATAGTATTCGATTCTCTTATGATACTCCCACTATTCCGAATGAGAAGAATTTTTCTTATGTGGAAAGTAAGAAAATTTCTATGCTTGTGGATCATGAAATGAATACTTTATGTGATGGTTATATTGTTGAATTCATTCATGATGCTACTGAAAATTATTATTAGGGAGGAATATATGCTTGTAGGAATTGCAATAATATCAAGTTCCCTCTTTATGTGCTTAAAATCTTGAAGTTATGCTTGTTTTACCTTCCTATGCAAGTTGATTCTTGTGCCCATAAGTTGTTTGCTCACAAAATCCCTATGCATAGGAAGTGGGTTAGACTTAAATGTGCTAGTCATATTCTTCATGGTGCTCTCTTTATATTTCAATTCTTATCTTTTATGTGAGCATCGTTGAAATCATCATGCCTAGCTAGGGGCGTTAAACGTAAGCGCTTGTTGGGAGGCAACCCAATTTTATTTTTGTTCCTTGCTTTTTGTTCCTGTTTAGTAATAAATAAACCATCTAGCCTCTGGTTAGATGTGGTTTTATGTTTTAGTTAGTGTTTGTGACAAGTAAGACCTATAGGATCTTCTTGGATGATAATTATTTGATCTTGCTGAAAAAGACAGAAACTTTCTGCTCACGAAAACAATTGTTAAAAATTACCAGAAAGAGATAAAATACTGATTCCAATTGCAGTAGATCAATATCAAATTATCTAGGTCTTCCTATTTTGGCAGAATTGTTGGAGTTCCAAAAGTATACGTTTGATACAGATTACTACAGACTGTTCTGTTTTTGACAGATTCTGTTTTCATGTGTTGTTTGCTTATCTTGATGAATCTATGAGTAGTATCGGAGGGTATGAACCATAGATAAGTTTTAATACATTAGATATTACACCAATATGAATTTAGAATGAGTTCACAACAGTACCTAAGTGGTGATTTATTTTCTTATACTAACGGAGCTTACAAGTATTCTGTTAAGTTTTGTGTTGCGAAGTTTTCAAGTTTTGGGTAAAGATTCGATGGACTATGGAATAAGGAGTGGCTAGAGCCTAAGCTTGGGGATGCCCAAGTCACCCCAAGGTAATATTCAAGGACAACCAAGAGCCTAAGCTTGGGGATGCCCTGGATGGCATACCCTCTTTCATCTTCGTTCATCGGTAACTTTACTTGGAGCTATATTTTTATTCACCACATGGTTTGTGTTTTGCTTGGAGCATCATTTTATTTTGTTATTATTTGCTTGCTGCTATTTAGAATAATGTTTTGCATCTCTATTTTCAATATAAATGTCAAGGATAGCCTTTACCATGCTTATTTTGCAAGTATACATGTTGCTGTTTCAAAACAGAAAGTTTACCGCTGTTGCAAAAATTCCCTAGAAAAGTAAGAATACGATAAAATGTTGAAACGTTTTGCACATTGAGCTCTAATAAATTTTATACAGTGTGGTAGAATTTCATAATGTTTGGAGTTAGGGAAGTATGATGAATCTTGCATTCTTTACAGACTGTACTGTTTTGGCAGATTGCTGTTATGTTTGCATATGTTTGCTTGTTTAATGATTCTATTTGAGGATAGGAGTATCGAATATGCAGAGGCATTTAGAATGCAACGTTGAATAATATTTTTAGTGATTTGTTACAGTAGAAAATGATAAGGTTTTTGCATTGGTTTATACTAACTTATCTCACGAGTTCTTGTTGAGTTTGGTGTGGATGAAGCTTTTGAGATTTACGAAACTGTGATATAAAAGGAATTAAGGAGACGCAAAAGTTCAAGCTTGGGGATGCCCAAGGCACCCCAAGATAATATTTCAAGAAGTCTCAAGCATCTAAGCTTGGGGATGCCACGGTAGGCATCCCACCTTTCTTCTTCAACAATTATCGGTTAGTATCGGTTGAGCCTAAGTTTTTGCTTCTTCACATGATGAGTGCTATCCTTGAAATGTCGTTTTATTTTGTTTTGCTTGCTGTTGGAATTATATACCAAGATCTGAAATTCTTAAATGAGAGAGAGTCTTCACATAGGTACATAATTATTTAACTACTCATTGATCTTCACTTATATCTTTTTAGAGTAGTTTGTCATTTACTCGTGTGCTTCACTTATATCCTATGAGTAAATGGTTGAATGATTTGAATATCATTAATCTGAAATTATATATATTTCATATGCTTATCCCATGGGGAGTAATGACTTCACATATAAGAAGTAGAGGTGGTAAATTTATTGAAGGTTAGCAAACATTGTATTGGTCACTTGAACAATTCATGAAAGAATATTGAAGGAAGAGAGATTTCACATATAAATATATTATCTTGGACATCTTCTATGATTGTGAGCCCCATAAACTATTTTCAAACCTGAGCAAATTAGTTGAAGTTGGACAAGGAAGACAACATAATGAGTTATGCTAGGGTATATTTGTATAGAAGTTATATTGTTATGGATCCTCTAACATGTGGTGCTTGCTATTTAGAATCCTTTGCTAGCCAAAATATCTGTACTAAGCGGGAATAATGCTTGTGCATCCAAATTCCTTGAACCAAGTTTCTTCCATGAGTGTCCACCATATCTACCTATATGCGGTATTTACCTGCCGTTCCAAGTAAATTTGCATGTGCCAAACTCTAAACCTTCAAATAATAATATGTTTTGTATGCCCAAATCGCTCATGTAGCGACTAGGGGCTGTCAGCATCTTCCATGCTAGGTGGGTTATTCTCACGATGAGTGGACTCCGCTCATCATTCACGAGAAAATGGCTGGTAACTGGGATGCCCAGTCCTATGATCAAAAGGTAAAAAACAAATTCGCAAATAATTTAAACAAACTCCCCCAGGATTGTTGATAGTTGGATGACACCCATTGTTTCGGACAAGCCGTGGAGTGTGATCGTTGGTGGAGGGGGAGTAAAATCTTTACCTTTCAGTTTGGGAACCGCCTATAATGTATCTAGTATGGAAGATATTGGGAACTCTTGGTCGTTATGTTGACAATGAAAGCATACCTCTCAAAATTATTTTCATCTATGTTTTAGCTTCGAGCTCTGGCACCTCTGCAAATCCCTGCTTCCCTCTGTGAAGGGTCTATCTTTTACTTTTATGCAAGAGTCAGTAGTATTCCTTCTCATTCCAACCTACTTTTTAGTTGGCAAGCATCATGTGGTGGAGAAAGATCTAAGCATATATGGCCATTCAAATAAATTTGATCATGAATTATTATTGTTGACATTACCCTTGAGGTAAAAGGTTGGGAGGCGAAACATTAAGCCCCTATCTTTCTCTGTGTTCGATGAATACTATTTGTTCAAAAAATATGCTTTGAGCGGTAGCAATCATGGAAGACTATATGATAGTTGAGTATGTGGGATTTTCTAAATCAAAGCTCTTACATAGACCCTTCCTGAAAATAAGATGAATTGCAATTGTTTGATGACTGAGAACTGTTTGTTAGTTTTCAAGAAAGTTTATGATCTATACTTTAACATGTGAATAGCTTGTTACTTGATCATGAAAAGTTTTATGAGTTGTTATGACATATAATGATGCTAGAAAAGGTGATTGAAATTATCATTGATCAAACTTGTGCACCTGCTAGCATTCACACTTCATAAATTATTTCTTTTACAATTTACCTACTCGAGGACGAGCAGGAATTAAGCTTGGGGATGCTGATACGTCAATCTATAATTTACGAAGTATTCATGCTATTATATTATCTGTTTTGGATGTTTATGGGCTTGAGCATTCACACTTTTATATTATTTTTGGGACTAACCTATTAACCGGAGGCCCACCCCAAATTGTTGCTTTCTTACTATTTCAGTGTTTTGAAGAAAAGGAATATCAAACGGAGTCCAAATGGAATGAAACCTTCGGGAGAGTTATTTTTGGAACGAAAGAAATCCAGGAGACTTGGAGTAGACGTCAGGGAAGCTTCGAGGAAGCCACAAGGCAGGGAGGCGTGCCCCCACCCTTGTGGCTCCCCTGACCAACTTCTTTCGCCTATATATGTCCATATAACCTAAAAACATCGAGAAACACAATAGATCGGGAGTTCCGCTGCCGCAAGCCTCTATAGCCACCAAAAACCAATCAGGACCCTATTCCGGCACCCTGCCAGAGGGGGGATCCATCACCGGTGGCCATCTTCATCATCCTGGCGCTCTCCATGATGAGGAGGGACTAGTTCACCCTTGAGGCTGAGGGTATGTACCAGTAGCTATGTGTTTGATCTCTCTCTCTCTCTCTCGTGTTCTTGAGGTGGTATGACCTTGATGTATCGCGAGCTTTGCTATTATAGTTGGATCTTATGATGTTTCTCCCCCTCTACTCTCTTGTAATGGATTGAGTTTTCCCTTTGAAGTGATCTTATCAGATTGAGTCTTTAAGGATTTGAGAACACTTTATATATGTCTTGCATGTGCTTATCTATGGTGACAATGGGATATTCACGTGACCCACTTGATGTATGTTTTGGTGATCAACTTGCGGGTTCCGTTTGCAAACTTATGCATAGGGGTTGGCACACGTTTTCGTCTTGAATCTCCGGTAGAAACTTTGGGGCACTCTTTGAAGTACTTTGTGTTGGTTTGAATAGATGAATCTGAGATTGTGTGATGCATATCATATAATCATACCCACGGATACTTGTGGTGACATTGGAGTATGTAGCTGACATTAGGGTTTTGGTTGATATGTGTCTTAAGGTGTTATTCTAGTATGAACTCTTGAATAGATCGATCCGAAATAATAACTTTGAGGTGGTTTCGTACCCTACAATAATCTCTTCGTTTGTTCTCCGCTATTAGTGACTTTGGAGTGACTCTTTGTTTCATGCTGAGGGATAGTTATATGATCCAATTATGTTATTATTTGTGACGCCCCCGATTTGACCGTACACTAATCATGCACGCAAATGTGTACAATCAAGATCAGGGACTCACGGGAAGATATCACAACACAACTCTACAACATAAATAAGTCATACAAGCATCATAATACAAGCCAGGGGCCTCGAGGGCTCGAATACAAGTGCTCGATCACAGACGAGTCAGCGGAAGCAACAATATCTGAGTACAGACATAAGTTAAACAAGTTTGCCTTAAGAAGGCTAGCACAAACTGGGATACAGATCGAACGAGGCGCAGGCCTCCTGCCTGGGATCTCCTAACTACTCCTGGTCGTCGTCAGCGGGCTGCACGTAGTAGTAGGTACCTCCAGTGTCGTAGGTGTCATCGTCGACGGTGGCGTCTGGCTCCTGGACTCCAACATCTGGTTGCGACAACCAGATAGAAAGGAAAGGGGGAAAAGAGGGAGAGAGGCAACCGTGAGTACTCATCCAAAGTACTCGCAAGCAAGGAGCTACGCTACATATGCATGGGTATATGTGTAAAGGGGCATATCAGTGGACTGAACTGCAGAATGCCAGAATAAAAGGGGGATAGCTAGTCCTGTCGAAGACTACGCTTCTGGCCATCTCCATCTTGCAGCATGTAGAAGAGAGTAGATTGAAGTCCTCCAAGTAGCATCACATAGCATAATCCTACCCGGCGATCCCCTCCTTGTCAGCCTGTTAGAGAGCGATCACCGGGTTATATCTGGCACTTGGAAGGGTGTGTTTTATTAAGTATCCAGTTCTAGTTGTCATAAGGTCAAGGTACAACTCCGGGTCGTCCTTTTACCGAGGGACACGGCTATTCGAATAGATAAACTTCCCTGCAGGGGTGCACCACATAACCCAACACGCTCGATCCCATTTGGCCGGACACACTTTTCTGGGTCATGCCCGGCCTCGTAAGGTCAACACGTCGCAGCCCCACCTAGGCTCAATAGAGAGGTCAGCACGCCGGTCTACACCTATTCGCGCAGGGGTCTGGGCCCATCGCCCTATGCACACCTGCACGTTGCGTACGCGGCCGGAAGCAGACCTAGCCCCCTTAATACAAGCGCGAGCTTACGGTCCAATGCGGCGCGCGCCACACAGTCGCTGACGTCAAAAGAGCTTCGGCTGATACCACGACGCCGGGATACCCATAATTAGTCCCGCGTAGATGGTTAGTGCATAGGCCAGACTCAGATAAAATACCAAGATCTCGTTAAGCATGTTAAGTATCTGCGAAAGCCGACCAGGGCTAGGCCCAACTCTCTCCTAGGTGGTCTCAACCTGCCCTGTCGCTCCGCCTGAAGTAACAGTCGGGGGCCGTCAGGAACCCAGGCCCACCTCTACCGGGGTGGAGCCACCTGTCCTTTCAGCCCCCTCATCAGAATCACTTGCGGGTACTCCTCGAGCCGACCCGACTTTAGTCACCACATGTGTCATGTATATAATGTACAAAGTATATACCCGTGATCACCTCCCGAAGTGATCACGGCCCAGTAGTATAGCATGGCAGACGGACAAGAGTGTAGGGCCACTGATGGAACACTAGCATCCTATACTAAGCAGTAGGATAGCAGGTAAGGGTAACAACTCTAGCAACAATGACAGGCTATGCATCATGATAGGATTAACGGAAAGCAGTAACATGCTACACTACTCTAATGCAAGCAGTATAGAGAAGAATAGGCGATATCTGGTGATCAAGGGGGGGCTTGCCTGGTTGTTCAGACAAGAAGGAGGGGTCGTCAGTGACGTAGTCGACCACAGGGGCATCAGCATCGTCACGGGGTCTACCGAAGAGAAGAGGGGGGAGAAACAGTAAATACATAGCAAGCAAGTGCATAACAGGACAACAGGCAGAGCTAGACGTGTTCTAACGCGGTATGAGGTGATACCGGTGAAGGGGGAAACATCCGGGAAAATATCCCCGGTGTTTCGACTTTTCGGACAGATGAACCGGAGGTGAAATGTTGCAGGTTCACTATGCTAGGGACGCGTGGCGGACGAACGGACTGCGTATTCGGATTCGTCTCGTCGTTCTGAGCAACTTTCATGTAGAAAGTATTTTAATCCGAGTTACGGATCAAAAGATATGATTTTCTAAAGATTTTATTAATTTCTGGAATTTAATTAATTATTTAAATTAATTCGAAAATGGATTTATGACATCAGCATGATGTCATGCTGCCGTCAACAGTCAACAGGGGTTGACTGGGTCAACTGACATGTGGGTCCAGTGGGACCCACCTGTCATTCTCTGTTTAGTTTAATTAGGGTCTAGCTAAATAATTACTGTTTAATTAATTTAAACAGGATTAATTAACTTAATTAATTAAAATTATTTTTATTTTTAATTTATTTTATTTATTAATTTATTAATTTTTATTAATTAATTTATTATTTTTATTATTGTTATTATTATTATTATCATCATTATTTTATTTATTATTTTATTTTTATTTTTATTCGTTCTGTGCGCTGGGCCCGTTGTCAGTGGCCCAGGGGGGGTCCGGGCCCAGGGGTTAGTGGCACCTAGGGCCTAAGCGGGCGAACGGGTTACGGGCATGGGGGCGCAGGGGCGCTGGCGAAACGGGGCGGAGCCCCGGGGTGCGGGCGTAACCCGCCGAGGCGACGCAGCAGAGCCGGGCGCGGGCGCCAGCGGCCAGGGGCCGCACGAGCGCCGGCCGGAACAAGGCGATGGGGCTGAGGGGACCGGAGCCGTGGGCGCGCGTGCGCAGGCGGGCGGGGCGGACGGGCGAGGTGCTGTGGCCGCACGTGCAGGCGGCGACGGGCGCAGTGGGACGGCGGGGGCAGTGACGGGGGGAGGCCACGGCCGAGTGAGCTCCAGGCGCGGGTGCGGGCTCGCGTGTGGCTGTGCGTCGCAACGACAGAGCGGGGCGCCGAGCGCGCGGTGAGGGCGGCACGCACGCACAGAGGAGGAGAGGGAGGAGGGAGGTGGCGGCTCACAAGGGAGCGGGAGGGGCATGGCAGTGGGCTCGGGGACGATCCGTGGGGAGGAGGACGGCGACGACGTGCGGTGGGGCGACGAGATCCGGCGGCGGGGTGGACGTAGGCGATGGCGTCCAGTGCGGTCGCCCCGGTCGGCGTGGCTCGAGGAGGCCGGCGGGGAAGAGAAGATGGGGCGGCGCCGGCGAGGTCCAGCGAGCGCCTGGCATCGCCGGGGCGGCGGGGTAGGTAGCGGTCCGGCGGGGGCTAGCGATGGCGTCGTCGTGGACGAGGGCGTCGAGCGGCACCGGGCGGCGAGGTACGGTCGTCGGGGCCCAGCAGGGTCGATCCCTATCTAGCTCGGGTCGAGGTGGGGCGGGCGCCATGCGGGGGGAGTCGGGGAGGCAAGCGCCGGCGAGGGGGTGGCCGGAGGCGCCGGGCGGCGGCAGCGTGGCGAAGGGGTCGGGGCCCTCTGCCCCGATCCAGGCGGGGAAAGGGGAGAGGGGCGTGCAGGGAGCGAGTGGGGGAGTGGGGATCGGGAGTAAGTGGGTTGACCGGCTAGGGTTTCGGGCACCCAGGGGGGTTAGTAGAGGGCGCGGTTGGGCCGGCCTGGCGGCATGGTAGCCTGCTGGGCCGAGGCCCAATTGGGGGGGGGGGCTCTCTCTTTCTTTTTCTTTTTTTTGTTTGTTTCTTTTCCTTTTTTTTACTGTTTTATTTTATTACTAGTAGATTTTAGTTTTATAAAAATATGAGACCAACACTTAATTTAGTGTTTTAAATTACCCCTCTGTCACAAGAAGTTTCACACTTTAATAAAATAGGTTTATATTTGTTTGCTAATTAAAAGCATTTAAGTAATTATTTAGCCCCTGTTTTAATTAACTTATTGCATCTAAACATTTTATCAAAATGTGGTTTCTCCACCACAATCACCCATGATTTATTTTCTAAATTTTGAACAATTTAGTTTTCAGTTTTTAGTTTAGTTTTCATTATTTGAGAACTTTTATTGTTGGCCTATATTTTAAATTTTAACTTGAATCGTTTTTGAACTAACTCGAGTTTATCAACAGTAACCGAGGTGACGTGGCACCATTAGCAGAGGTTTACTGTAGCTTGATCATCCGGGCGTCACAATTCTCCTCCACTACAAGAAATCTCGTCCTGAGATTTAAGAGGGAAGTAAAGGGGGAAGGTTCGGGTTACGAAATTCTAGGGAGTGTTCTTGGTCTTGGTTGTTCTTCTCGAAGAGGTTGATCCATTACCTTGATGACTTCATTCTGCTGTTTCAGGTCATCATGATAAAGTTGTCGTCCTTTCTTCGGGAACTCCATCGTACTTACGACAGAGTAAGGGGGTATTCTGGAAGAACGGACTTCTGCAGGGTTTACTATCTCGTCAATATCGTCGGGGAAGGTGGCAGAAAGTATCTCTCGAACTAAATCTTAAGAAAAGCCGAGAGCAAGTAAGAAAGTACCATGAGGAGTTTCAAACGGGTAGGCAATCGTTCGAAGCCTGAAACAAAGTGTGAAAGGGGTTCAAAGCAATCGGAATAAGTATTATGTCTGATGCCAGTATAGATTAGTAGGACGGTGGTCCGTGAATTACATACGAGGCCACACGCGATGAATAAATTTGGGAACAGGGGGTGCACAGGAGAGTCAGGTTTCGATCCTGTGGAACTGTGGGTTATGGGCCCACCATGTGGGTTAAAAGTAGGAAGGGCGGTGACATCTTGCACGATCATGGTAGCAAGGCATGCCAGAGGGTAGCCTGTCAGTTATATGTCAGACACATCGTCGGTACCAAGGGCGAGGGACGAAGAGAACCATTTTCCTGCTCGTTGAAATGAGGCGGACCATTAGGCAAAGTTCTCGTCCATCGGTGGTTACCGAAATGTCACCAACAATAGTAACAGGGTCTTACTGACAGAGTTGTACACTGAGGTGTTTACATAAGCAGGAGAATATTACTGCTTAGATCATATAGATCACCAGAAAGGTTAAACCAAACAATGGAAAGGAAAATATGATTATCAGATTAAACAGAAGAATGGAAAGGAAAATGTGTTTAAACACATATTTCAAGGGTATATCCTTCCCAAGGACAAGCAGAGCATGATATCCATGACATGATATTATGTAGAAAACTCTCTAGGTACGGGAGAGAATTTTCATGACATTACCCATACAGCGGTGTTTGGATAATTGTGCAGGAAACATTTAGCATTGTGCTTCAATGTTCCCGTTGAAAATCGGAGTACCATAGACATGCTTTGAGATAGCATTGACATGGTCAACAGGTGAAGATCATAATTTGGAAACAAAAAGGATCCATCAGGATCAACTTATAGAATAAGTCTTACAATTTCCTCATGGAAGAATGGCTAGCCTTGCTAAAAAAGGAAACTATAACAATAGGTCCCCCGGACAGGTGTGTTAAGCATGGCATCACCTTACCGGGTCTTATAAGGACCAATGTTATAACTCTTGGAAATATGTTCCAACCATCATATCTCACCGAGATTCAGATCTGATTGGTGTCAGGATAACTCAGACACAGGATGCCTGAGAAGAAAGGTGCAACACAAATTGTCGAAACGACATCGAAGATTCTCGGGAGATGAACTATGGAAGCGAGTTCCGAACAAGGGTTCATCATTACATCAAGGAGAGGTGAGGAGGTGACTGATTGACTCAGCGACAATCCATTGAGATTTCCAAAAGATGGATTTCCACCACTATGTGAACAAGGGGATAACCTTAGCTAGATCAAATGACTTAATGATGTATGCTCGAGGAAAACATACACAGTTAAACATTGGTTGAAATGTGCACCCGAAATATGGGCTAGGTAGCACAATCAATGTTCGAATGATGATTCATTAAGCCATAGACGTAGAATGAAACTATAGACCAATAACTTCAAAGCAATAGGGTTGCTAGAAGTTTAGAATTTACACATCACAGACCATTTGTCGGTATTTCGTTTTAGAAACAACACGGGGACCAAGAAAGAATGGTGATGGCGAGAAGTATCACTGTACCAAGAATTCTTAAGAGGTGGAGTAATGCTCACGACATTCTTGACATCAAAGATGGTAATACTCCACGGTAGAACATAACATAAGTTGGATAGCAGGGAAATCAAGATACAACACAAAATATGAACAAGTTTGTGTTGAGGGGAGGCAAGAATGCTGTCGATGATAACACAATTCATCGAGGGGCAAGGATGGTATTTCTCACCCTGAATTTCGACACACAACTTGGAAGAAGTCAAATTGTTGACAATGATCACGACAAATTTGGCGAGAGGTTTTCAGGAAGATGTAATTGATCGACGATGACATCAAGTCAAAGGAATGATGAAAGCGAAAGGTTGTTGGAACCAGGGGTACGACACAAACTCGAGACCAAGCTTGCTGTCCAAGGCGAAATGATAAGACGAGGGAGGTCGACGTAAGCTTAGCTCATCGTCGAAAAGTTGTGTTCTGGGAATAAGAACCAGGTAGCACACTTAAAATCATCACGACAATGATATAGCCAAATAGGCTAGGGATGACGTGATCGAGTACAAACTCGTAAGCAAAGGAGATTACTAAGAGTTGTTTAATCGTGATGCGGACTCGATTCAGTTATCGATGTCCTTGAGTGTTTAATAACTTGGGGCTCGTGAAAAATTGGAATAAATGAGAATGTAGCACTTGATGAAGAACTCATAAGAAGTTATGCAGTTCCATGATAATCTCGAGATACCAGGGGGTAATACTCGACGACAGATCAAGGTAGAGATTGGACTAGGGTATTGCTTTGCAGAAGACAAGTGCTTAAACTTGCACGAGAAATGGTGTTTAAAGGAGAACATGGTCGGAACCACGATTGAAAAAGGCCAGATCCCAGATATAAGATGAACTTATACCAAGGTAATAATTAATTTAAGAGAAGCTTTTAATGATAAGATCTACATCGTGTCCATGGGCATGAACACAAAGTTCAAGGTCGACTCCCACTTCTGCAATGCATAACCTTTCATTCACTGCTCTATTAAAAATAATTTGAGTGCGAAGTCAAACCTGGTGAATTACCAGAGGAGTATGAACCTTGGAAAACTTTCAGGTTCACACAGATTAAGGAAGGCATAGGTTCAACCCATCAGGGCATCTTAGGAACATATACCACAAACATCGGAGTAAATATTACAAGCTCGAAAGAAGAGCATTGTTCAAAAGCAGATGATACAATTTACCAAAGGCATTATATACCCATGGGAAGGCTCACAAGGTTATTCAATATGAAGGACACTGTCGGATAAAATCCAACAAACGAACCGATGGTCCACAAGGGATCTGATGTGAGCATCGGTACTCAACCAGAGGAAGAAGAATGCAAGGAGATCTGATTATAGAAACAACTGACTAACTCAAAGTTCAAATGCAAAAGAATTATGATTTCCAAATCAGGGGGTCAGAAGCAACGCTCTGATCAAGGATGGATAAGTTGAGTAGGCTTAGGGGTACAATCGATGGCAATTTGATAGGTCGAGATCCAGCTCACGTTTAAAATGACGTCTGAGCCGGAAGAATGAATTCTAGGATATGATTGAGGATTGCGAGCATTCGCAACAAATTGAATCAACGGACTCAAAATGATAATGACAAGAGATGCCAATAAGATTACGAGACTTATGGGATTAACCATAATGCAAGCAAACAAGAATTTCAAGAGCAATAGGCTCCTGAGGATTTTCGAAGATCGAATAGTATTTTGAAGACTATTGTGGAATACTTGAATCAACTGGGGATGAGCGGATACTCGGTAAGTGCGAGAATTATCCGTAGGGGTATTCAGGTGACAAAGAACAGCAAGGCAGTAAGCTCAAAGGATTCTCGAACAACAGAGAGAATTTCGGGGTATCTTGTAATAACAAGATCAACTGGGAAACATTGTATGAATGGCGAGTATACGTGGTTATCCATAGGAGTTTATCGATGAAAGGGAATTGCAAAAGCGATGAACACAAGTTCTCGGGTTATCAGCGGAGAGTATCTTCAGGGTCTTCACGTGCAGCAGACGATCATCAGTAATAAGGGGCTCTCCGGGTGAAAGTGATAACGAGATCCTAATGTTAGATTTAGCAAAATTCACTTAACCCGAATAGAAGAGAGATCAGAGTCCCAGAGTATAGACAAGGAGTAAAAGATCCTAATACCACCCAATGGCGACGTGGGCCCGTAAGCCACACAGCCATGTTAGTAAAAGTTTTTCAATGACTAGACTCGACTTCGGCCAAGGAGTTGGAAAGGGGGATTCCTACAGGCAGTTGGCTCTGATACCAACTTGTGACGCCCCTGATTTGACTGTACACTAATCATGCACGCAAATGTGTACGATCAAGATCAGGGACTCACGGGAAGATATCACAACACAACTCTACAACATAAATAAGTCATACAAGCATCATAATACAAGCCAGGGGCCACGAGGGCTCGAATACAAGTGCTCGATCACAGACGAGTCAGCGGAAGCAACAATATCTGAGTACAGACATAAGTTAAACAAGTTTGCCTTAAGAAGGCTAGCACAAACTGGGATACAGATCGAACGAGGCGCAGGCCTCCTGCCTGGGATCCTCCTAACTACTCCTGGTCGTCGTCAGCGGGCTGCACGTAGTAGTAGGTACCTCCAGTGTCGTAGGTGTCATCGTCGACGGTGGCGTCTGGCTCCTGGACTCCAACATCTGGTTGCGACAACCAGATAGAAAGGAAAGGGGGAAAAGAGGGAGAGAGGCAACCGTGAGTACTCATCCAAAGTACTCACAAGCAAGGAGCTACGCTACATATGCATGGGTATATGTGTAAAGGGGCATATCAGTGGACGGAACTGCAGAATGCCAGAATAAAAGGGGGATAGCTAGTCCTGTCGAAGACTACGCTTCTGGCCATCTCCATCTTGCAGCATGTAGAAGAGAGTAGATTGAAGTCCTCCAAGTAGCATCGCATAGCATAATCCTACCCGGCGATCCCCTCCTCGTCGCCCTGTTAGAGAGCGATCACCGGGTTGTATCTGGCACTTGGAAGGGTGTATTTTATTCAGTATCCAGTTCTAGTTGTCATAAGGTCAAGGTACAACTCCGGGTCGTTCTTTTACCGAGGGACACGGCTATTCGAATAGATAAACTTCCCTGCAGGGGTGCACCACATAACCCAACACGCTCGATCCCATTTGGCCGGACACACTTTTCTGGGTCATGCCCGGCCTCGTAAGATCAACACGTCGCAGCCCCACCTAGGCTCAACAGAGAGGTCAGCACGCCGGTCTAACCTATGCGCGCAGGGGTCTGGGCCCATCGCCCTATGCACACCTGCACGTTGCGTACGCGGCCGGAAGCAGACCTAGCCCCCTTAATACAAGCGCGAGCTTACGGTCCAATGCGGCGCGCGCCACTCAGTCGCTGACGTCAAAAGAGCTTCGGCTGATACCACGACGCCGGGATACCCATAACTACTCCCGCGTAGATGGTTAGTGCGTATAGACCAAATGGCCAGACTCAGATCAAATACCAAGATCTCGTTAAGCGTGTTAAGTATCTGCGAACGCCGACCAGGGCCAGGCCCACCTCTCTCCTAGGTGGTCTCAACCTGCCCTGTCGCTCCGCCACAAGTAACAGTCGGGGGCCGTCAGGAACCCAGGCCCACCTCTACCGGGGTGGAGCCACCTGTCCTTTCAGCCCCCTCTTCAGAATCACTTGCGGGTACTCCTCGAGCCGACCCGACTTTAGTCACCACATGTGTCATGTATATAATGTATATAGTATATACCCGTGATCACCTCCCGAAGTGATCACGGCCCAGTAGTATAGCATGGCAGACGGACAAGAGTGTAGGGCCACTGATGGAACACTAGCATCCTATACTAAGCAGTAGGATAGCAGGTAAGGGTAACAACTGTAGCAACAATGACAGGCTATGCATCAGGATAGGATTAACGGAAAGCAGTAACATGCTACACTACTCTAATGCAAGCAGTATAGAGAAGAATAGGCGATATCTGGTGATCAAGGGGGGGGGGCTTGCCTGGTTGTTCAGACAAGAAGGAGGGGTCGTCAGTGATGTAGTCGACCACAGGGGCATCAACATCGTCACGGGGTCTACCGAAGAGAAGAGGGGGGAGAAACAGTAAATACATAGCAAGCAAGTGCATAACAGGACAACAGGCAGAGCTAGACGTGTTCTAACGCGGTATGAGGTGATACCGGTGAAGGGGGGAAACATCCGGGAAAATATCCCCAGTGTTTCACGTTTTCGGACAAATGAACCGGAGGTGAAATATTGCAGGTTCACTATGCTAGGGACGCGTGGCGGACGAACGGACTGCGTATTCGGATTCGTCTCGTCGTTCTGAGCAACTTTCATGTAGAAAGTATTTTAATCCGAGTTACGGATCAAAAGATATGATTTTCTAAAGATTTTATTAATTTCTGGAATTAAATTAATTATTTAAATTAATTCAAAAATGGATTTATGACATCAGCATGATGTCATGCTGCCGTCAACAGTCAACAGGGGTTGACTGGGTCAACTGACATGTGGGTCCAGTGGGACCCACCTGTCATTCTCTGTTTAGTTTAATTAGGGTCTAGCTAAATAATTACTGTTTAATTAATTTAAACAGGATTAATTAACTTAATTAATTTAGTTAATTAATTAATTAAAATTATTTTTATTTTTATTTTCTTTATTTATTTATTTATTTATTAATTTTTATTACTTTATTTATTATTTTTATTGTTGTTATTATTATTATTATTATTATTATCATTATTATTTTATTTATTTTTTTTTATTTTTATTCGTTCTGTGCGCTGGGCCTGTTGTCAGTGGCCCAGGGGGGTCCGGGCCCAGGTGTCAATGGCACCTGGGGCCTAAGCGGGCGAACGGGTTACGGGCATGGGGGCGCAGGGGCGCTGGCGAAACGGGGCGGAGCCCCAGGGTGCGGGCGTAACCCGCCGAGGCGACGTAGCAGAGCCGGGCGCGGGCGCCAGCGGCCAGGGGCCGCACGAGCGCCGGCCGGAACAGGGCGATGGGGCGGAGGGGACCGGAGCCGTGGGCGCGTGTGCGCAGGCGGGCGGGGCGGACGGGCGAGGTGCTGTGGCCGCACGTGCAGGCGGCGACGGGCGCAGTGGGACGGCGGGGGCAGTGACGGGGTGGAGGCCACGGCCGAGTGAGCTCCAGGCGCGGGTGCGGGCTCGCGTGTGGCCGTGCGTCGCAACGACGGAGCGGGGCGCCGAGCGCGCGGTGAGGGCGGCACGCACGCACAGAGGAGGAGAGGGAGGAGGGAGGTGGCGGCTCACAGGGGAGCGGGAGGGGCATGGCAGTGGGCTCGGGGACGATCCGTGCGGAGGAGGACGGTGACGACGTGCGGCGGGGCGACGAGATCCGGCGGCGGGGTGGATGTAGGCGATGGCGTCCAGTGCGGTCACCCCGGTCGGCGTGGCTCGAGGAGGCCGGCGGGGAAGAGAAGATGGGGCGGCGCCGGCGAGGTCCAGCGAGCGCCTGGCATCGCCGGGGCGGCGGGGTAGGTAGCGGTCCGGCGGGGGCTAGCGATGGCGTCGTCGTGGACGAGGGCGTCGAGCGGCACCGGGCGGCAAGGCACGGTCGTCGGGGCGCAGCGGGGTCGATCCCGATCTAGCTCGGGTCGAGGTGGGGCGGGCGCCATGCGGGGGGAGTCGGGGAGGCAGGCGCCGGCGAGGGGGTGGCCAGAGGCGCCGGGCGGCGGCAGCGTGGCGAAGGGGTCGGGGCCCTCTGCCCCGATCCAGGCGGAGAAAGGGGAGAGGGGCGTGCAGGGAGCGAGTGGGGGAGTGGGGATCGGGAGGAAGTGGGTTGACCGGCTAGGGTTTCGAGCACCCAGGGGGGTTAGTAGAGGGCGCGGTTGGGCCGGCCGGGCGGCCTGGTAGCCTGCTGGGCCGAGGCCCAATTGGGGGGGCTCTCTCTTTCTTTTTCTTTTTTTTGTTTGTTTCTTTTCCTTTTTTTTACTGTTTTATTTTATTACTAGTAGATTTTAGTTTTATAAAAATATGAGACCGACACTTAATTTAGTGTTTTAAATTACCCCTCTGTCACAAGAAGTTTCACACTTTAATAAAATAGGTTTATATTTGTTTGCTAATTAAAAGCATTTAAGTAATTGTTTAGCCCCTGTTTTAATTAACTTATTGCATCTAAACATTTTATCAAAATGTGGTTTCTCCACCACAATCACCCATGATTTATTTTCTAAATTTTGAACAATTTAGTTTTCAGTTTTTAGTTTAGTTTTCATTATTTGAAAACTTTTATTGTTGTCCTATATTTTAAATTTTAACTTGAATCGTTTTTGAACTAACTCGAGTTTATCAACAATAACCGAGGTGACGTGGCACCATTAGCAGAGGTTTACTGTAGCTTGATCATCCGGGCATCACATTATTGTTGAGAGAACTTGCACTAGTGAAAGTATGAACCCTAGGCCTTGTTTCAACGCATTGCAATACCGTTTACGCTCACTTTTATCATTAGTTACCTTGTTGTTTTTATATTTTCAGATTAAAAAACCTATATCTACCATCCATATTGCACTTGTATCACCATCTCTTCGCCGAACTAGTGCACCTATACAATTTACCATCATATTGGGTGTGTTGGGGACACAAGAGACTCTTTGTTATCTGGTTGCAGGGTTGCTTGAGAGAGACCATATTCATCCTACGCCTCCCACGGATTGATAAACCTTAGGTCATCCACTTGAGGGAAATTTGCTACTGTCCTACAAACCTCTGCACTTGGAGGCCCAACAACGTCTACAAGAAGAAGGTTGTGTAGTAGACATCCCCGGTCTTCCCGCACTTGTAACAGGTGACATGACTCAGATCCTTCTTAGCGGGTGTTGCTGAGTTGGAACGGTTCTGGTTGCTGCTTGCTCCATTCCCATTTCCATTCTTGGGGCCACTGTGGTTATGTGAACTTCCTCCATTGTGAGTGTGGCCTCCATGGTTATGGTGGGTGTGTCCTCCCGAGTTCGGGGTAAAGCGAGGCTTCTGCTGAGCTCCAGAGTTGTACTTCCCTTGTCCATACTTCCTTTTGTGGATCTCTATCTGCTGCTGCTTCCCTTCAATCATAAGAGCCATGTCTACCAACTCCTGGTAGTTAGCAAATGTAGCTACCAACAGCTACATACTCAATTCATCATTCAGCCCTTCCATAAACTTCTCTTGCTTCACGGCATCTGTGTCCACATCATCCGGGGCATAACGCGCTAACTTGCTGAACTCATCCACGTACTGCCCCACAGTACGATTTCCTTGGCGTAAGTTGCGAAACTCACGCTTCTTCATGCTCATAGCTCCAGTTGAGACATGGGCTATGCGGAACGCTTGCTGAAACTGATCCCATGTGACATTGGCTATGGGAAAAGTAGCTATGTAATTCTCCCACCATGAGGCTGCAGGTCCATTCAGTTGGTGTGCGGCGAAGCACACCTTCTCAGCATCTGTGCAACATGTGGTGGTCAGCTCCCTTCCAATCCTGCTGAGCCAATCAACTGCAACTATCGGCTCGGTGCTACTGGAAAACACCGGCGGATTCAACCTCAGAAAACAGGCTAAGTTGTCAACTGGAGGTGGTGGTGGTTGTTGTTGTTGTTGTTGTTGTTTGTTGTTGTTGTTGCCTTGGTTCTGAACAAGTAGCTGCATCAAGGCATTCTGCTGTTGGATCAACTGAGTAAGCTCCGGTGGGAAGACAAATCCGGGGTCATGTCTCGGAGGCATCTGATGGGTTTAGAGGGGAGAGATTAGAATAGAATGAGGTCTAAAGAGAAAGCACTACCCATATGCACATGAGACAAACACATTCATATCACACTACTCAATTCAAACAAGGGCATACAAACGATCTAACTGCCGTTACAAAATACTTGGACTACTACTATATACATGGGGGAATACTACTGATAATATGGTGGTTCACTAGAAATTTTGATCGGTGGAAGACTCCATGATATCTGCTCCAGCTTTGTCTTCGTAATCATCATCACTACTGTCGGGGTCGGAGTCGGTGTCGTGATGATGATGTAGTCCTCGGGATGGTCGTCATCTCCTGGCGCGGGGTCTCCCATGAATACTCCTAGCTTCTTCTTCAGGTCTTCATTCTTCTCCAGTAACACTAAAATTTCCTCCTCATATCCATCACGTGTAAACTTGAGTTCCTCTTCAAGCTCCATATTCCGGGTCATCACCTTCTTCAGATCTATCATGCTGGCGCACATTTTGTTCTCTTGGCGGCGAATGTGCTAGTTTAACTCCTGTATGAATGCTACAATGGACTTGTCCCTCCTGGTGCTGATCATCTCCCATTGCTCATCTCGGCGCCCACATATCTGGTAGATGGTGTCCTTAAGATCCTTGTTGTAGACTTCGCCGATGCGTCCCATGGCGATGTGGGCTGCCATACTCTTTCCTAGACTCCAGGTCGGTGCATCAAAGGAAAACTCTATGGGCTCGGTAACTAGTGTGAATGTCCTTCCTGGAACATGAACCCGAATCATCCAACGCTCCTCTTCTGGTAAAGTGGCGGTGTAGGTCCCGGTGAAGCCTGGTATTCCGATGTTCAGGTACCTAGTGACTTCCTTCAAGTGTCGTCCAAATGGTGTGTCTTCATCCGGTTGAGCAAACTTGTTCCTCGGGTCCGTCATCTATAGAGTGAAAATGGAGGAGAGGCAGAAATGAGTAGAGAAGAGTGACCTATGGCTTATCTTAGTGGTAGAAATGAGTAGAGAATGTCCTTCCTTCGAGCGTCCTACAGTCAGCGTGTGCTCTGATACCATCTTGTAGCGATCCGACCTCAAACGGTCAAATCTCTATGCATAAGTGTCATCCCTGGATCGGTAATGCTGACACACATAGTACTTGAAGGATATATAACAGAGTGCAATCACACACTTTATTACATCGAATGTCTCAAAAGAGAACTTATTACAATAATATGGCTTAAGGCCATCTAAATAAGATAACTGCGGAAGCATTGAAGGTAAATGAGTCCATCAACTCCAACGACATAGCTGAGTGCACGACAACGACCTAGCGCACCTTACTCTTCGTCTGAAAAGTTTGCAACATAATACGTTGCAGCTTGAAATGGGTCAGCACATGGAATATGCTGGCAAAATAACACTATAGAGCAATGAACAAGATAACAACTATATCTACATGCATATATGGCTGGTGGAGGCTCTATGGTTATCATTTTTTGCGTAAAGCCAATTTTTCCCTACTGCAAAGGAATATATTTTATTTAACTACAAAGTTTGTTGAAAACATTGAGAATGGAAACCCCATCTCAATCCCAATTAAATAATCAATAACCCAACAAATTAATTAAGACTGATGAGATCAGATCAATAATTCAAGAACCAGATACCCAAGATGTCCATAACCGGGGACATGGCTAACCATGATTAGTTTGTACACTCTGAAGAGGTTTGCGCACTTTCCCCACAAGACTCGATCTCCTCCGTTGGATTTCTCTCACTACATGGTGTTTGAGAAACGGATGACTGAGACACAGTCTTTCAGAAGCATTAACTCTTTCGACGGGTAAACCGTACCACCTACATCCCCTACATCTGCTAGTTCACCACTGAAAGAGGTCACACAACATACTCAACTATGCCAGAGCCCATAATGGCTCGTGGCTGCACACGGAAGTTTCTAGCATGAATAATCTTATGATCCCTATGAGCCTGGGTGGCGAACCATATGATGATCACACGGATTCCCCGGGATCTCCTTGGACAACACTAGATTCCCCAGGTGCCCACAAACAATCCACCTAGATGTGTATTAAAGTAGCCACCTTAAAGAAACCCTTAGTTCATAATAATCTCTCATATTTGTCATGAATCACTCAAACCAAACCACGTCTACGAGCATAGCATAACAGTGTAAGCATAACGTAAAAGTAACTCCCAGGGTTTGAAATAAAGGGCGATAGGTTCTACCTTATCATCTACTTCCGAATACCCACATGTTATCAATCCTACTCATGCAATGTTTGAGGGTTAAAACCAATGCACAAAAACTAGGTAATAAGGGATATGATCAAAGTGTTACTTGCCTTGCTGACGATCTGAAAACCCTAGTGACTCGTAATAGCACGCTTCGCACTCCGGAAATTCTATCGCAAACAAACAATAGCATAGATAAGCAATCAGGCATAGATGCACGGGTAAAACTCAAATAAAAAGATCCAAACTGAAAGTTCAACTGAAGAGCTTCGATTTGCAAAAAGAATCAATCGAATCGGAGCTACGTAACTGAAACTATGATCAAAAGAAGTTCGAATTCAAATCTGCTTGAAACCAAATTTTAAATTTGTAAAAACCATGTTCAAGTTGATTAACTTGAAAGAGGGTTTCGAGACGAAGATTTTGGGTTGGTTTCACTGGATTTGGACGAACGGTTAAGAAGTTGTGAGGGTTTACAGGTCAGGGGCTAATCTGTGATAAAAATAATCGCGAACAGGTCCCTGGCCGAAAATAAAATAAAAAGAAAAACGCTATCGAACGAATGTTCGCTAGCAGAGACAAACGAATGAAAACATTCCGAACAGAGACGTTCGGGTGAACGTTCGCTAATTAGCGAAACCGAAAAAACCAAATCAAATCGATCTAACGAAAAAAACCGGGGCGGCGGTTTTTGTCGTTTTTTACCGATACAACAAAAAAACGGCGGCCGCGAGATTCGGTGAGGCGGGGCTCCGGTAGCGGGGCGGCGGCAAGCGGCGGCGGCTCGGCGGAGCAGCTGCGGCGGCAGCGGCTCGGGATGGGGTGGAGAGGCGGCGGGGCGGCGCGGTATTTAAGGAGGGGGGGCGTCACGTCTTGGGGAGGGGGCCGGTGCGAGCGGGAGTCCCGATCGGACTCTCCTCGGCGTCCGTGCCACGCACGGCGGCGGCGGGAGGAAGGCGGCAGCGCTGTGGGCTTCGGCCCGGCTCGGCTGGGCCTTCGGCCTAGTCGGGCAGAATTTTTTTTAAATTCCGCCGAAGAAAAATCCTAATAAAATATAAGAAAATTTCCAAAAATGCCAAAAACAATTTTCACCGTCTAAATAAAATATTTAGAACAAAGTGAACATTTTTTGGCCTAAGATGCAATTTTCAAAAATGCATTTTTTTCTAATTCAAATAATATAGCAATAAAATCCAAATAAAATATTTATTTGATTTTAAAAATTTTCCTCCAATATCCCTCTCTCTTGCAAGAAGTCATATTATCTTCTCTCTTTTATTTTTAATATTAGAAATATTCGGAGAGAAAAATATTAAAACCAAAATGATCCTCTTTTCAAATTTGAGAAACTTCAAATATGAAAAATTTATGAAATCTCCAACTCTCTCCTTGGGTCCTTGAGTTGCTTAAGATTTCTAGGATCACGGCCAAAATGCAAATAAAATATGATATGCATGTGATGACCTATGTATAACATCCAAATTGAAAATTGGGATGTTACAAACCTACCCCCCTTAAAATGAATCTCGACCTTGAGATTCGGGTTGGCTAGAAAATAGGTGTGGGTGGTCTTTCCGTAGATCTTCCTCTTGTTCCCAGGTGGCTTCATCCTCGGTATGGTGGCTCCACTAAACTTTGCAAAACTTGATAACCTTGCTGCGTGTAACTCGGCTGGCAAACTCGAGAATCTTGACGGGTCTCTCCTCGTAGGTTAGGTCACTGTCCAACTGAATTGCTTCCAGGGGCACTGTATCTCTCAGAGGAATATCGTCCATGTCTGCATGGAACTTCTTCAACTGGGAAACGTGAAACACATCATGAACTCCTGACAATCCTTCGGGTAACTCCAATTTGTAGGCCACTTCTCCGATACGCTCCAAAACTCGGTATGGTCCTACAAATCTCGGGGCTAACTTTTCCTTAACTCCAAATCGTTTAACTCCTTGCAGTGGTGACACATGAAGATATGCTCTGTCTTCGATTTCATAGACTACCTCCTTGCATTTTGTATCCGCATAACTCTTCTGCCTGGACTGAGCTACCTTTAGTCTGTCTAGAATCAACTTGACCTTCTCTTCGGACTCCTTAATTAAATCTGGTCCAAACAACTGACGGTCTCCAACTTCATCCCTCATCAACGGTGTCCTACACCTTCTTCCATACAAGGCTTTGAAAGTGTCGGATCAGGGGTTCCGGCAAAACCCTCGAGGTTCGAACACTGGGGTGCGCACGAGGGTCTCCTCCCTGCCGAGCCACGTCCTAGCCCTCTAAGATCTCACGGACGAACTCGACGAACTCACAAGACAAAGACACAAGATTTATACTGGTTCGGGCCACCGTTGTGATGTAATACCCTACTCCAGTGTGGTGGTGGTGGACTGCCTCTTGGGCTGATGATGAACAATACAAGGGGAAGAACAGCCTCCTGAGGTTGAGGTGTTCTTGCGCTCGGTGTGTGGCTAGGGGCTGGCTCTTGCTCCGTTGCCCCTACTGTGGTGGCTAGTTCTACTTATATAGGCCCTGGTCCTCTCCTCAAATATTGAGCGGGAAGGGAGCCAACAACGGCCAATTTGAAAGGGGACAACTAGTACAGCTTATCCTGACAAAAGCGGTCTCCGCATGCGAAAGGCTCTGGTGGTGACGCCGTCTTGGGCTCCATGGTGACCTCCGTCTTGCCGTCTTGGTCTTGTTGCACCGATATGGAAACCTTTGCTTGATGCCTCGGTACTCCACGCCTGCGCTTGCCCCCCCTGGAACCAAAGAGGAAACAAGGACGCAGCACGCGCTGGCGCCCGCCTGGTCTCGATCGTCATGGCTCACGTCACGATAGCCTCGCGAGGTTTGTCTTGCCTTGATCTCTCTGCCCCTCGTGAGCCTGCCTGGCGAGGCCGCTCCTGAGGAGGTCTTGTGTCATCCGCCTCACGAGGCTTGGCCCCTCGCGAGGGTCTTGAATGCCTTGTCGATGAAGATGGGCCGTACAGACCCGCTAGCTCAGCCACGCCATGGGCTGCAGGCAGGCAAGTCTGGGGACCCCCATTCCCAGAACGCCGACAGTAGCCCCCGGGCCCAAGGCGCACTCGGGCTTGGCTTCGAGGCGAAGCCAAAGGTCAAGCGCGGAGCACCGAGGGCCCCAAAAGCCTGCGGCCTCGGTTGACGCATGGCGGTTGATTGGACGTGGGCGTCTCCACTTCCCCACGCTGCCTCGGCAACTGCCCGACTTGACAAGTCCCTGCGACATGCAAGGAAAACCATCATTACCTGTGATCGTGGGGAGCGCTGGTTGGCCTTCTCCTGCTATAAATGAGGAAGGGGGCGGAGCCCCCGTCGCCCATTTCTTCCCATTCCACTTGCTTCTTCTTCTCCCGCTCTACTGCTAGTAGCAACTTCAATGGCGCCGATCCGAAAGGTTCTCAGCTAACAAGAAGGGAAAGATTCGCCTCGACGCGCCGGCACTTCTTCCGCCGAAGAAGAGGTCGGTCCACCGTCGCGACGCTGCAGGTGGTGACGAGGCCTTGGTGTGAGCGGCCTCCTCCTGGTTATCCACTGCCCTTGTACGCCCAAGCTGGGGGCTCGGGAGGAAGGAGCAACGAGCGTCAGCGCGCGCACCGCGGCCAAGGTCGACACGCTGCGGTGACGAGCGCCGTCGCTCCTGGAGTCCATGCCGCGGACTCCTCCCGTGAGCTTTTGCTATAGGTGGCGATGCCTCCAAGCTCCTGGATCCGCTTCCCACGCTTCTTCTCTGACGTGATGCCGCTGAGGGGGCCTCTCGAGCTCTGGTTGCAGCATGCCGACTGCGACGCTCCGGCGACCGGAGCAGAGGTTGAAGCAGTCTCCACTGGCAAGATCTTCATGACCCGTGGCTGGGGCGAGGTCGCGCGGGTTTGCCGTGCGGAGGGCGCCCTCGCGATCCACTTCGAGTACGACGGCGCCTCCACGCTGTTCTTCAAGGTCTTCGACGCAGAGGGTTGCCGCTTGGAGTGTTGCCCTGAAGGGGAGCGCTAGGATGAGGTGCGCCCCGCTCGCGGCTGCTCCAGAACAGCGACTCTTGGGAGTCCAACGGTTCTCCTCAGCTCTACGAGACTCCGGAGACGAGTGACGACGACTACGTGCCCTCGAGCTCTTGCCGCACCTAGAGCAGGGCCGCAAAGTCCGGCCGCCGCCGTCGCTGATTTGGATGGGGTTGGCGCTGGCCTGCCGCGGCCCACTGCTGAGGATGGCGTCGGCCGCGGGGGTGTGTAGATAGGATTCTCCCAGGTTCTCGTCTTTTGTTCCCTGCGAGGAATCGAGAAGTACCTCGTGGGGGCGCGTAAAGAGTCTGCAATGTCTTTTGTTGATATTATCCTAATTATGGAAGCCTTGTGAGCGCAAGTCCTGTTTAGGCTCGGTCTTCCCTTTCCAATCTCGCGACAGCTTGTTGCTCTACGCTGACAGGTCCCGGTCCCCAGGCACGCTTCAGTCGTCGCTGGTATGCCAGGTCGCATGCCGTGGTCAAGACCAGGAGGTGAGCGGCCCGAGGTCCAGTAAGAGCTCCTGTGGCGCGATGCTCAGGGGGTCCCCTTTAGCGCTCAAGCAGTCGTGGTAAGATAAGAAAGGGAGGCAATGTTGCCGCAACAGGGCTGCGGCGAGCGCGTCCCCTAGGTTCCAACGATTAGTTGATCTGAGCACGTGACTTATCTTGGCGATCCAGGGGTCGATTCTTCATGATGCGCCAGGCCTGTGCGCGAACATCCAGCGCGTAGCTAGGTCGCCCATATGAGCCTTCCCCTTCCAATGCTCTCCTTTGTGCTCTACGTCCTCAGGTCCCGACCCTTGAGCGAGCTCAGCCGCTGCTGGTATGCCAGGTCGCGTGATGTGGTCAAGCCAGGGGTGAGGGCTGGAAAGCCAGTAAGAGCTCCTAAGTCGTGATGCTCAGGAGCCCCCCTTTTAACGTGCAAGCAGATTACTTGGAAGAGGAGGGGGCTCGCGGTGCCGCCTGGTGTTATGCTCGTGAGATTCTGCGAGCCAGCACAAGGAAAACACGATCTGCCGTTATGGTTGCCAGCCTGCCACTGGTTGCTCCGTGAGGGGGTGAAGGCACTGAGGGCCCGGTGAGGTGACGTGCGCGGGGCGTGCTGCGAGCCAGAGCTCGACCGCTCATGTTTTTCGACGTGGCAGGGACGGACCCGTGCACCAGCGCCGTGACGGTGTGAGGAGGCCCCGTGGGAGGCGACGATCGAGCAGGTAGTAATAATAGGTAGATTAAACATGAGAGTTGCAGGATTAAGTAAGTGCATGGGAGATACATGCCACTGGGTCAGGCCCGAGCGGCTTGGGGATGATGCAACCCGAGGGGCGCTCCCAACAAGGTAAGCTAAAGACATAAAAAGGGATACATGCCACAGGGATGGACCCATGCGGCCTGGGAAAGATGCAGCCCGAGGGGTGCTCCCAACTAAATGAAATTGGAAAATGTCACCTGGTTATGTTGACGAAGGAGAGTTGGGACAGCTGAAGGTGCGCAGCGAAGGGGTTGCTCCTCACGAGCCACCAGGGCCCTGAGCCTCAGGAGGCTCTAGGGGCTCAGGTGGTTCGTTGAGGACTGTCTCCATCTCCATCAGGACGGCGTGGTGCCTGGCCTCCTGAGCCGCTAGGATGCGCCACAGGTTGCGCTGGTAGGCGGACGACACGCTCGGTAGGCCGAAGGGCATGCGAACGTAGCTGTGCGGTGGGCCCTCGCAGCGTCCCACGCGTGAAGGCCAGAAAAGCTCATGAGAAGCGGCCCTGTTGAGCCCTGGAACATCGATGTAGACACACAACCCGGCATCCTCGCCTGGATGGGAAGCTTTTCCTCGTGAGCGGCGGTCGCAGCGCATGGCCCTTGCGTCTTGCAATTCCTGGGTGGTCTTGGTGATGAACTCCTGAACTGTGGGCGATCCTTGCCCTGTGACCTCCTGAGGGAAACGTGCCATGAAGCATGCCTCCAAGTGGTGCTCAAGCACCTCCCTCGTGATGTGGGCAAGGTCTGAGGCCTTCCAGAAGAAAGCCCTTGAGCCCTGCCCGAGAAGGGCGTCAGGCGCGCCTTCCTATGCGATGGAGGGAGGCGCCCCTGGAGCGAGCGCTGATCCTGACGAGGCTCCGGCTGTGACGCCACCCTCCTGAGGTCCTGCACGGCGCAACTGCTCCTTCTTCTTTGGGATGACCTCAGGAGGGCCCTCGCCCTTGCTGTCGGGGTCGTCGATTGCTGCAGCTTGGAAGGTGCGCTCGAGGGATCACACTGCATCTCTTTCTTTACATGGGACCATGATGATTCCGCAACTTCCCGACATCTTGAGGACATTGTAGCTGTGGTGTGTCACTGCCATGAACTTGGCCAGGGTTGGATACCCGAGGATGGCATTGTACAGCAGACAGATGTGCGCGACGTCGAAGTCGATGAGCTCGGTGCGGTAGTTCTTGCGTTCCCCGAAGGTGACAGGGAGGCGGACCTGCCCTATCGGTGTGGTGGAACCGTCGGTCACTCCTGAGAAAGGCTTGGTAGGTTGAAGCTGGTCATATGGCACTTGGACGTTGTCAAATGTGTCGACGGACAGGACGTTGAGCCCTGCGCCGCCGTCGATGAGAGTCTTGGTAACTTGCACGTTGCTGATGACTGGGGAGCAAAGCATCGGGAGGGCGCCAGCGGTAGCTGCGCACTTGAGCTGATCTGCCGAGTTGAACGTGATGGGGCACTAGGACCATCTGAGCAGGCATGTGGCTTCGAGCTTGGGGAGGATTGCATTTACTTCACGAGCAAACTGCTTGAAGATACGCTGCGAGGCTGGGGCTGGGCTCCGCCCAAGATGCAGGCGATAGCACGCGGTTCCTGGAAACCCCAGCCCCCTCGTCTTGATGGTGTTCGTCATTCCTTCTTGGCGGTGGCGGCAGCGGAGGGAGTCCGGCGTTGCCTTGAGGACGATCCTCACGAGGCTGATCCCTCCAGGCGCCCTCGCGAGGCTGATCCTGCCAGCGGTCCTCACGAGGCCGGTCGCGCCACTCCTGGCGTGGGCCACGGTCGTCCCAGCGTCCGCCACCACGTCCTCCTCCTCGGCCATAGCCCCGGCCGCCGCGCTCGGAGCGTCGACCGAAGCGTCCTTCGCGAATGGCTCTGAGCTCTTGACAGTCACTGGTGTTGTGGGTATTCTGGTTGTGGAAGGCGCAGAACGGACGGCTGCTCTTGGATGACTCTGGTTGGTCTCTGCCATGCTTGGATGCTCCCTTGCGCTTCACATCCTTGGCCATGGATTTCTTCTCCTCCGGGTCTGCGGCTGGGAGCTCGAGGAGGGAGAGGCGGCCCTCCTCAGCTCTTGCGCACTTGGTCGCCAGGTTGAACAACTCCAGGGACGTGCCCAGCTCCTCGTGGATAGCGAGCTCTTCCTTCATCTTGACGTCGCGGACGCCATCAGAGAACGCAGAGATGATGGCCTCGTCTGTCACCTTGGGGATCTTGAGGCGGACGTTGTTGAAGCGCTGGATGCACTTCTGGAGGGTCTCTCCCGATTGCTGCCTGACGCGGCGCAGGTCACCCGCAGCCGGCGGGCGGTCGCGAGTGCCCTTGAAGTTGGCAACGAAGCGATTGCGCGTCTCGTCCCAGGAGGAGATCGAGCCCGGTGGCAGGTTCAGGAGCCAGGAGCGTGCGCCATCCTTGAGAGCCATGGGAAACTAGTTCGCCATGACTTCTTCGTCGCCATTGGACGCTTCGATGCTCAGCTCGTAGAGCTGCAAGAACTCCACGGGGTCGGGGGTGCCGTCGTAGCGAGGAGGCAGATCCGGCTTGAACTTGCCCGGCCAGGCGACGCTACGAGCTCGGGGGTGAAAGCGCGGCAGCCGGCTGTGGTCACCGGGGCCCGCCTTGGGGGTGGAGCTTGGTCTTGATGGGGTCCGCGCCCTGCCGCAGGTGGCGCGCGGTCTTGCCGCAGCAACCAGTCCTGGCGCGGTGGTGTGAGGAGCGGCGGAGCGTTTTCTTGCGGTCAAGGCACTTATTGACAGCTTCTTTCTTCACGCGTGGGCGCAGGAAACGGCGGGTCGCATCGTGGAGCCGTGCGCCTTGGCGCCAGGGCGCCGCATTGGGGCAGAGGTGGTGGAGGCGCTCTATGAGCTACGTCGCCCGTAGCTGGCGGAGGGCGAGGCGGAGAGAGGGACGGCACAGGGGAGCCCCCTGCGGCGCGGACAAGCGCGGCGATGCGGTCGAGCCAGTCCTCGTAGAGGTCGTCGACCGTCGGTAGCGCAGGAGCTGGTGCGCCATGAGGAGCGTGGCCCGTGCGTCCATGGGAGGGCGACGTGCATGGGAAGAAGAACCGGGGGTCAGCGATGGCGTGGAGGTGCGGCCGTCCCGCCGCACCAAGGGGTGCAACGAGGATGCTTGCTGCTCGTTCCCCACCGGGCCGGTGGCGGCATTGGCGGCAGGCAACCGGAAACGACGAGGTGGCCCGCCGACGGGAGCCGTCTGAGCGACGCGGGCGGCGAGGGCAGACCGGCCCTCAGCACGAGCGCGGCGAGCATCCGCCATGGAGATGACGGAGCAACGGGGCGCGGAGCGACGGAACGAAACTTTGGTGCACCCCTACCTGGCGCGCCAAATGTCGGATCACGGGTTCCGGCAAAACCCTCGAGGTTCGAACACTAGGGTGCGCGTGAAGATCTCCTCCCTACCGATCCATGCCCTAGCCCTCTAAGATCTTGTGGACGAACTCACAAGACAAAGACACAAAATTTATACTGGTTCAGGCCACCGTTGTGGTGTAATACCCTACTCTAGTGTGGTGGTGGTAGATTGCCTCTTGGGCTGATGATGAACAGTACAAGGGGAAGAACAGCCTCCTGAGGTTGAGGTGTTCTTGTGCTCGGTGTGTGGCTAGGGGCTGGCTCTTGCTCCGTTGCCCCTACTGTGGTGGCTAGTTATACTTATATAGGCCCTAATCCTCTCCCCAAATATTGAGCGGGAAGGGAGCCAACAATGGCCAATTTGAAAGGGGACAGCTAGTACAGCTTATCCTGACAAAAGTGGTCTTCGCCTGCGAAAGGCTCTGGTGGTGACGCCGTCTTGGGCTCCATGGTGACCTCCATCTTGTCGTCCTGCTGGTCTTGGTCTCGTTGCACCGATATGGAAACCTTTGCTTGATGCCTCGGTACTTCGCGCCTGCGCTGGCCCCCTTGGCACCAAAGAGGAAACAAGGACGCTGCGCGCGCTGGCGCCCGCCTGGTCTCGATCTTCATGGCTCACGTCACGAGAGCCTCACGAGGTTTGTCTTGCCTTGGTCTCCCCGCCCCTTGTGAGCCTGCCTGGCGAGGCCGCTCCTGAGGAGGTCTTGTGTCGTCCGCCTCACGAGGCTTGGCCCCTCGTGAGGCTCTTGAATGCCTTCTTGATGAAGATGGGCCGTACAGGCCCGCTAGCTCAGCCACACCGTGGGCCGCGGGCAGGCAAGTCCGGGGACCCCCGTTCCCAGAACACTGACAGAAAGGTGCCATCTTCAAACTAGCTTGATAACTGTTGTTGTACGAGAACTCTGCGTAGGTCAAATTATCATCCCAACTAGATCCATAATCTAGCGCACAGGCTCTTAACATGTCATCCAGAATCTGATTGACTCTCTCGGTCTGTCCATTAGTCTGCGGATGAAAGGTTGTACTAAATTCTAGCCTAGTACCCAAAATCTGGTGCAGTTTATTCCAAAACTTCAAGGTAAACTGTGTTTCTCTATCTGACACGATGGTCCTCGGAACTCCATGCAGACATACAATCCTGGTCATATATATCGTGGCCAACTTCGCGCTTGTATACGTGGTTTTCACTGGTATAAAGTGAGCCACTTTGGTCAAACGATCCACTACTACCCAGATAGAGTCATATCCTTATCGGGTCCTGGGTAATCCTGTGATAAAATCCATGCCAAGCTTGTCCCACTTCCATTCGGGTATCGGCATAGGCTGTAATAATCCTGCTAGCTTCTGATGTTCTGCCTTCACTCTCTGACATACATCACATACGGCTACATACTCGGCAAAAATATTAAAACCAAAATAATCCGCTTTTCAAATTTGAGAAAATTCAAATATGAAAAATTTATGAAATCTCCAACTCTCTCCTTGGGTCCTTGAGTTGCTTAAGATTTCTAGGATCACGGCCAAAATGCAAATAAAATATGATATGCATGTGATGACCTATGTATAACATCCAAATTGAAAATTGGGATGTTACAGTAAAGATCTAGGAACATATGTCCAGTTGAATATGGGGGGGCATGAGTTATTATTGTTGACATCACCCTTGAGGTGAATACGTTGGGAGGTGAAACTATAAGCCCCTATCTTTCTATGTGTCCGGTTGAAATGTTTTCCTCATGTGTATGTGGTGAGTGTTAGCAATCATAGAAGACTATATGATGGTTGAGTATGTGGACTTGCCTAAAGGCTCCGATACGTGACCCTTCCTGAAAAGATGATGAATTGTAGTTGCAAAGTTGACTGAGGACATAGTTTGTTGGTTTCTAATAGAGTTTCTGCTTTATACTTCGGTTGTGTGATGAACTGTTACTTATTAATGAGAAGTAAATGATAAAATTTCTATGATAAAAGCCTTATGTTTAACATTCTGTTGCTGTTATAATAGTAAACATGATGCTTCTTTGTGTGTATTTTTTTATCGACACCTCTCTCTCAAAGCATGTGGACATGTTTTTCGATTTCGGTTTTCGCTTGAGGACAAGAGAGGTGTAAGCTTGGGGGAGTTGATATGTCCATTTTGCATCATGTTTTCCTACTGTTATTTAAGATGTTTTTATCCATAATAATGCTTTTTGGAGTAATTCTAGTGCCTTTTCTCTCATAATATGCAAGGTATACACAAGGAGGGAGAATTCCGGCAGCTGGAAATCTGGACCTGAAAAAGCTACGTCAGGCTACCTATTGTACACTACTCCAAACAAGCTGAAACTTCATGAAGAATTTTTATTGAATATATGAAGAATATTGGAGCAAATAACTACCAGAGGGGGCCCACCAGGTGGGCACAACCCACCTGGGCGCGCCAGGGAGTCGAGGCGCCCTGGTGGGTTGTGCTCACCCAGGCCCTCCTCCGCTGCCCATCTTCTGGTATATAGGTCATTTTGACCAAGAAAAAAAATAAGAAGAGGACTTTCGGGACGAAGCGTCGCCGTCTCGAGGCAGAACTTGGGTAGGAGCACTTTTGCCCTCCGGCGGAGCAATTCCGCCGGGGGAACTTCCCTCCCGGAGGGGGAAATCATCGTCATCTTCATCACCAACGACTCTCCCATCTTGGGGAGGGCAATCTCCATCAACATCTTCAACAGAACCATCTCATCTCAAACCCTAGTTCATCTCTTGTATTAAATCTTGTTACCGGAACTATTGGTGCTTGTGGGTGACTAGTAGTGTTGATTACATCTTGTAGTTGATTACTATATGGTTTATTTGGTGGAAGATTATATGTTCAGATCCAATATGCTATTTAATACTCCTCTGATCTTGAGCATGATCATCATTTGTGAGTAGTTACTTTTGTTCTTGAGGTCACGGAAGAAATCATGTTGCAAGTAATCATGTGAACTTGATATGTGTTCGATATTTTGATAGTATGTATGTTGTGATTCCCTTAGTGGTGTCATGTGAACGTCGACTACATGACACTTCACCATATTTGGGCCTAAGGGAATGCATTGTGGAGTAGCAATTAGATGATGGGTTGCGAGAGCGACAGAAGTTTAAACCCTAGTTTATGCGCTATTCCGTAAGGGACCGATTGGATCCAAAAGTTTAATGCTATGGTTAGAATTTATTCTTAATACTTTCCTCGTAGTTGAGGATGCTTGCGGAAGGGTTAATCATAAGTAGGAGGTTTGTTCAAGTAAGAACAACACCTAAGCACCGGTCCACCCACATATCAAATTATCAAATTAGCGAACATTAATCAAACCAACATGGTGGAAGTGACTAGATGAAATTCCCGTGTACCCTCATGTACGCTTTGCTTATCATAAGAGACCATTTTGGCCTGTCCTTTGCCTCAAAAGGATTGGGCTACCTTACTGCACTTTTGTTACTACTATCATTACTTGCTCGTTACAAATTATCTTGCTATCAAACTACTCTGCTACTTACAATTTCAGCACTTGCAGACATTACCTTACTGAAAACCACTTGTCATTTCCTTCTACTCCTCGTTGGGTTCGGCACTCTACTTATCGAAAAGACCTACAGTTGATCCCCTATACTTGTGGGTCATCATTCATCACCACATACTGAGATGAAAAACCACAATCGAGATCGACAAGGAAGAAAATCACCTTGGGCAGCTCAACGGGGGGGGGGGGAACACATCCTCGAAGGGGGAAAACGGCTCCTGCAGGGCCACGGGGGCTGTAACCTCAAATTGGGCATTGACCATCTCAGTAGTGGCCGTGAGCGTATCTGGGGTCGGCTCGTTGGCTGCCTCCATCTTCTTGGAGCTCTCTGTCTCTTGGGGATCAGCCTTCCGCGTCTGCTCCAATATCGGCGGATCTTTGCCTAGTTCTCCTTGGTCCATCAAACTAACAATTACTAGGAGACCACTGAAAGGAAAACACAATCGCAATGACAATGAAACGAAAAAGAGAGTGAGGACCGGTTACTGCTTTGCAAAAGTTCTTTTTTTCCTTGAAAGAAAATATACCAACATCACGGATCCGCTTACCTTCCCTTCGTTGGGAGAGAAGAACAGTGGCAGATGCGAATGTTCGCTTTCTTTAAGACGGCAAGGGAGAAGGGGATTCCGCGAAGAGTGAAATGATGGTTGCTTCGTCCGTCAAACTTAGACTGCGGGGAGGTGGGGTTTTGTGATACGACGGCTCGTTACTGTCGCGCTACGACCGGGGTGACTCTCCACATGCATACTGCCTTCTAATTTGGTGGATGGCATTTGGGCCCGCGCGCTGCATGGCCCGCATGTCGGTGAACAAAAGAAAAACGGCATTCAGTAGAGGGAGACGTTTCGATGACCTTGGAGGAGCCAGAAGTCGTAGTCTATCCACTGTACTAGTAGTAATTGTTTTTCTATGTAGCTGTAGAGTGTCTCCACTGTACTAGTAGTAATTGTTTCTCTGGGCCCAAGACAAGATAGCCCATCCACCCTAGTAAATAATAAAATCAATTCAAAAGCACATATATTTACTTAATGAGAGGTGCTACCCACTCCCAGCACACCGCCCCCAAAAAAACCTGGGTGCTCTTCTTCCTCCTCACTCCCACCCACCTCACGTCAGCTCGCTCCACTCGTACCCCCAAATTCCTCACCTCACTCCTACAGAAAACCCTAGCTTCCCCTTCTTCCTCACTACTACAGAAAAACCCCAGCTCCCCTTCTTCTTCACTCACACTACAACTAGGCTCATCATTCGTTACTCTGCTCAAATCAGTGAGCTCGACACGACGCCCTCGAGGAAAGTGGAGTCGGCTGACCCCAGCCCGAACAAGATGAGGCTCCCGCCAGCGGCGACGCCTGTGGTAGATCCCGCACCCAGCAGCGCGGGGAGAAGCGGTGAGCCCGCCCCCACCGGATCCCAGGAACCCGTAGAATCTCGGGTGGACCGTGTCGGTGGAAACGGCACCTACGGGATCACGTGGATCCCTTCTACGGTTTGGCAGGGAAGAGGGGTGCGCAAAGAGCAGGTCTAACGATCAACACGATGGGTTTTTACCCAGGTTCGGGCCGCTCAGTAGCATAAAATCCTTGTCCTGCTTGAGTGTACATCCTGTGTTCTTGAGCTTCGGCTCGCTGCTATGCATGCAAGCTGGGCCGAGAGGTTCAAAAGTCTGAATCCTCCTCCAGTATGCCTTGGGCCTCCTTTTATATGTCCAAGGGGTCGCCACAACGGCATACAGGAGGTGGAAAGTAGCTACAGTGCATATGCTTATCAGTGACATCCTAGGACAAACGCATTAAATGCGCTACTTACGTGTCTCTAGCTTTATTGAGGATGGAAATAGTGCCCATCCCATCCATCGCTGCCTCTCCCCATCTTGACATGCATCCAGGCTAACGAGACATGCAATGCCAGGCTAGCTGGCTAGCGACTGCACTGGAGCGGTGGCTGGATCTTCACGAAGATCTGCATGCCACCACGCAGGTGCTTGCCAGGCTGGCAGGCCAGTTGCCATGCTAGAGTGGTGGCGGGGTGGCGGAACCTTGTACTCCCCCCGGCAAGGACCTTGCCCTGGGCTTAGCAATTCATCCCGGCAAGGATCTTGCCGGGGGCTTCGTGAGCCATCCTGACAAGGATCTTGCCGGGGCCTCAGCTTCTGGTCTTCTTTTCTCTAATCACTGGCTTGACTGCTTCTCTAGTGATCTTATTTTGAAATCCTCGATCGGCCCGTTCAAGCCTTGCTGCAGGTGTGGCTACGACTGCCCGTGCACAAGTATGGGATGTTAAAGGCCCAGACTTTAGTACAACAACAGGAACCCCAGGTCTGGGCCACACACAGGTGCGGGGCGATGTCGGGCTAGGCCCAAACAGTGCAAGGGTACGCGTGGCAGCGGTCGACTGCTGTAATCTTCTCGTCTGTCGTGCTCGCAACGGTCCATGAATACCATTTATTCACGAGATGGTAACCGCCATTTCACGCCTGCCACTATGCCCGCCTTTTTCGCCACGTACACCACATGCATGGCGTGGGGTAGGTGGCGAACACGCGGGATATGCAAAGGCGTGCCATGTCAGATACCCATGCGCCTTTGATTGTTGCGGGGAGGGCGCTCGACGACTCCGCTCGTTGCCAATGGCATTAATGAGCTGGACTCGAAGGGGCTCTCCAGAGAGGGTATAGAGCCAGCCCCCAGCCCTTCCTACTTGGCTATACAAGGGGGATCAGGAGGAGAAGGAGGGGCATCCCTTTGCGTCTTCTCTTCTTCTCCGTTCTTCATCCACCATCATGCTGAGAGGGCATGGTCACGGCCACCACCTGCAGAGGCGGCGAGTTCTTCCTCTCGCCAGAGAGCCACGGCGGTTAAGGAAGAGCCAAGCGCCCAAGGCGGAGGTGCCGGACGGGGTCGCGGTCGGCGAGGTGGTCGAGGCAGAAGTGGACATGGAAGTGGAGCATCTGCGGCACCGCCGTCTCCTCCCGCTCCGTCAAGTGGCCATGTCGGAGACACGGCGCTGGAGTTTATCTTGGGGCTGCGCGAACTGCCGCGTAGCCGTCTTCGCCTTCCCGAACCATTCGCGAGGGTGCTGGAGGTCGACCAGCCCTCGAGGTTGAGGCTTCAGATGAAGGGCTGTTGCACTGGCGACATGTGGGTGGACGTAAAGTTCCCCGCCCCTCATGTAATGCTTCTTCATCGTGGTTGGAAAACCTTCGCACGCGCCCACTGCTTGATGAAGGGGCACATCCTCTGCTTCAAATTAGTGGAGGCTGACCTGCTCTCCATTAAGGTCTTTGGGCGCTCGGGAATCCGGTTAGGGTGCTGCGTGGAGAGCTCGACCGATGATGAAAGCTCCTCCTCGAGCGATAGCGACGAGGAGGAGCCCGATGGGGAGGACGACGGGGATGGGTCCGACTAGATGTCGGGCGCACCGTCACGAGGCAACGCCGGTAGCACCATCATCTGCACCTAGCCTTCTCCCCGGCAGAGCGATTTGCCGGGGGGTAGATCTTGGTGGAGGCTTCTCAAGCTAGCTCCTTGAACTTCTCGGGGCTGCCGCCTCTGGCGGCTGGCGCTGGAAGGCTGGAAAAGACGAAGAAGGCGGGCGGCGGGTTGTCAAGTCGGAGTATGATGGCATTGACGCCTTCGTCTCATATTGTCAGCCCACTTCCTCATCTTTCGGCCCCTCCCCCGGCACCATCATCACCAGCCCTCTTCTGGACGGCCGCTGGGATGTTCTCTTGGTGTCTTCTGCCGCGCTCACTTCGCCTAGGTGCCCTTTTTGCCCTCCCGCTATCTTGATCCACTTTCTGAGGAGAGGGACAAGAAAGGGATTACAGGCATCTTATCTTTTTTTAGATCTTAAGCCTGCGGGCACTTCTCTAATTTCAACTTTGTAACCCCTTGCTCATGCTTACATTCCATATGATTTGTACTTGTTAATCAACGTATTAATGAAGAAAAGGGTGTTTGTCGGGTTCTTTTGTGCATGGGCGAGGCTCACACCAAGGAACGAGTCCTTGTTATTTTTTAAGTAAACAACGTCACCCGGCAATAGGCCTTGCCGTCCTCCCGCTTCATACCACCGCTACGCTCGCGCCCTTGGCGGAGGTAGGGGCAAAGTAGGATTAGGCCCTTCGTCCGTCCCCCTTCCACCGCAACCACAACCAAATTCCAGCCCAAAGGGAATTTTGGGCATGGGAAGGAGGGAGCACAGTGGCATGGGATCGAGCGAAGTTTCGTACGTTCAAGTTTCATACGGAAGTATGCAGCGGCGGAAAAAAGACTTATCTGAATTTGCTGCCCCCGGCAGCCTTTGCTTGCCTGGGTCGGGGTGTCAGTTTGTCTCCTTTCCTCCAAAAAGTTCCGCTGATGAGCCCGTGCAGCCTGCAAACCAAAGAGGACTGGAAGGGACAAAAATACACACACTCGACCTCTATGCTAGGGGTTAGTTGCTGCTAAGCACTATCAACCCTACCAGAGGGAGGCTCAGCCTAACATGCATGCTAATTCTCAGGGCACCAGCGCTTCGTTTATTCATCTGTTGCTCAGGGTCTGCGCCAGGCTTTGTACAAAGGGTTACATGCCTTGCTAGCAAGGCTTGTACAAAAGGTGGTCTGCCGGGGGGCTCGACAACCGCGCCTTACGGGTAAAACTTGCGAAGATGTTCAACGTTCCAGGAGTTGCTCACTGGGATACCATCTTCGGTCTCCAGGCGGACTACGCCCGGCCTGGTGACTCGTATTACCCAATAAGGGCCTTCCCACTTTGGCGTCAACTTGTTGGAATTCTTGACCGACTGAATGCGCCGAAGAACAAGGTCGCCTTCCTCAAAGCTTCGGACATGAACCTTGTGGCTATGGTAGCGGCGCAAGGCTTGCTGGTAGCGTGCAGCTTGCACAGCAGCCTGAAGGAGATCTACCTGAAGGAGCGTCTCATCATCTTGCCGCAACTGCTCTTGCTCAAGCTCATCATAAGCGAGCAATCGAGGTGATCCATATGTGAGTTCTGTGGGGAGAACTGCTTCTGCCCCGTACACGAGGGAGAAGGGTGTCTGGCCGGTGGCTCGATTTGGCATTGTCTTGATTGACCAAAGAACCATCGGCAACTCGTTAATCCAGCGTCTTCCGCACTTGTGCAGCCAGTTAAAAGTTTTTGCCCCGAGTGTTGGGGAATGTAGTAATTTCAAAAAATTTCCTACGCACACGCAAGATCATGGTGATGCATAGCAACGAGAGGGGAGAGTGTTGTCCACGTACCCTTGTAGACCGATAGCGGAAGCGTTAACACAACGCGGTTGATGTAGTCGTACGTCTTCATGATCCGACCGATCAAGTACCGAACGTACGGCACCTCCGAGTTCAGCACACGTTCAGCTCAATGACGTCCCTCGAACTCCGATCCAGCCGAGTGTTGAGGGAGAGTTTTGTCAGCACGACGGCGTGGTGACAATGATGATGTTCTACCGACGCTGGGCTTCGCCTAAGAACCGCTACGATATTATCGAGGTGTAATATGGTGGAGGGGGGCACCGCACATGACAAAGAGATCAATGATCAATTGTTGTGTTTATGGGGTGCCCTCCTGCCCCCGTATATAAAGGAGCAAGGGGGAGGCCGCCGGCCAAGGAGGAGGGCGCGCCAAGGGGGGAGTCCTACTCCCACCGGGAGTAGGACTCCTCCTTTCCTTGTTGGAATAGGAGAAGGGAAGGGAGAAGGAGAAAGAAGGAAGGGGGCGCCCCCCTCCCTAGTCCAATTCGGACTAGTCCATGGGGAGGGGTGCGGCCACCCTTTGGGGCCTTATCTTCTTTCCCGTATGGCCCATTAAGGCCCAATACGAATTCCCGTAACTCTCCGGTACTCCGAAAAATACCCGAATCACTCGGAACCTTTCCGAAGTCCGAATATAGTCGTCCAATATATCGATCTTTACGTCTCGGCCATTTCGAGACTCCTCGTCATGTCCCCGATCTCATCCGGGACTCCGAACTCCTTCGGTACATCAAAACACATAAACTCATAATATAACCGTCATCATAACGTTAAGCGTGCGGACCCTACGGGTTCGAGAACTATGTAGACATGACCGAGACACCTCTCCGGTCAGTAACCAATAGCGGAACCTGGATGCTCATATTGGCTCCCACATATTCTACGAAGATCTTTATCGGTCAGACCGCATAACAATATACGTTGTTCCCTTTGTCATCGGTATGTTACTTGCCCGAGATTCGATCGTCGGTATCTTGATACCTAGTTCAATCTCGTTACCGGCAAGTCTCTTTACTCGTTCCGTAATACATCATCCCGCAACTAACTCATTAGCTACAATGCTTGCAAGGCTTATAGTGATGTGTATTACTGAGTGGGCCCAGAGATACCTCTCCGACAATCGGAGTGACAAATCCTAATCTTGAAATACGCCAACCCAACAAGTACCTTTGGAGACACCTGTAGAGCACCTTTATAATCACCCAGTTACGTTGTGACGTTTGGTGGCACACAAAGTGTTCCTCCGGTAAACGGGATTGCATAATCTCATAGTCATAGGAACATGTATAAGTCATGAAGAAAGCAATAGCAACATACTAAACGATCGAGTGCTAAGCTATCGGAATGGGTCAAGTCAATCACATCATTCTCCTAATGATGTGATCCCATTAATAAAATGAAAACTCATGTCTATGGCTAGGAAACATAACCATCTTTGATCAACGAGCTAGTCAAGTAGAGGCATACTAGTGACACTCTGTTTGTCTATGTATTCACACAAGTATTATGTTTCCGGTTAATACAATTCTAGCATGAATAATAAACATTTATCATGGTATAAGGAAATAAATAATAACTTTATTATTGCCTCTAGGGCATATTTCCTTCAGTCTCCCACTTGCACTAGAGTCAATAATCTAGTTCACATCGCCATGTGATTTAACATCAATAGTTCACATCACCATGTGATTAACACCCATAGTTCACATCGTCATGTGACCATCACCCAAAGGGTTTACTAGAGTCAGTAATCTAGTTCACATCGCTATGTGATTAACACGGTGTGATCATGTTTTGCTTGTGAGATAATTTTAGTCAACGGGTCTGTCACATTCAGATCCGTAAGTATATTGCAAATTTCTATGTCTACAATGCTCTGCATGGAGCTACTCTAGCTAATTGCTCCCACTTTCAATATGTATCTAGACCGAGACTTAGAGTCATCTAGATTAGTGTCAAAACTTGCATCGACGTAACCCTTTACGATGAGCCTTTTGTCACTTCCATAATCGAGAAACATATCCTTATTCCAGTAAGGATAATTTTGACCGTTGTCCAGTGATCTACTCCTAGATCACTATTGTACTCCCTTGCCAAAATCAGTGTAGGGTAAACAATAGATCTGGTACACAGCATGGCATACTTTATAGAACCTATGGCCGAGGCATAGGGAATGACTTTCATTCTTTTTCTATCTTCTACCGTGGTCGGGCTTTGAGTCTTACTCAATTTCACACCTTGTAACACAGGCAAGAAACTCTTTCTTTGACTGTTCCATTTTGAACTGCTTCAAAATCTTGTTAAGGTATGTACTCATTGAAAAAACTTATCAAGCGTCTTGATCTATCTCTATAGATCTTGATGCTCAATATGTAAGCAGCTTCACCGAGGTCTTTCTTTGAAAAACTCCTTTCAAACACTCCTTTATGCTTTGCAGAATAATTCTACATTATTTGCGATCAACAATATGTCATTCACATATACTTATCAGAAATGCTGTAGTCCTCCCACTCACTTCCTTGTAAATACATGCTTCACCGCAAGTCTGTATAAAACTATATCCTTTGATCAACTTATCAAAGCGTATATTCCTACTCCGAGATGCTTGCACCAGTCCATAGATGGATCGCTGGAGCTTGCATATTTTGTTAGCACCTTTAGGATTGACAAAACCTTCTGGTTGCATCATATACAACTCTTCTTTAATAAATCCATTAAGGAATGCAGTTTTGTTTATCCATTTGCCAGATTTCATAAAATACGGCAATTGCTAACATGATTCGGACAGACTTAAGCATCGCTGCGAGTGAGAAAATCTCATCGTAGTCAACACCTTGAACTTTGTCAAAAACCTTTTTCTGACAAGTCTAGCTTTGTAGATAGTAACACTACTATCAGCGTCCGTCTTCCTCTTGAAGATCCATTTATTTTCTATGGCTTGCCGATCATCGGGCAAGTCATCCAAAGTCCACACTTTGTTCTCATACATGGACCCCATCTCAGATTTCATGGCCTCAAGCCATTTTGCGGAATCTGGGCTCATCATCGCTTCCTCATAGTTCGTAGGTTCGTCATGGTCAAGTAACATGACCTCCAGAACTGAATTACCGTACCACTCTAGTGCGGATCTCACTCTGGTTGACCTACGAGGTTTAGTAATAACTTGATCTGAAGTTCCATGATCATCATCATTAACTTCCTCACTAATTGGTATAGGCGTCACAGAAACTGGTTTCTGCGATGAACTTCTTTCCAATAAAGGAGCAGGTACAATTACCTCATCAAGTTCTACCTTCCTCCCACTCACTTCTTTCGAGAGAAACTCCTTCTCTAGAAAGGATCCATTCTTAGCAACGAATGTCTTGCCTTCGGATCTGTGATAGAAGGTGTACCCAACTGTCTCCTTTGGGTATCCTATGAAGACACATTTCTCCGATTTGGGTTTGAGCTTATCAGGATGAAACTTTTTCACATAAGCATCGCAACCCCAAACTTTAAGAAACGACAACTTTGGTTTCTTGCCAAACCACAGTTCATAAGATGTCGTCTCAACGGATTTAGATGGTACCCTATTTAACGTGAATGCAGCTGTCTCTAATGCATAACCCCAAAACGATAGTGGTAGATCGGTAAGAGACATCATATATCGCACCATATCTAATAAAGTACGGTTACGATGTTCGGACACACCATTACACCGTGGTGTTCCAGGTGGCGCGAGTAGTGAAACTATTTCACATTGTTTTAACTGAAGGCCAAACTCATAACTCAAATATTCTCCTCCACGATCAGATCGTAGAAATTTTATTTTCTTGTTACGATGATTTTCAACTTCACTCTGAAATTCTTTGAACTTTTCAAATGTTTCAGACTTATGTTTCATTAAGTAGATATACCCATATCTGCTCAAATCATCTGTGAAGGTGAGAAAATAACGATATCCGCCACGAGCCTCAGTATTCATCGGACCAGATACATCTATATGTATGATTTCCAATAAATCTGTTGCTCTCTCCATAGTTCCGGAGAACGGTGTTTTAGTCATCTTGCCCATGAGGCACGGTCCGCAAGTACCAAGTGATTCATAATCAAGTGATTCCAAAAGTCCATCAGTATGGAGTTTCTTCATGCGCTTTACACCGATATGACCTAAACGGCAGTGCCACAAATAAGTTGCACTATCATTATTAACTTTGCATCTTTTGGCTTCATTATTATGAATATGTGTATCACTACGATCGAGATCCAACAAACCATTTTATTGGGTGTATGACCATAGAAGGTTTTATTCATGTAAACAGAACAACAATTATTCTCTAATTTAAATGAATAACCGTATTGCAACAAACATGATCAAATCATATTCATGCTCAACGCAAACACCAAAATAACACTTATTTAGTTTCAACACTAATCCCGAAAGTATAGGGAGTGTGCGATGATGATCATATCAATCTTGGAACTACTTCCAACACATCGTCACCTCGCTTTTTACTAGTCTCTGTTTATTCTGCAGCTCCCGTTTCGAGTTACTACTCTTAGCAACTGAACCAGTATCAAATGCTGAGGGGTTGCTATAAACACTAGTAAAGTACACATCAATAACATGTATATCCAATATACCTTTGTTCACTTTGCCATCCTTCTTATCCACCAAATACTTGGGGTAGTTCCGCTTCCAGTGACCAGTCCCTTTGCAGTAGAAGCACTTAGTCTCAGGCTTAGGACCAGACTTAGGCTTCTTCACTTGAGTAGCAACTTGCTTGCCGTTCTTCTTGAAGTTCCCCTTCTTCCCTTTGCCCTTTTCTTGAAACTAGTGGTCTCGTCAACCATCAACACTTGATGTTTTTCTTGATTTCTACCTTCGTTGATTTCAGCATCACGAAGAGCTCGGGAATTACCTTCGTCATCCCTTGCATACTATAGTTCATCACGAAGTTCTACTAACTTGGTGATGGTGACTAGAGAATTCTGTCAATCACTATTTTATCTGGAAGATTAACTCCCACTTGATTCAAGCGATTGTAGTACCCAGACAATCTGAGCACATGCTCACTGCTTGAGCTATTCTCCTCCATCTTTTAGCTATAGAACTTGTTGGAGACTTCATATCTCTCAACTCGGGTATTTGCTTGAAATATTAACTTCAACTTCTGGAACATCTCATATGGTCCATGACGTTCAAAACGTTTTTGAAGTCCCGATTCTAAGCCGTTAAGCATGGTGCACTGAACTATCAAGTATTCATCATATTGAGCTAGCCAAACGTTCATAACGTCTGCATCTGCTCCTGCAATAGGTCTGTCACCTAGCGGTGCATCAAGGACATAATTCTTCTATGCAGCAATGAGGATAATCCTCAGATCATGGATCCAATCCACATCATTGCTACTAACATCTTTCAACATAATTTTTCTCTAGGAACATATCAAAATAAACATAGGGAAGCAACAACGCGAGCTATTGATCTACAATATAATTTGCAAAATACTATCAGGACTAAGTTCATGATAAATTTAAGTTCAATTAATCAAATTACTTAAGAACTCCCACTTGGATAGACATCCCTCTAATCCTCTAAGTGATCACGTGATCCATATCAACTAAACCATGTCCGATCATCATTTGAGATGGAGTAGTTTCAACGGTGAACATCACTATGTTGATCATATCTACTATATGATTCACGCTCCACCTTTCGGTCTCCGTGTTCCGAGGCCATATCTGCATATGCTAGGCTCGTCAAGTTTAACGTGAGTATTCCGCGTGTGCAACTGTTTTGCACCCGTTGTATTTGAACGTAGAGCCTATCACACCCGATCATCACGTGGTGTCTCAGCACGAAGAACTTTCGCAACGGTGCATACTCAGGGAGAACACTTTTATCTTGAAATTTTAGTGAGAGATCATCTTATAATGCTACCGTCAATCAAAGCAAGATAAGATGCATAAAAGATAAACATCACATGCAATCAATATAAGTGATATGATATGGCCATCATCATCTTGTGCTTGTGATCTCCATCTCCGAAGCACCGTCATGATCACCATCGTCACCGGCGCGACACCTTGATCTCCATCGTAGCATCGTTGTCGTCTCGCCAACTATTGCTTTTAAGACTATCGCTACCGCTTAGTAATAAAGTAAAACAATTACATGTCGATTGCATTTCATACAATAAAGAGACAACCATATGGCTCCTACCAGTTGCCGATAACTCGGTTACAAAACATGATCATCTCATACAATAAAATATAGCATCATGTCTTGACCATATCACATCACAACATGCCCTGCAAAAACAAGTTAGACGTCCTCTACTTTGTTGTTGCAAGTTTTACGTGGCTGCTACGGGCTTAGCAAGAACCGTTCTTACCTACGCATCAAAACCACAACGATAGTTTGTCAAGTTGGTGCTGTTTTAACCTTCGCAAGGACCGGGCGTAGCCACACTCGGTTCAACTAAAGTGAGAGAGAAAGACACCCGCCAGTCACCTTTAAGCATCGAGTGCTCGCAATGGTGAAACCAGTCTCGCATAAGCGTACGCGTAATGTCGGTCCGGGCCGCTTCATCTCACAATACCGCTGAACCAAAGTATGACATGCTGGTAAGCAGTATGACTTATATCGCCCACAACTCACTTGTGTTCTACTCGTGCATATAACATCAACGCATAAAACCAGGCTCGGATGCCACTGTTGGGGAACGTAGTAATTTCAAAAAAATTCCTACGCACACGCAAGATCATGGTGATGCATAGCAACGAGAGGGGAGAGTGTTGTCCACGTACCCTTGTAGACCGATAGCGGAAGCGTTAACACAACGCAGTTGATGTAGTCGTACGTCTTCATGATCCGACCGATCAAGTACCGAACGTACGGCACCTCCGAGTTCAGCACACGTTCAGCTTGATGACGTCCCTCCAACTCCGATCCAGCCGAGTGTTGAAGAAGAGTTTCGTCAGCACGACGGCGTGGTGACAATGATGATGTTCTACCGACGCAGGGCTTCGCCTAAGCACCGCTACGATATTATCGAGGTGTAATATGGTGGAGGGGGGCACCGCACACGGCTAAGAGATCAATGATCAATTGTTGTGTCTATGGGGTGCCCCCTGCCCCCGTATATAAAGGAGCAAGGGGGAGGCCGCCGGCCAAGGAGGAGGGCGCGCCAAGGGGGGAGTCCTACTCTCACCGGGAGTAGGACTCCTCCTTTCCTTTTTGGAATAGGAGAAGGGAAGGGAGAAGGAGAAAGAAGGAAGGGGGCGCCCCCCCTCCCTAGTCCAATTCGGACTAGTCCATGGGGAGGGGTGCGGCCACCCTTTGGGGCCTTTCTCTCCTTTCCCGTATGGACCATTAAGGCCCAATACGAATTCCCGTAACTCTCCGGTACTCCGAAAAATACCCGAATCACTCGGAATCTTTCCGAAGTCCGAATATAGTCGTCCAATATATCGATCTTTACGTCTCGGCCATTTCAAGACTCCTCGTCATGTCCCCGATCTCATCCGGGACTCCGAACTCCTTCGGTACATAAAAACACATAAACTCATAATATAACCGTCATCGTAACGTTAATCGTGCGGACCCTACGGGTTCGAGAACTATGTAGACATGACCGAGACACCTCTCCGGTCAATAACCAATAGCGGAACCTGGATGCTCATATTGGCTCCCACATATTCTACGAAGATCTTTATCGGTCAGACCGCATAACAACATACGTTGTTCCCTTTGTCATCGGTATGTTACTTGCCCGAGATTCAATCGTCGGTATCTCGATACCTAGTTCAATATCGTTACCGGCAAGTCTCTTTACTCGTTCCGTAATACATCATCCCGCAACTAACTCATTAGTTACAATGCTTGCAAGGCTTATAGTGATGTGTATTACTGAGTGGGCCCAGAGATACCTCTCCGACAATCGGAGTGACAAATCCTAATCTTGAAATACGCCAACCCAACAAGTACCTTTGGAGACACCTGTAGAGCACCTTTATAATCACCCAGTTACGTTGTGACGTTTGGTAGCACACAAAGTGTTCCTCCGGTAAACGGGAGTTGCATAATCTCATAGTCATAGGAACATGTTTAAGTCATGAAGAAAGCAATAGCAACATACTAAACGATCGAGTGCTAAGCTATCGGAATGGGTCAAGTCAATCACATCATTCTCCTAATGATGTGCTCCCGTTAATAAAATGACAACTCATGTCTATGGCTAGGTGTCGGAGTAAATGGCCACGGGTAGCCTAACCGACTACCCATGGCTCTTCAAAAATTATCAGGCCATTTGAGCCTTCAAGCGTTCAAAGCGTTGGGCCGACTTCCCCCGGCCGATTACCCCAGGGGCCGACTCTCCGAAGGCGACCCGGCCCCGGTAACCTCCTCCAAAATAGTTGCGAGATGGCCGACTCCAGGAAGCCGGCGCCAAGAGGACCGACTTCCAAGAGCCAGCCATGAAGCATGCCGACTCCAAACGGCCGGCCAATACCGCACCCACCAAAACTACGCCCACATAATGGTGATACGACGGGGTGTGGCCACAGTGCGGTCCACTATCCCCGAAGCCCGAGGCAAGCATGGCCACAGAACGCCGTACGGGTCAGCCATCTCCCGTCCGGCTCGGCACTGTAGCCATGCTGGCCACAACGTCATCCACGACGGGCGCCAGTACGGCCCACGGGCGGCGGGCCCCTTTAGCCAGAGAGAGGCACGAAGGCGGCCCGGCCTCCCCCAGTCGGCCAAGGGCGTAGCCGGCACCCAGAAGCCGGCTACCCCCCTACCTCGAAGCATGTGCCACATTAAGGAGACAAGTCGAGGTCAGGCTACAGTGAGAGCCGTCGAGGCGGCACACTGTAGCCACGCTTACCTCGACGAAGCCCTCGTCATCAGGGACGAGGCTACAGTAAGCAGCCGCCGATAAGACCCCTAGGCAGTGGGGCCGGCCTGTCGACCAAGAGGCCGGCAGCCGACGGGACCCACCAGTCGGCGGGCCCCAACGGCCGGCGAAGAAGCCGGCGAGCGCAGACACTGACGACTGGGACTCGCGCCCAGCCGGATTACAATTGTACCCCCGGGGGGTAGGCCTATATAAACCCCCCGGGGCACACATGAAAAGGGTTGGCTTCTTAGAGTTACACACACACCATAGAGAGAGGGAAGCAAGAGCTAGCCTTGCTCTTCTTCTCCCTTGAACCCGACAGCTCAAGGAGCATTTGTAGCTACTCGTTCTGATTTAGTGATCATGCGGAGACCCCGTAGAGCAGGACTAGGGGTGTTATCTCCACGGAGAGCCCCGAACCTGGGTAAGATTCGCCGGCATGCATGTCTTCGCCTCATCCCGTTTCCAGGCACCGGCGACGTCTTACTGGCACCCACCATGATAAGCCACCCGTTGGCATATGTCGCACCTACCACCCGACATTTGGCGCCCACCGTGGGGCCAGGTGCACCGTCGTCCGGAGGCCTGTTCTGGACGGGAACCCTCTTCCTCCCCCGCGAGCGCAGCCAGCCAGCTGCGCCCGATGGCGTTTGCCTCGACGCGCTCCATGGCGTCAACGACGCCTGCGCGGCGAGCTGCCTCGCCGATCTGCTCGGCGAGACTCGCATCTCCGACGAGCCCGCGTCCGACGCGGGCACGGACTACCCCGAGAGCCGCCTCGTCAGCCTCCTCGACCAGCTTCACGTCTCTAGCGAGCCTGCTGCAGATGTGGAGTCGGTCGGCTCCACCGACCCGATGCTCGTCGACACCGACAGGGCATCGCTCGACGCCTACCCCTCCGACGTGGTGGTCTTCAACGATCCTCTCCCTCGAGCTGACAGTGGCAGCAGCGCTGTCACCGAAGTGTTGGTCATCAGCCACGTCGCCAACTCGGGCGAGAACGCCCACGACGCCCTGCAAGCGGCGATGCACGACCTATCCGTCCCCATCCCGGCCGACGCCGACGCCGAGACCCTGGAGGCACGCCGTCTCGCCCTCGTCGCGGAAGGCCAGAAGATAGCCTCCATGAGACGCCTCACCGAGGCCCACCAGCGCGAAGTCGAACGCGCCGCCTTCGGTACGCCGCTGCCTAGCGGGCCGAGCCGGGCCGGCTTCCTCCAGAAGCACGGCGCGGCTATCGCCAGCATGCTGGGGGCAGATTGCCCCATCTACGCCACCCCACTCGAGAATCTGCGAGCCGCTCAGGTGGCCGCTGAAGAGCTAAATGGGCTGGGAGCCAACGAGCTCCCCTACATGACAAGGCGGATCCAGCAGCTGATCGACGCGGCTGCAGAACGGCATGAAGCCGGCGCCCGTGCCGATAGTCATCCCCTGCGTCGAGAGCACGCCGCGACGTCCCGCTCGCCGACTGCGAGCGGCGCCCGCCAGAGGAAAGACAAGGAGCCGGCTGCTAGCCGCAGCCGGACTCGTATCACCATCGAGCGCGACGCGGAAGGCCGCCCTCGAGCAGTGGAGCGCCAAGGAAATCCGACTCCTCCCCCGCCTCGAAGGAAGAGACGTCTCACCCCGCCGCCCGTCACGCACCCGACTCTTGGTGACCCACTAGGCCGCCGAGAAGGAGTCGGCGAGAACGACGCCCGCCACTGGATCGACCGCCTTGCTCGATCCCTGGCGCTAGAAGAAGAAGACGATGTCGGCCCGCCATGCTTTGGCCCCCGCATCCGCGACGAGCCCTTCCCCAAAGGGTTCTCGCTCCCCAGAGACACGCCCAAGTACAATGGCTCTGTGAAGCCGGAAGATTGGCTCATCGACTACTCCACTACTGTCAGCATAGCCAACGGCAATCGGCGCATGGCCGTGAAGTACGTCCCCCTCATGCTGCAAGGCACGGCGCGCACCTAGCTCAACAGCCTCAAGCCCTACAGCATCAACAGCTGGCTGGACTTCACGGAAGTCTTCGTCCGCAACTTCACCAGCACGTACAAGCGGCCTCCCAAGCCTCACCAGCTCTCCCTGTGCGTCCAAGGGCCCAATGAGTCGACCCGCGACTACCTCACGCGGTGGGCCGAGCTCCGCAACTCCTGCGAGGGGGTACACGAGGTTCAGGCCATCGAGTACTTCACCGCCGGGTGCCGAGAGGGCACCCTCCTCAAGCACCCACTCCTCTGCGACGAGCCGGCTACCCTCGACGAACTACTGATCATCGCGGACAAGTACGCCACGGCCGACTCCTCGATGAAGACCGAGCTCCGAGTGGACGCTTCTGGGAAGGTGCTCGCTTCGGCTCCCAAGACGCCGGCTGGCGACTCCAATCGGCGCCCCTACCAGAACGATCACAAGCGCAAGGCCCCCATGCCGACTTCCACCAGTCAGCAGGTGGCCACAGTTGAAGATGAGCAGCCCGAAGAGCGGCCCGCTCCCAAGAAGAAGGGTGGCAGGCCGGCTTGGCAGCCGGCTTTCTCTTACGAGCAGACTCTCGACGCCCCCTGCAAGTTCCACAGCGGCGCGAAGCCGTCCAACCACACGACCCGAAAATGCCATTGGCTCACGCGAATCTCCAAGGGCGAAGGGCTGGTGCCGCCCCCGCCTCCCGGCTCGCCGCCTCTAGCCCCTCAGCAGCCGGCGGCTTGGCCGGCAGTTGGAGCCATTCAAGATGAGTTCCCTGAAGAGCACGCCGCTTACGTCATCTTCACCAGCCAAGACAAAGACAAGCGCAGTCGGCGCCGTCAGCATCAAAAGGTCAACGCGGTCGCCTCTAGCGCCCCTGAGTTCATGCACTGGTCCGAGAAGCCCATCAACTGGAGCCAGGCCGACCACCCAGAGGTGATGCCATCCCCTGGCTCCTATGCACTAGTCTTGGATGTCACCCTCGCGACGGAGAGGCGAGCTGCCCGATTCTCCCGCGTCCTGATAGATGGCGGAAGCAGTATCAATATACTGTACCGCGATACCATGGAGAAGCTGAACATCAAGTCAAAGCAGCTTACGCCAAGCCGGACCGTGTTCCATGGCATCGTCCCCGGCTTGTCTTGTTCCCCAATCGGCAAGATCAAGATGGATGTTCTCTTTGGAGACAAGGATCATTTTCGCCGAGAAGCGATCTGGTTTGAGGTAGTGGATCTGGAGAGCCCCTACCATGCTTTGCTTGGCCGACCTGCTCTGGCCAAATTCATGGCTGTGCCCCACTACGCTTACCTGAAGATGAAGATGCCAAGCTCGAAGGGGATCATCACCGTAGCCGGCGACTACAAGAAGTCCATCGAGTGCGCCATGGCCAGCAGCCGGCTGGCCGAGTCCCTCGTAGTGGCGGAAGAGAAGAAGATGCTGGAGCGGGTTGTGGCTATGGCCGGCCCTGTCCCCCAATCCCAAAGATTGTGATGCACAAGGCTCCTTCCAGCCAGCCAAAGAGACGAAGAAGATACCGCTAGACCCAGAGAATCCGGAAAGGTTTGCTGTCATTGGGGCAAACCTGGACAGTAAATAGGAAGGCAAGCTCGTCGACTTCCTCCATGAGAATCGAGACATTTTTGCATGGTCCCCAAAGGACATGCCGGGTGTCCCGAAGGATTTCGCCGAGCACAAATTACACGTCCAAGCCGACGCGAAGCCGGTCAAACAGCCCCTTCGCCGACTGTCAGAAGAGAAGAGAAGAATCGTAGGAGAAGAGATAGCCCGGCTCCTCGCCGCTGGCTTTATTATGGAAGTATTTTTTCCAGAGTGGCTTGCCAACCCAGTTCTGGTATTGAAGAAGAACAACAAGTGGTGCATGTGTATAGACTACACCAGCCTGAACAAGGCCTACCCCAAGGATCCGTTTGCTTTGCCACGGATTGACCAAGTGATAGACTCCACAGCCGGATGCGAGCTGTTTAGTTTTTTGGATGCCTACTCAGGGTACCACCAAATCAAGTTGGACCCAGCAGACCGCCTGAAGACTGCTTTTATCACACCATTTGGAGCTTTCTGTTACCTGACTATGACATTCGGCTTAAGGAATGCCGGTGCCACTTTTCAGCGTTGCATGCAGAAATGCCTCTTCAAGCAACTCGGCAGAAATGCCCACGTCTATGTAGACGACATTGTGGTGAAGACAGAGAGTGAAGCTCAACCCCGAGAAATGCGTGTTCGGGGTACCAGCCGGCCAGCTGCTAGGCTTCCTGGTCTCCGAACGCGGCATCGAGTGCAACCCTGTGAAGATCAAGGCCATCGAGAGGATGGAGATTCCCACCAAATTGCGAGATGTGCAGAAGTTCACCGGGTGCTTGGCCTCCCTAAATCGCTTTATCAGCGGGCTAGGAGAAAAGGCTCCCCCCTGTACCGACTCATGAAGAAGTCCACTCACTTCGAGTGGAATAACCAAGCCGACCAAGCATTCCATGAGCTGAAGAAGATGCTGATCACCCCACCTGTCCTGGCGGCACCGACTGAGAAGGAGCCCATGCTCCTCTACATTGCCGCGACTAGCCGAGTGGTCAGTACAGTTGTCGTGGTCCAGCACCCGGAAGAAGGCCGAGCCCAGCTAGTCCAGAGGCCGGTGTATTATCTAAGCGAAGTACTACCCAGCTCAAAGCAAAACTACCCGCACTACCAGAAGATGTGCTATGCGGTGTACTTCGCCGCCAAGAAGCTGAAGCCCTACTTCCAAGCGCATCCCATCACGGTCGTGTGCACCGCCTCGCTTGCCGAGATCATAGGCAGTCGGGACGCTTCCGGCCGGGTGGCTAAATGGGCCATTGCATTAGCACCATACACAATCTTCTACCAGCCCCGCACCGCCATCAAGTCCCAAGTATTGGCCGACTTCCTCGTCGACTGGGCCGAGACCCAGTACCTACCGCCGGCTCCCGACTCTACCCATTGGCGGATGCACTTCGACGGGTCCAAGATGCGCACCGGCTTGGGAGCCGGCATCGTCCTCACCTCTCCCAAAGGCGACAAACTCAGATACACGCTGCAAATCCACTTCGCCGCCTCCAACAACGTGGCCGAGTACGAGGCGCTCGTACATCGGCTCCGGCTAGCCAAAGAGCTCGGCATACGCCGGATCCTGTGTTATGGCGACTCAGACTTGGTGGTCCAGCAGTCGTTTGGCGACTGGGACGCCCAGGACGCAAACATTGCGAGCTATCGATTCCTCGTCTAGCAGATCAGTGGGTACTTCAAAGGGTGCGAGTTCCTTCACGTGCCAAGGGCCGACAACGACCAAGCAGATGCCCTGGCACGGATCGGCTCCACCCGACAGGCTATACCGACCGGCGTCTCCCTCTAGCGCCTCCTCAAGCCGTCCATCAAGCCGTCTCCAGAGTCGGACTCTATCTTCGTACCGCCTGTGCCAGACACAGCCGGATCCGACTGGAGGAACCCCGCAGGCGGCACGAGGACTTCAACAACTGGCCCGGGGACTGCTGTTGTCGCACCCGGCCCGAGGACTTCAGAACCCGGCCCGGGAACTGCAGCGGTTGGCCCGGGGACTGCAGCAACGCAAGAAGCGGTGGCCGACTCCAATTCCGCGCCTCCCCACCAACCCACCCGAGTCATGGTGGCCGCACTCACAGAAGAAGAAGTCATAGCTCCATCATGGGCCCAACCCATCCTCAGATTCCTAGTCAGCAGAGAGCTGCCGGCTGATGAGATCTCAGCAAGACTAGTGCAACGACGAGCCGGAGCATATGCAATAATCAATAGAGAGCTTGTCAAGCGCAGCGTCACTGGAGTCTTCCAGCACTGTGTCGAGCCAGAAAAAGGAGTGGCAATCCTCAAGGATATCCACCAAGGCGAATGCGGCCACCACGCAGCCTCAAGATCACTTGTGGCCAAAGCTTTTGGCCATGGTTTCTTTTGGCCGACTGCTTTGGAAGATGCCAAAGAGATAGTCAAGAGCTGCAGAGGATGCCAAATCTTCAGTTCCAAGCAACACCTGCCGGCTTCTGCACTCAAAACCATTCCCCTCACCTGGCCCTTTGCCGTCTGGGGACTGGACATGGTGGGCCCTTTCAAGACAGCCCGCGGGGGCTTGACACATCTACTTGTCGCCGTGGACAAGTTCACAAAGTGGATCGAAGCGAAGCCAATCAAGAAGCTGAACGGGCCGACTGTCGTAACATTCGTCACCGACATCACTACTCGGTACGGCGTACCGCACAGCATCATCACCGACAATTGCACAAACTTTGCCAAAGGAGCACTGGCACGTTTCTGCGCGACGCAGGGCATCCGACTGGACTTAGCGTCCGTTGCCCACCCGCAGTCAAACGGCCAGGTCGAGCGAGCAAATGGACTCATCCTCTCCGGCATCAAGCCCCGACTGGTTGTACTACTGGAGCGATCGGCCGGCTGCTGGCTCGATGAGCTGCCGGCTGTCCTCTGGAGTTTGCGTACTACCCCCAACAAGTCAACCGGCTTCACTCCGTTCTTCCTTGTATATGGTGCCGAGGCTGTCATCCCAACCGACATCGAGTTCGACTCGCCTCGGGTCACCATGTACACGGAGGCGGAGGCCAAGGAAGCAAAATAAGACGGCGTCGACCTACTAGAAGAAGGCCGGCTGTTAGCACTCAGCTGGTCCGCCATCTACCAGCAAGGGTGGCGCCACTACCACAACCGCAAGGTCAAGCCAAGATCCTTCCAAGAGGGCGACCTTGTGCTTCGGCTGATCCAGCGAACAGCCGGCCAGCACAAGCTCTCGGCCCCTTGGGAAGGCCCCTTCGTCATCAGCAAGGCACTAGGCAACGACTCCTACTACTTGATCGACGCGCAAACACCAAGAGCACGCAAGAGGGATGACTCCGGCAAGGAGTCAGAGCAACCATGGAATGCGAACCTCCTGAGAAGATTTTACAGTTGAAAGCAGTATGTATCATGCTACCCTTTTGTATTAAGTATGAAACAACAGGCTCCCCGAGGAGCACTCGGGGACTGCCTTTATTTATCTATGAGTGACGAGTGTCATATCCATGAATGTATTATTACATTTGATTTCTTGTCTGGCACCGGGTTCGACTAGTCGGCCCGGGGACTGGCCGCCTTAAGCTATATTAAAAGTTCTACCTGAAGTCAGACAAGTAGTGTGCCGGCTCCCGAGTCCTCTCTTGTTGAAAGTCGCAGCTCGAAGAACCGACTGTCCGACTAGCAAGAGCAAAGGCAGAAAGGATGCCCACACGAAAAACGGCTAAGGACTAACGAACTCATATAGCGAAAAGACGACCTCCAACCACGCTTGCCGGCTGTCAGAACAGCCGGCTGGCCGGCTTCCCAAACACTTAGCTATAATCCAACAAAGCTAGAGTACCCCCCCTCCCAATTGGCCAAGCACTTCTCCAGCTACAGATTGCAGAGCAACTGTCTGACTGGGGAGGCGGCAACCAAGGGAGGGCGGTAAAGGAAACAGCAGAAGGATGAAAAGCAAAGAACGAGGAAAAGCCAAACACATGCATAGTCATATACACATATAAAGCCCCCAACAGGCCGGCAATTGACATAGTTCGAATACACCCCAGTGGGTGGAATTGTGTAAACTTAACAGAATATTGTTCCAAAAGTGGCAGGCGACGCACCCGAGCGTGACGTGGTGCTGGAGGCGCGGTCAGGCTGAGGCTGGCCGGCCGCTCCACCATCCGGCTCGGCGTCTTCACCCTCCTCCTCCTCCTCCTCGCCCTCATCGCTGGAGTCGATCTCCTCCGCCGAGTCTTCACCGTCCGCCGGGTTCAGCCCGAACCACTCCTCCGGCTGGGCAACACCGTTGTCATCTACCTCAGGGGCGAATGCGCTGGTGTCGGTGTAGTCGGCGATCGCCGAAGCCCGCCGGATGATAGCCGGCCGCGCCGGCTCCAGCTCCGTGTCGGCCTGCTGCCGCCAGGTAGCTAGCTGATCCAGACTCAGGCCGGGATACCAGGCCTTGACGAACTCCAGTGCCCGCCTGGCGCCGGACCGAGCCGCTGAAGCCTTCCTGGCTTCAAAGCGGCCGACTGCCACCTCCAGCCAGTCGGCAGTCCGACTGGGGGTGCGGGGAACCACTTCGCCGGGCCAGAGGGCGGCCAATACTTGTGCCCCGGCATGCTGAAGCCGGCGGAGCAGTCGGTGGGCCGGCTGGAGACGGACCTGGATCGCCAAGAGCTGCTCCTCCAGCAAACGGCCAGCGTTTGGTGCAATCTCGGCGCCAGCCTGCCTTCGTGCTTGGCGGCGGGCCTCGATGATCTGGTTGGCGGCGGTAGAGTAGCCAGGGAAGTACTCTGTGCAAGAAAGAAAGAGAAAGCAGAGAAGACATCAAATCAGAAAACAAGCCAAAAGCGGCAGGCGGCAAGAAGGGACGAAGAGGCAGGCGGCTTACCGTCAACCAAATCTTTGATCTGGCCATAGCCATTGATCAGCGTCTGCTTTGCTTCGGCCCAGCTAGCCGCCTCTATCTCGTACTTGGCCTAGAGGGCGGCTTCGCTGTCCTGCACCGCCTTCAGAGCCGCCTTGTGGCTCTCTTCCTGGTCGGCCAACCTCTTGGCCAGGCGGTCATGTTCCTGCACCAAGGCGGCAAACTCGGCCTCCTTGGCACAAAGGGCAGCCTGAGAACCTCCCAGCTGCGCCCTCAGGCTGGCGTTGGCCGCTGCAAGGACGGCAGAAAAAGAAGAAGCAATAAGAGGAAATCATCAAGGAAGATCCGACCCGACTGCTCAGCAGTCGGCCCGAATCTCGGGGACTACACCTAGTGGGTGCGCTGACGCGCCCCCACGTGAGATAAAGGACGAAGCACTTACCCTGGCTCTCTGTTAGGTCGGCGGTTTTCTGGGTCAGCTCCCAAGCCTGGAAGTTGAAGGCAGCCGCGCGAAGATTGTGGTAGTCCTGCAAGACAAGCAGAAGATCGAAGTAAGAACAAGAATAGCAAAGCTAAATCCACTAAGAAGTTCCAAGCCGCCTGCTCAGCAGTCAACTCAGAACTCAGGGACTACACCCAGTGGGTGCGCTGATGCGCCCCCACGGAAGAAACCAAGATCAAGAAGAAGCAAGATAAGAAGACTAACCCGGATGGCCGCCCGCGTCGCAAGGAATTCGTCGGTGTATCGCCTCAGCGCCGTAGCCTGGGCCTGGAGCCGGGTCCGGACGTCCTGCGCGGCCACGTTCATCATGGCCGTCCCTCCGCCCGGCGTCCACCCCGAGGTGGCGCTGGCCACCTCCACATCCTGCGCCAACGAGCTGGAGCGCACGGCCGGCTGCGGCTCCGACGCAACCTTCTGTGGCTCTGACGCAGCCTACCCCGTGCGCCGACTCGGCGGTGTCCGGACCGCCAGCTCAGTCCTCGCGGCCGGCTCGCCCCCCGCCGACTGCGCGGGCGGTAGATCAGGCCGGCCGCCTTGAGCCGCCCCAGTCGGCGGGGTCGGTACCGCCGCCCTCTCCAGGATGACGACGTCGTCATCCCTCTCCAGCCCCGGCTGGTCACCGCCGGCTTCTTCGGGCGGGGGCTCCGGGGCCCCAGGCGCCGCGACGCGTAGTGGGGTGACCAACAAGGCCCCCTCCGCCATCTCCGCAGCCGCAGCCTCTGCTTGGGCCTTGGTTGCGGCGTCAGCGCGCGCCTTCGCCGCCTCCTCCTACTGCGCCGCCTTGGCGACGGCCACCCTCAGTGCCTCCGCCTCCCGCGCCTCCCGCTCCTCTCGCACCTCCCGCGCGTTCCGCTCCGTCGCCGCCTGAAGATCGGCACGGGGGTCCACGCGGCGAGTAGTGCTCCCGGATCCTCCCGGCGACCCAACGACGGAGGCGGCAACAGCCTGCTCGAGCGACAAGGGAGCTCTGGTTATTTGGAGAAAAAGACAAGGATTCAGGAGCTACCAGAGAAAAGAAAAAAGAGTACACGAAGGAGTATGTACTTACGCCGACACCGTCTGCGGTTGCTTCATCGCCTTGCGGAAGCGGGCCGCCTTCGCGGCCGCCTCCTCCCGCCTAGTCGCCGCTGCCCCGCCTCGGGGCTTCTTTGGCCGACTGCCGAACAAACCCGACGTGGCACGACGCTTTTGCCCGCCGCCCCGAGCAGGCGGCGCAACAGAGGAACCCGCGCCGTGGCCAGACGCCGGCTGACGGTGTGGGACGACTTCAACCTCGTCGTCGTCCGGCCAGTCGTCGAAGCTGACTCCAAGCCCGGAGCCGCCTGCTTCGCCGCCGGCTTGGCCACCACCCGCCTCGGTGTTGTCGCCCATAGCGGCTGCCCCCAAGTTGGGGTCCTCTAGATCGTGCTCCGTCCGGTCGGGGACGAATCGGCGCTCCGCGTCCGACCCGCCTGTAGGCCGAAGAAGAGGGCTCTGTCGAGACAAGTTGACTAGTCAGAGTCGGCCAAAAGGAACTCGGCGACAAAACTGAGAGAAAAGGAAGAGACAAGGAGAACATACCGTGGGCGGCGGATTGGCTCGGCAATATGGCTCCTTGCCGAACTGCCACTCTGCGGAGAGTTTGCAGTTCGCAAGGTAGTTCACCATATAGGCCACCTCGTCGTGTGGCATGTCTTTGGTACACATCCGGCTCGGATCGAGCTGGCCGCTCATCTGACAGATCAGATGAGGGCGGCTCTGGAGCGGGAGTACCCGGCGCGTGACGAAGGCGGCCAGCAGGTCGGGCCCCGACAAGCCCTCCGACTGGATCATCGCTCGCAGTCGGGCGACGGCTGTAGTTCCAGCCGGCGTCAGCGTCACGGCCCGATAGGACCACTGGGGCCGCCTGCCCGCCGGTGGGCCGGCTACGTAAGCCGGCAGATTGACGTAGTCGCCCTGCGGGGCGACGTTCTTCACGTAGAAGTATGACTTTTGCCATAGCTTCACCGACTGGATCAGCGTGATGACAGGGAAGGGGTTGTCGGCAGCCACCCTCCGCAACGCGATGAAGGCACCACTCTGAGCCGGCACGATTGCATGCGCGTGCCAGCTTGGCTGGAAAACCCCCCCAGAGCTCGAGGTCGGACCGAGTAGCCTTCGACAGCAAGGTGACGAAGGCGGACAGCAGCACCACGTGTTCAGGGAGGTGGTCGCAGAGTTGGTAGAATCAGCCATACGAAGAAGGCGCTCACGGTCAGGTTCAGCCGCGCAAACAATGGAGCGGAAACTACCCGCTCGCCTCCTGCGGCTCCGGCGAATCACTTGCCGGGAGACGGACCCACCTTTCCGCGCCGGGCAGCGGACTCAGCGAGGAATCGAGTGGACCTCATGACGCTTAGCCGTCCCAATACCCCGCCTACTGCATCTAGGCATGGCGTGGCAAACGAACCGGGCGGCGGCTCATCACGCTGTCAGGACCCCGATTCCAAGTCACACCGATCTAGCCTGTAACACCTCATATCACATTGCGGCCTCACGCACGGTACTCCCACGGGTGTCGCCTTTACCATGGCCCGGGACCGTTTGCGCCTTTTGGCTCACGTATATGACAATGTCGCTAGCATCCATATGACAGAGAACCCGGGCCGACATGGCTAGTCGTGAACCCAAAGCGGCACTAACGTATGGGGACAGGCATACATGAGTCCACATCGAACGTGTCGGTCAGCAGCGTGTGAATCCGGGCTGTAGCACTGGGCTAACAGGACTCCGGGAACCCGGGCTGTAGCAGGCTAGGCAGGACTCCGGATGTCACCGCGTGACATTTCCCCGAAGGGACAGACACAGGAACGATATGACTCACATGCCGGCCAGTCAAGTGTCCAGAGCAGTAGTGCTGGGCTAGCAGGACTCCGGTGAACCGGGCTGTAGCGGACTACTATGGCTCAAGGAGGCACCAGACTACATTTCCCCATAAGAGAGGCTGCTAAAGATAAACAACTAGATTGTCGGATCCCACACATACCAAGCATTTCAAACATACACACAATATGCTCGATATGTGCAAATACAACATGGCATCACAACAAAACTCTACAACTCAAGTACTTTATTTAAAGGGCTCCGGAGAGCCTTACATAACTTGTTCATACAGATAGGGGTCACATGACCCGACACTCAAGTCATACAATCATACAAGCACATGCGGAAGCAAACTGTCTGGGTACAGACTCTAGAAAGAAAGAAGGCTTGACGAAGCCTGTCTATCTACATAGGCCCTTCACAAGCCTAGATCACCACCTGGGTGGCAAGTCACTCGTCGTCGTCGAGTTCTACGTAGAACCCGTCAGAAGGGGCGGTGTTGTCGTCTGAAAACAGTAATTAAAGCAACATGAGTACAAAGGTACTCAGCAAGTCTTACAACAGATCCTACTATACATGTTCATTCTCAAGAAGGTAGTGGGGTTATTGCAGCAAGCCAGCTTTGACTCTTGGCTAAGCTATCCTACGATACACCACTTGTGAAATAGTTTTCGCACACGAGTCCACTAATCACCAATTCAATACTCCACCGTGGATCCTCCCTCGTCATCCACGAGAGGGCCATCCGCGGTACTCACACTTATCTTGAGGCTTTTAGTAGTATCCTTTTACTTGTCTATGAACTGCATAAGCGACCAAGTAGTCCTTTACCGCGGACGCGGCTATTCGAATAGTTTCATACCCTGCAGGGGTGTACTTCGTCACACACGCTCTCACCACTTATCGTCGCTACACGACGTGTACTCGGCAACCTTCAAGCGGAAGCCCAACGTGGGTGTCGGCCACAGCCTACCTAAACACTCGAGTCTCTAGTCCAGGTTTATCGCCTATTCAGGTTCCATCCGCAGGGAGTCCGGCCGAGGTTTCCACATACGGCCCCGAACGATGTGTGCAGGGTTCCCGGTCACCAAACGGGCGACTCGGTACACCGGGCCACGAGCCTACCGCATCACAGCCCACCCCTTGGTCAGCGCTGTCCACGGCCTCCAGCTTACTACAAACACCAGAAACTACGTGCAACTCCTGGACAGAGGACAAGGGTGAATAAGAAGCCGAGGGGGTCCATTGGTTTCGGGCCCAATGTGTGGTAGTAGCTGAATCTTAAATCACGCATACAGATCTCAGTTCTTAGGGACGGTCTCAATGAAACAACCCACCATGTACTCCTACATGGCCTCCCATCGATACCTTTACCAAATCGTGTTCAACACTTCACTCTCTTTACCGACACACACACTTTCACTCTAGTTCATCACCCTGATGAGCCAGACCTGACACAACTCTAAGCATAGCAAGCATAGCATTGTAGGAACACAACATGGCTCAATCAACTCCTACACATGCTAGTGGGTTTCATCTAGTTACTGTGGCAATGACAGGTCATGCAAAGGAAGTGGGTTCAACTACCGCAACACACAGCAGTTTGAATCGCGTTGTCTTAATGCAGTAAACGAGAGCAGAAGCGAGAAGATGGGTTTGTATCGAAATGATCAATGGGTTGCTTGCCTGACGGAGTGGTGGTGGGATACTGCCCTTCAGTTGGATACTCGTGAATATCCTCGGAGGCAGGACCTACCACGAATGAACACATCGAAGCACAATCAACACCAAGCAAGTGCAACAATATGATGCATGCATGAGACATGGCAAAATGGATGTATTGGGCTAATGCAACTAAGACCAGATGGGTTTGGACTATTTTGAATCAAAGATTCAAATTCCAAGTTCATAAATGGCCCATATTAGTGCTTTATCTTGTTCTGTATAAAACAGTAGGTTAACTTGCTTAATCATGCATGAAACCAGTACAGATGGATAGAATGGATTTTTCTGATCATTTTTCATATATAAATCTTTTCATTCTGAGCTATAGATTATTTTCTATGATTTTTTGAAGTTTGTGATAATTTCTGGAATTTCCAATATAAGAATAATTCCAGTAAATGCTTTACTGCGTCAGCCTGACGTCAGTGTGACGTCAGCAGGTCAACGGGGTCGTCCAGGTCAAACCTGACGTGTGGTCCCCTGTGTCAGTGTCACTGTTAGATAATTAACTAATTAGGATTAACTTAAATCTAACCCAGGTTAATTAGCAGGCGGGCCCCACTTGTCAGTGACTCTGGGGAGTCAAACCCGTGGTCAAACCCATGCTGACTCGCCGGCGTTTAGCCGCCGGCGACGTCCAGACGCGGCCGGTGGGGTGCAGGATCCGTGCTCCGGCGACCAAATGGCGGCGGAGAGCATCTACTCGCAGCTCGGGAACGAGCCGCATCGACTGGTGGTGGTGGTGGAGCTCGGGGTCGCCGGAATCGACGCCGGCGATGAGCCGTGCGGCTGCCGGGGTACGGGTGTAGTCGAACCCGTCGCTAGAGAGCACGGCGAGGGGCGTGCGATGGTGCTACGGGCTCCTGGCGATGCAGTTGAAGCTAACGGCCATGGTGGTGTGACCGTTGGATGGCCGGAGCCTCGTCGGCGATGAGCTCGTGCGGCGGCGTGTGCGGTGCTGCTGGTTACGGTCGACGCAAAGGGCTCGAGAGAGAGAGAGGAGAGGATGGGAAGGTGGCCATGCTCACGGCGGTTGCGACGGAGCAGGCGGCGAGGTCGGAGACGAGCTGTAGCAGTGGCGACGGCGGAGGGGATCTCCGACGGTGAGCGGCGAAGGCGAGGTCGGTGCGGAGCTTCGGGGCAAACGAGCGCTCGGGGCTCGGCTTGCTCGAAGGAGTGGGCGACGGCGGCTGTAGGACACGGTGGAGTGGCGCGAGGTCGACGGTGGCGCGGTTACTCCGGTGAGGTGTCTGCGGCGGCGTCGGCCATGGTGGGGAGAAGGCGAGGGAGAGGCGATGGGGGAGAATGACGGTGTCCAGGGGCTCGGGGCGCGTCGAGGGAGGTCGTCCAGCTCATCCGCGGCGAGGGCGGCAAGCAGCTGGCGCCGTGGCGAGCTCGCGCTCGCCGGCGTCACCTCTCTGCCTGCTCTGGCGAGAGCAGGCAGCTGACTGGCGCGGGCCAGCACAGTGCTGGGCCGCCAGGTGGGCTGCCAGGTGAGTTTCTCTGCCTTCTGTTTTTTCTCTTTTTATTTATTTCTGTTCTGTGTTTTGAGATAGTAAAAATACTATTTCATTTGGAAAATCCTGAAAATATTCTGAGGCACCTTTGAAATTATTCTCAACAGCCTAAAATACCTTCAAGATTATTTGGGCATTTGAAAATATTTATAGCATTTAAAATGCCCAAATGCAAATACTTATGGCTTGTGCAAAAATCCAAGATGGCCTCCAAAAATATGAAACCATTTTTGGCAGAGGTTTTAGCCAAGACCAAAGGTGGTGAACATTTATGGAGGGCATTTCAGGTTCATTGAAAAGAATTTTAGTAAACCCTAGTTGTTCAGGGGGGGTGCTGGGGGTTTCTGGCATCCCCATTTCAGGTTTCTGTGAAATGTAGACATGATGCAACACTCTAATGCATGAACTAACTAGGATGTGACAACTCACCCCCACTCAAAAGAATCTCGTCCCGAGATTTAGGATCCGTTGGGAAGAAGGTGGGGTACTCAAGTCGAAGACGATCCTCCCTTTCCCAAGTAGCTTCTTTCTCGGAATGGTGTGACCATTGAACTTTGAGAAACTTGATGTTTTGGCGTCGAGTGGTACGCTCGGCTTGATCAAGGATTCGAACGGGATATTCCCGATATGTGAGATTATCTTGGAGATCAAGCGTTTTGTGGTCCACTCCACGGATAGGATCCGAGAAGCAACGCCTGAGTTGAGATACGTGGAACACATCATGAACCTTGGAAAGATGCGGAGGTAGTTCCAATTGGTAGGCAACTTCTCCTCGCTTGGCAAGAATGCGAAAGGGTCCAATGTAGCGAGGGGCCAATTTGCCTTTGATACCGAATCGATGGGTTCCCTTTAAAGGAGTCACCCGAAGGTAAGCCTTCTCGTCAACCTCAAAAGTCATAGCCTTATGTTTGCGATCATAATGGCTCTTTTGGCGAGATTGGGCTGTTTTCAATTTCTCACGAATAATGCGAACCTGCTCTTCTGCTTCCTGAATCATATCCGGGCCAAAGAGTTGTCTTTCCCCGGTTTCTGACCAGTTAAGAGGCGTTCGACATTTCCGTCCATAGAGAACCTCGAAAGGGGCTTTGCCCAAGCTAGCTTGGTAACTATTGTTATAAGCGAACTCGGCGAATGGGAAGGCATTTCTCCCAATCCATGCCGAAAGAGATGACAGAAGCTCGGAGCATATCCTCCAGAATTTGATTAACTCGTTCTACCTGACCACTTGATTGAGGGTGAAAGGCGGTGCTAAAAGAGAGACGAGTTCCCATGGCATTTTGGAAACTTTCCCAAAATCGAGAGGTGAAGAGACTTCCACGGTCTGAGTTAATTTCCAATGGAACACCATGAAGAGACACTATTCGGGAGATGTACAAGTCTGCTAGCTGGCTAGCGGTTATACTCTCACGAACAGGTAGGAAGTGGGCTACTTTGGAAAGACGATCGACAACAACGAAGATAGCATTATTCCCTCTCTTGGTCCTGGGAAACCCGGTAATGAAATCCATACCGATTTTATCCCATTTCCATTCAGGAATAGCCAGAGGCTGAAGGGTGCCAGCAGGCCGTTGATGCTCTGCTTTAACACGACGGCAGACGTCGCAATTAGCAATGTATTGAGCAATTTCTCTCTTCATCCTAGTCCACCAAAACCTCTGGCGTAGGTCTTGATACATTTTAGTACTACCGGGATGAATGGTGAGAGGAGATTCATGAGCTTCCTTAAGGATCAATCGCCTCAGGTTGCGTACCTTGGGAACCACTAGGCGGTCTCCAAAGAACACAACACCTTGGTCATCAACGGAGAAACAATCCGCAACTCCTTTCTTGATGTTTCTCTTAATACGGGAGATTCCCGGATCTACCTTCTGAGCTTTGATGATCTGATCCGTAAGGGTAGGTTTCGCCACCAGGGTGGATAGAAATCCTTGAGGAACAATGTGAAGGTTAAGCTTACAGAATTCCTCGTGGAGAAGTGGTTGACTTTGTTGTAACATCAAGTTGTTACAATAGGATTTACGGCTTAGCGCATCAGCCATGACGTTGGCTTTGCCCGGGGTGTAAGTTATTCCTAAGTCGTAGTCTGAGATCAACTCGACCCAACGTCTTTGCCTGAGATTCAAATCCGGTTGGGTGAAGATGTATTTCAGACTCTGGTGGTCGGTGAAAATCTCGCAACGATTACCGAGAAGGTAATGTCGCCATGTTTTGAGTGCATGGACTACGGCTGCAAGCTCTAGATCATGTGTGGGATAATTATCCTCATGTGGACGCAACTGCCGGGAAGCGTAGGCAATCACATGACGGTCTTGCATGAGTATGCAACCTAGTCCTTGTCGCGAGGCGTCGCAATAGATAACAAAGTCCTTAGAAAAATCTGGTGGTACGAGTACGGGGGCAGATGTCAGGCGTCTTTTCAGTTCCTGAAAGCTGAACTCGCACTGTGGGGTCCACTCGAACTTTTTATCTTTCTTGAGGAGTTCGGTTAGAGGTTTAGCAACCTTGGAGAAATTCTCGACGAAGCGGCGCAGTAGCTCGCTAAGCCAAGGAAACTCCGAACTTGCTTGACCGTTTCAGGGGGAGTCCAGTCAAGGATGGCTTGAACTCGCTCGGGATTGACAGCAATACCCTTACCAGAGATTACATGGCCTAGATAGGTCACTTCTGGCAACCAGAATTCACACTTAGAGAATTTAGCATAAAGGCGATGCTCTCGAAGTTTCGTCAGTACTAGCCTTAGATGCTCGGCATGTTCTGCCTCATTCTTGGAGTAGATGAGTATATCATCGAGGTATACTACGACGAATTTATCCAAATACTCCATGAAGATTGAGTTCATTAACCGAGAGAAGGTGGCTGGAGCATTGGTTAACCCGAAGGACATGACTGTATACTCGTATTGGCCATAACGAGTAACAAAGGCCGTTTTAGGAATGTCCCCGTTCTTGATTTTGATTTGATGGTAGCCCAACCTCAAATCCATTTTAGAGAAGACTGAGGATCCAGCGAGCTGATCATACAGATCGTTGATCCTGGGAAGCGGATACTTGTTCTTGATTGTGACTAGGTTGACGGGTCGGTAATCTACAACCATCCGATCCGTACCATCCTTCTTCTTGACGAAGAGGACGGGGCAAGCCCACGGAGAAGAACTAGGACGGATGAAACCCTTTTTCAAGGACTCATCGAGTTGTTTCTTAAGCTCGGCTAGCTCTAGGGGTGCCATCTTATAGGGTCTTCTAGAGATTGGGACGGTTCCTGGAACAAGGTCTATCTGTCAGGTGGAATACCTGGAAGTTCTTCAGGGAAGACATCCGGGAAGTCACGGACTACCGGCACATCTTCGAGGTCTGGAAGGGGTTGGCATTTAATGAGTAAAGCTGACGTTTAGACACTCGGGTCAAAACATTGACTGTCTTGCCCGACGGATGGGTGAGTTGAACAGTTCTAGTAGAGCAATCAATCTTAGCATAATGGGCTGACATCCAGTCCATACCCAAGATGATGTTTATGTCCGAGGACTTGAGAGCTATTAGTGATGCAAGGAAGACCAGTCTGTCAACAAGAATTTCATTTCCATGGCTTATCCTTAGAGGTTTGCCATCTAGAACCAGGAGTTTGAATTTCCATGGAAGTAGGCATGTCACTAAATGTGGTGTTGTGTAATCGAGCATAGCTCTCAGAGATAAATGAATGAGATGCTCCAGTATCGAAAAGAACAGTTGCCGGATGGCAATTAACAAGGAGCGTACCAAGGACGACGTTGGGATCCTCATGAGTTTCTTCAGCTGAAACATAGTTGACATGGCCACGTGCTGTGGTGGCTGGCTTGGCGTAGTAAGTCTTTCCTGCTGGCTTACCACGGCCAACGGACTGTCCAGGTTGATTGAGGTTGTTTCGGGGGCACTCGCGCAAATAGTGACCCGTTTCTCCACACTTGAAGCATGTCACAATATTGGGGCGTGGAGCAGCATTAGCAGCGGGGCCACCATAAACCTTGGGCGGTGCATGCTGCTGGTTGGGGCGAGGCGCCTCGAAGGATGGCCTCGGAGTGAACCTGGGTGGCAGAGCAGTATTTGGAATCCAGACCCGGCGCTTCTGGGATCCGGAGCCAGATGAGGAACCAAAGTCACGAGAGTGCTTGCGTGTAGCGTCATAGTCAGTTTGTCCTGTCTCGGCACTGATGGCCTTATTGACCAACTTCTGGAAAGAGGTGCACTCATGCAGACGGAGATCACGGCGAAGCTCGGGGCTAAGTCCCTTGCGGAACCTTGCCTGCTTCTTGGCGTCGGTGGATACCTCTTCAGGAGCATAGCGTGCTAGATTTCCAAACTCACGGCTGTAAGCATCCACGGTCAGTCTGCCTTGGGTGAAGTTGCAGAATTCTTCCCGCTTACGATCCATGAGACCCTCCGGAATGTGATGCTCACGGAAAGCCTCACTGAATTCAGCCCAAGTAGTGATTTGGCCAGCTGGGCGCATAGCCTCAAAGTTCTCCCACCAAAGGCTAGCAGGGCCTTCGAGGTGATAGGCAGCGTAGGTAACCTTATCAGCTTCGGCTACGTTGGCAGAACGTAGCTTATGGGTGATGCTGCGAAGCCAATCATCCGCATCAAGGGGCTCGACGGAGTGGTTGAACTTCGGTGGGTACAGCTTGATAAAGTCATTGATGGACACCAGGTCGTTCCTCTGGTGACGTGCAGTATTCTGCTCAATTCGCTCTAGCAAGCGGTTAGTCTCACGCTTGTTTCTTTCTGCCTCCAGCATAACTTCGGCCAGTGAAGGCGGTTGGGGCAGATCCTCCGCCCTGGCTGCATTGGCTTCACCCTGCGCCTGGACAGCAGGGTTGTTGCGGGTGTTAACCATCCTAGGAGAAACAAAGCAACGGTTTAGACGAGGATGGCTAAATCTTGATAGGGAAATGCGGAATGTAATGGATAACACGGAATGCAGAGATGACCATCAGTATGACATGGTAACATAGCAACATACATATACCAACGGTCATACACGCCATACATAGTTTAGTACAAGCCCAGGCTAAGGTACAACTACGATGAAAGACGATACATCTCATCAGAGGCATTCCAAGCTCCTATACATTATTTTTCTACACCTCCGGAACGTGATACACACCAAGTCGTATCCCACAAGACACGCAGGACTGTGGAGATTACAACTGTTACAATACTAGTAGAACTACTACCAACTCAGACGTCTCCGTAGTAATCCTCATAGAAGTCACCGCCATGTCCTGGGAGCTGAACATGATCATCCGGAAACAGTCGGTCCTGTGGAGCTTGCGGTCCATAGGGACTCGGGTGTGGCCTTGGTCCAACAAACGGTGGCAGACGGGGTCCACGAGGAGGGGTGATGCCTCCTACATCACGCCATTCCATACATTCTGGCAGACCAGATCGCACGGGGTATATGTCCCTCATGTCCATAAACCCAGCTTGCACGGCAGGTGCAAACCGTGTCAGGGTGGCCCAGTGATCAGCACGAGCATTAAAGAGCTCCATTCGCAAGGCACGATTCTCACGGTCCTTGTCCTCAAGCATCTCGGTGGTGGTACGGAGTAGTGAGCCCTCATGGGTAGAATCACAGTAAGTGGCCTGATAGTACCCCTGTGCCCCAGGGAGTGCTGCTGGCATATAGCAGAAGTCGGTGTTCTGAAGCAAGGCAGTCCTGGCTCGCATGATAGTCATCATTGAGTAAGCTGCGTCCTGCACGGACATCTCGATAGTAACCCCAAGTCCATAAGAGCAATGGAGGGGTTCAGTGGCTCCAGGTAGGATGGGTAAATCCTGACGGTGCAAAGATATTGACTTTGATTAAAGTCTCGGAACTGCTCCTCGACGGTATACTCGGGATACCAACGATAGCCTGTCTCAACCATCACTCGGACCAACATGGCCGTGTGACCAGGTACGCCGATGCACCGGGTCAGACGAACCACTTGGTTCTGGGAACGGGTGGCCATCTGAAAGCACGAAATAATGCAAGGCATTAGTATTTCTAGGAGAATTTGGACAGCATAACGGCTGTAAATGCTCGAAAAAGGATTTGAGACATTCGCAACAGTTTGCAATACCACTCAACAACATCATGTCAGGTTCTGGTTCAACCGACAACATACTAGGGTAGTAGAAACTGAACCGAAGCATGGAACCAACAATCCTATAAGTTACTACGGATTAGTAACACGTGAACCTGATAGAGAGGAGAGAGCCTAGTCCTTAACCCGCGTAGAATGAGAAGAGTACGACTCAGATCAGAGGGCATGAGGTAAAGGAGTAAAAGCACCTTACGTTCCCTCCCACAATCAATTCCCCTACATATAACTAAAGCATTTCTAGACTCGACATCGACCAGTTTGGCTTATCGCACCTACAGGCAGTCCGGCTCTGATGCCAACGCTGTCAGGACCCCGATTCCAAGTCACACCGATCTAGCCTGTAACACCTCATATCACATTGCGGCCTCACGCACGGTACTCCCACGGGTGTCGCCTTACCATGGCCCGGGACCGTTTGCGCCTTTTGGCTCACGTATATGACAATGTCGCTAGCATCCATATGACAGAGAACCCGGGCCGACATGGCTAGTCGTGAACCCAAAGCGGCACTAACGTATGGGGACAGGCATACATGAGTCCACATCGAACGTGTCGGTCAGCAGCGTGTGAATCCGGGCTGTAGCACTGGGCTAACAGGACTCCGGGAACCCGGGCTGTAGCAGGCTAGGCAGGACTCCGGATGTCACCGCGTGACATTTCCCCGAAGGGACAGACACAGGAACGATATGACTCACATGCCGGCCAGTCAAGTGTCCAGAGCAGTAGTGCTGGGCTAGCAGGACTCCGGTGAACCGGGCTGTAGCGGACTACTATGGCTCAAGGAGGCACCAGACTACATTTCCCCATAAGAGAGGCTGCTAAAGATAAACAACTAGATTGTCGGATCCCACACATACCAAGCATTTCAAACATACACACAATATGCTCGATATGTGCAAATACAACATGGCATCACAACAAAACTCTACAACTCAAGTACTTTATTTAAAGGGCTCCGGAGAGCCTTACATAACTTGTTCATACAGATAGGGGTCACATGACCCGACACTCAAGTCATACAATCATACAAGCACATGCGGAAGCAAACTGTCTGGGTACAGACTCTAGAAAGAAAGAAGGCTTGACGAAGCCTGTCTATCTACATAGGCCCTTCACAAGCCTAGATCACCACCTGGGTGGCAAGTCACTCGTCGTCGTCGAGTTCTACGTAGAACCCGTCAGAAGGGGCGGTGTTGTCGTCTGAAAACAGTAATTAAAGCAACATGAGTACAAAGGTACTCAGCAAGTCTTACAACAGATCCTACTATACATGTTCATTCTCAAGAAGGTAGTGGGGTTATTGCAGCAAGCCAGCTTTGACTCTTGGCTAAGCTATCCTACGATACACCACTTGTGAAATAGTTTTCGCACACGAGTCCACTAATCACCAATCTCAATACTCCACCGTGGATCCTCCCTCGTCATCCACGAGAGGGCCATCCGCGGTACTCACACTTATCTTGAGGCTTTTAGTAGTATCCATTTACTTGTCTATGAACTGCATAAGCGACCAAGTAGTCCTTTACCGCGGACGCGGCTATTCGAATAGTTTCATACCCTGCAGGGGTGTACTTCGTCACACACGCTCTCACCACTTATCGTCGCTACACGACGTGTACTCGGCAACCTTCAAGCGGAAGCCCAACGTGGGTGTCGGCCACAGCCTACCTAAACACTCGAGTCTCTAGTCCAGGTTTATCGCCTATTCAGGTTCCATCCGCAGGGAGTCCGGCCGAGGTTTCCACATACGGCCCCGAACGATGTGTGCAGGGTTCCCGGTCACCAAACGGGCGACTCGGTACACCGGGCCACGAGCCTACCGCATCACAGCCCACCCCTTGGTCAGCGCTGTCCACGGCCTCCAGCTTACTACAAACACCAGAAACTACGTGCAACTCCTGGACAGAGGACAAGGGTGAATAAGAAGCCGAGGGGGTCCATTGGTTTCGGGCCCAATGTGTGGTAGTAGCTGAATCTTAAATCACGCATACAGATCTCAGTTCTTAGGGACGGTCTCAATGAAACAACCCACCATGTACTCCTACATGGCCTCCCATCGATACCTTTACCAAATCGTGTTCAACACTTCACTCTCTTTACCGACACACACACTTTCACTCTAGTTCATCACCCTGATGAGCCAGACCTGACACAACTCTAAGCATAGCAAGCATAGCATTGTAGGAACACAACATGGCTCAATCAACTCCTACACATGCTAGTGGGTTTCATCTAGTTACTGTGGCAATGACAGGTCATGCAAAGGAAAGTGGGTTCAACTACCGCAACACACAGCAGTTTGAATCGCGTTGTCTTAATGCAGTAAACGAGAGCAGAAGCGAGAAGATGGGTTTGTATCGAAATGATCAATGGGTTGCTTGCCTGACGGAGTGGTGGTGGGATACTGCCCTTCAGTTGGATACTCGTGAATATCCTCGGAGGCAGGACCTACCACGATGAGCATACCGAAGCACAATCAACACCAAGCAAGTGCAACAATATGATGCATGCATGAGACATGGCAAGATGGATGTGTTGGGCTAATGCAACTAAGACCAGATGGGTTTGGACTAATTTGAATCAAAGATTCAAATTCCAAGTTCATAAATGGCCCATATTAATGCTTTATCTTGTTCTGTATAAAACAGTAGGTTAACTTGCTTAATCACGAATGAAACCAGTACATATGGATAGAATGGATTTTTCTGATCATTTTTCATATATAAATCTTTTCATTCTGAGCTATAGATTATTTTCTATGATTTTTTGATGTTTGTGATAATTTCTGGAATTTCCAATATAAGAATAATTCCAGTAAATGCTTTACTGCGTCAGCCTGACGTCAGCAGGTCAACGGGGTCGTCCAGGTCAAACCTGACGTGTGGGTCCCCTGTGTCAGTGTCACTGTTAGATAATTAGTTATTTAGGATTAGTTTTAATCTCTAACTTAGGTTAATCAGCAGGCGGGCCCCACTTGTCAGTGACCCTGGGGGGTCAAACCGTGGTCTAACCACGTTGACTCGCCGGCGTTTAGCCGCCGGCGACGTCCAGACGCGGCGGTGGTGTGCGGGATTGCTCCTCCGGCGACCAAAAGGACGGCGGAGAGTACCTACGTGTAGCTGGGGGCGAACCGCGTCGACTGGTGGTGGTAGTGGAGCTCGGGGTCGCCGGAATCGACGCCGGCGACGAGCCGGGCGGCTGCCGGGGTACGGGCGTGGTTGAAACCGTAGCTAGAGAGCACGGCGAGGAACGTGTGAGGGTGCTACGGGTTCCTGGCGTTGCGGTGAAGCTAATGGCTACGGTGATGCGGCCGTTGGATGGACGGAGCCTCGTCGGCGACGAGCTCGTGCGGCGGCGCGTACGGGTGAGCTTCGTGCGGTAGCTACAGAGCTCGAGAGAGAGAGAGGAGAGGATGGAAGGTGGCCATGCTCACGGCGGTTGCGACGGAGCAGGCGGCGAGGTCGGAGGCGAGTTGTTGCAGTGGCGACGGCGGAGGGGATCTCCGACGGTGAGCGGCGAAGGCGAGGTCGGTGACGGAGCTTCACGGCAACCGGGCGCTCGGGGCTCGGCTTGCTCGAAGGAGTGGGCGACGGCGGTGCTGTAGGACACGGTGGAGTGGCGCGAGGTCGACGGTGGGCGCGGTTACTCCGGTGAGGTGTCTGCGGCGGCGTCGGCCATGGTGGGGAGAAGGCGAGGGAGAGGTAACGGGGGAGAATGACGGTGTCCAGAGGCTCGGGGCGCGTCGAGGGAGGTCGGCCAGCGCATCCGCGGCGAGGGCGGCAAGCAGCTGGCGCCGTGGCGAGCTCACGCTCGCCGGCGTCACCTCTGTGCCTGCTCTGGCGAGAGCAGGCAGCTGACTGGCGTGGGCCAGCACAGTGCTGGGCCGCCAGGTGGGCTGCCAGGTGAGTTTCTCTGCCTTCTGTTTTTTTCTCTTTTTATTTATTTCTGTTCTGTGTTTTGAGATAGTAAAAATACTATTTCATTTGGGAAAATCCTGAAAATATTCTGAGGCACCTTTGAAATTATTCTCAACAGCCTAAAAATACCTTCAAGATTATTTGGGCATTTGAAAATATTTATAGCATTTAAAATGCCCAAATGCAAATACTTATGGCTTGTGCAAAAATCCAAGATGGCCTCCAAAAATATGAAACCATTTTTGGCAGAGGTTTTAGCCAAGACCAAAGGTGGTGAACATTTATGGAGGGCATTTCAGGTTCATTGAAAAGAATTTTAGTAAACCCTAGTTGTTCCAGGTGGGTGCTGGGGGTTTCTGGCATCCCCATTTCAGGTTTCTGTGAAATGTAGACATGATGCAACACTCTAATGCATGAACTAACTAGGATGTGACACGAGTGGTGGAACAGCGCGGCGGCGTGGCGCTGTTGCAAGAAAGGGCAGGAGGAAGAAGATGGTGGAAAGAGGAGGAGCGTGCGAGAGCCTGCCTGCCGCTCTCCCCCTCCCCCTACTTATAGCTTCGCAAGGTGAAGCCGGGGAGGCAGGGCGTGGGGTGAGACGTGGGATTAACTGCACCCACTCCCCCCATGCCTCGCGATTATTACGCCCTAAAAGCGTGCCGAAACCGCTGCAGGAAGACGTGCGGGCGGCTTCGGGCCGCAGAGAATCCACGCCTGGGCCCGGGCGTGGGCGTGGCGGGCCCTCGACCTGTGGTGAAGTCCCGTCGCGCGCGTGGGCTGGCAGGCTTTTTAGCCAGGGGATGCCACGTGGTTCGCAGGCGGCAAGTGGCCAGCCCGCGGCCCGTCACGCACGCTGGCTAGCTCCTGCCCTCCGACTCCAAAAAAATTCGCCGAGACGGCGCCCCCAACCAAAGTCGGCTCCCAGCTGCCGGCTCGTCAAGATAGGAAGCTGATCGAGCTTCTCGACTCCCACCCAACCTCGAAGCCAAATCAGCTTCGGGGACTACTGTCGGAGTAAATGGCCACGGGTAGCCTAACCGACTACCCATGGCTCTTCAAAAATTATCAGGCCATTTGAGCCTTCAAGCGTTCAAAGCGTTGGGCCGACTTCCCCCGGCCGATTACCCCAGGGGTCGACTCTCCGAAGGCGACCCGGCCCCGGTAACCTTCCCCAAAATAGTTGCGAGATTGCCGACTCCAGGAAGCCGGCGCCAAGAGGACCGACTTCCAAGAGCCAGCCATGAAGCATGCCGACTCCAAACGGCCGGCCAATACCGCACCCATCAAAACTACGCCCACATAATGGTGATACGACGGGGTGTGGCCACAGTGCGGTCCACTATCCCCGAAGCCCGAGGCAAGCATGGCCACAGAACGCCGTACGGGTCAGCCATCTCCCATCCGGCTCGGCACTGTAGCCATGCTGGCCACAACGTCATCCACGACGGGCGCCAGTACGGCCCACGGGCGGCGGGCCCCTTTAGCCAGAGAGAGGCGCGAAGGCGGCCCGGCCTCCCCTAGTCGGCCAAGGGCGTAGCCGGCCCCCAGAAGCCGGCTACCCCTTCCCTTGAAGCATGTGCCACATTAAGGAGACAAGACGAGGTAAGGCTACAGTGAGAGCCCTCGAGGCGGCACACTGTAGCCACGCTTACCTCGACGAAGCCCTCGTCATCAGGGACGAGCCTACAGTAAGCAGCCGCCGACAAGACCCCTAGGCAGTGGGGCCGGCCTGTCGACCAAGAGGCCGGCAGCCGGCGGGACCCACCAGCCGGCGGGCCCCAACGGCCGGCGGAGAAGCCGGCGAGCGCAGACACTGACAACTGGGACCCGCGCCCAGCCGGATTACAATTGTACCCCCGGGGGGTAGGCCTATATAAACCCCCCGGGGCACCCATGCAATGGGTTGGCTTCTTGGAGTTACACACACCATAGAGAGAGGGAAGCAAGAGCTAGCCTTGCTCTTCTTCTCCCTTGAACCCGACAGCTCAAGGAGCATTTGTAGCTACTCGTTCTGATTTAGTGATCATGCGGAGACCCCGTAGAGCAGGACTAGGGGTGTTATCTCCACGGAGAGCCCCGAACCTAGGTAAGATTCGCCGGCGTGCATGTCTTCGCCTCTTCCCGTTTCCAGGCACCGGCGACGTCTTACTGGCACCCACCATGATAAGCCACCCGTTGGCATATGTCGCACCTACCACCCGACACAAGGAAACATAATCATCTTTGATGAACGAGCTAGTCAAGTAGAGGCATACTAGTGACACTCTGTTTGTCTATGTATTCACACAAGTATTATGTTTCCGGTTAATACAATTCTAGCATGAATAATAAACATTTATCATGATATAAGGAAATAAATAATAACTTTATTATTGCCTCTAGGGCATATTTCCTTCACCGAGGCCCCGCAACACTTCAGCATTTGCCCTTTCCGCCTGGCCATTGCTTCGTGGATGTGCAATAGAAGCAAAACAGATCTTGCTGCCGAGGTCTTGGATGTATTGCATGAAGGAGTGGCTTGTGAACTGCGTGTCATTGTCGGTGATGACTCTGTTTGGCACACCAAAACGGCAAACTAGTCCCTTGCAGAACTTGACTACTGATTGTGCCGTCACCTTTCTCACTGCTTCCACTTCTGGCCACTTTGTGAACTTCTCGATCGCAACGTACAAGTACTCAAAGCCCCTGATAACATGGGGAAAGGGGCCCAATATGTCGAGCCCCCGGACCGAAAATGGCTAGGAAAGAGGGATCGTCTGAAGAGCTTGGGCTGGTTGATGGAGTTTCTTTGAATGGTACTGACACGCTTCACACTGGGTTACTAGCGCAGTTGCATCCTGGAGAGCAGTGGGCCAAATGAAACCTCACCGGAATGCTTTGCCGGAAATGGCTCTTGATCCTATGTGAGAGCCACATATGCCTCCATGTATCTCTGCCAACAGCTCTAGTCCGTCCTCCTGGGGAATGCACTTCAATTTCACGTCGTTCGGTCTTTTCCTGTATAGGACATCGTCCACAAACTGGCACATGCCAAACGGATGGGCTACTTTCTCTGCTTCTTCCTGTTCCTCAGGGAGTTCCCCTGTTTGGAGGAACTGAACGGTGTGCCGCGCCCATGATGGAGCCTGAGGCTCGACGGCAAGGACTAGAGGCATGTCTTCTACCATGGGAGCAGTTGTCTCTACCGCAAGGGCTTGAGGCCCTACCGGAGCCTATTTCTCCCCGGCAAGCTTGGCATCCCCGGCAACATCCTTACCAGCGGCTCCTGGGAGCTCGGCGGGAAAGTACTTGCCGAGGCCTGATTTCCGTCGCTTATTCTGTCATGCCGATGGTTCGATGGATGGATGAGTCAATTGGACCACAAAGGTCCCTAGTTCCACAGGTAACTTGAGGGTAACACGTTTTTACAGGTCGTCAGCAATGTTGTTCTCTGCTCGAGGAACATGCTCTGCTTGTAGCCCGTCAAAACTCTCTTCCAACTTCCTCACTTCGTCTACATCCATCAACGGGCTCTGATAATCCTTGTTCACTTGCTTCACTACGAGTTGTGAATCCCCACGAACGATCAAGTTTCTGATTCCAAGGTCTGCCATGATACTGAGACCGGCAAGCAGCCCCTCATAGTCTGCAGTGTTGTTCGTCGATCCCTCCTGGGAAAGTGCATTTGTACTACGTACTTGAGGTGCTCTCCGGTGCCTTGCAGCGAGAAAGCCCCGTCAAAGTAGATAATCTAGTCGCGGCTTGTTTCCTTGCCGGGGAGAGTGGTCTCTTGAATTTCTTCGTCAGGCGTTGAGGTCCATTCTACAATGAACTCCGCCAAGAGCCTGCTCTGGATTGTCAAAGTGCTTTTAAACATGAGACCAAAGCTTGACAGTTCCAATGCCCATTCCACAATCCTTCCGGTTGCATCTGGGTTGTGCAAGATCCGTTGCAACCAGAAGTGAGTGATGATGGTGATCTCATGTGCTTGAAAATAATGACGCAGCTTCCTCGACGCCATAAGGAGGCCGAAGAGCAACTTCTGCACACTAGAGTATCTTGATCTAGCTCCCTGCAAGAGGGAGCTGACAAAGTAAACTGGGTGCTGCATCATCTTCTTCCTCTGTATCACTTCGTTTGCTTGAGCAGATCCTGCCTTGTAGGCACCAGACTCTGTTGGGGCTCCTATCTTGCCGGTGCCAGACTCTACCGAGGGTCCTGCCTTGCCGGCACCAGACCCTTCCGGGGGGAGCTCTGGCTCGTCATCTGACAGTCTTGCACTGCTACTGCCTCTTCGTCAACTTCCCTCTGCGCCACTAGCGCAGCACTGGCCACTTGACTCGTTGCTGTTAGATATAGCAGCAACGGCTCTTGCGGTTTAGGCGCAACTAATGTTGGCGTAGATGAGAGGTACCTCTTCAAATCCTGCAGTGCTGCCTCAGCCTTCGGGGTCCATTTCATTGGCCCTGCCTTTTTCAAAATCTTGAAAAAGGGAGGGCGCGCTTAACAGATTTGGAGATGAACCTACTCAAAGCAGCAATGCAGCCAGCAAGCCGACGCACATCTTTGATCGCATTGGTGCCTCAATCTGCTCAATTGCCTTGATCTTGTCAAATTTCACCTCGATCCCTCGTTGAGACACAAAGAACCCGAGAAGTTTGCCGGATGGGACACTGAACACACACTTCTCAGGGTTGAGCCTGAGGTTGATCTTGTTCAAATTTGCAAATGTTTCTTCCAAATCTCACACGAGTGTCGTTGTATCCTTGGTTTTGACCACTATGTCATCCATGTGAGGTTCCATATTTCTATGGAGCCGGGGCTCAAAACCAATCTGAACCGCTCTTGCAAATGTCAAACCAGCACTTTTCAACCCGAAAGGCATTCGTATAAAACAATACGTACCACATGGGGTGATAAAGGCGGTCTTCTCTTCATCTTCCCTCATCATAAAGATTTGGTGGTATCCTGAATAGGCGTCATGCAACGACAGCAGGTCGCACCCAGCAGTGGTGTCCATGATTTGGTCAATGTGCGGCAAAGGGAAAGGATCCTTTGGGCAGGCTTTATTGATATCTGTATAGTCAATGCACAACCTCCATTTCCCATTTGCCTTGCGCACCACCACCGGATTGGCCAACCATGTTGGGTGGAGCACTCCTCTGACTAAGCCTACCGCTTCCAACTTCCTAATCTCCTCTATGATGAACTCTTGCCACTCCAAAGCTTGCTTCCTGACCTTCTGCTTGACGGGCCACGCATGAGGATAGACAGCAAGGTGGTGCTCAATCACCTCCCTGGGAACGCCGGGGATGTCAGATGCTTGTCATGCAAACAGATCGACATTCGCTCACAGGAAGGCGACGAGCGCGCTTTCGTATTTGCTGTCGAGGGTGGAGCTTATAGTGAAAGCTCCGCCCGTGCGATCCTCCTTGACGGGCACCTTCTTGGTCTCTGCTGGTGCAGCCCTAGATTTCTCGCTCTTGACAGTGGAGATCTTTGGCACGTCCTCAACGGGAACACAGCACTCCGAGGAGGCGCGTTTGCCGTGGTGGGCGCAAGAGGCTTGGCCGGGGCCAGAAGCCTTGCCGGCGACTGAGGTCTTGTCGGTCCTCTTCCCCTCGGGGGCTCCAGTAGCACGAGCAAGTGCCTTGGTGGCAGTAGGTACCACCGCCTCCCGGTAGAGCTGGTTGGCACAGATGAGCGCATCCTTCTTGCCGGAGCCGACACTGATGATGCTCATCGGGCCGGACATCTTCAGCGTGTTGTATGCGTAGTGTGATCCTGCCATAAACTTGGCCAGTGCTGGATGGCCAAGGATCCCGTTATACGACAACGAGATCTTGGCTACATAAAAACGATCTTCTCTGTCCTGTAGTTCTACTCACCACCAAATGTGACTGGTAGTGTGATCTTACCCTTGGGCTGGCTTCTCCTCGAGATCTCCCTTGGGGATTGGCAACCTCTTAATCACCTTAGGCGAGATCAAGTTCAGACCGGCCCCACCGTCCACTAGCATTTTCATCACCTTGAGGTTGCGAATTGTTGGCGAAACCAACAACGGCAAACACCCGATCGCGGTTATGCGATGATGGTGATCCTCAGCGTCGAAAGTGATAGGTGTGTTGGACCATTTCAGTGGCTTCTGGGCGCCGATCGATGGCTCTGTCGCATTGATCTCGCGTGCCCACTGTTTAAGTCGGCGGTGCGAAGAATGCAACGAGGCGCCACCATCGATGCACATGGCTTCTGTGGCCTTTTGAAATTATTGGTCACTGGACTCGTCATCCTCTTCATGGTCATCATCTCCCTCCTTCTTGTCGTGGCCTCGAGCAGGCCTCTCTTTTTGCTTTTCCTTGCCGCGACGCCCCCCTCGGCCACCACGCTTCTTGCCAGACCCCTCTGCACCATCATGTCCCTTCTCCTTGTCCCGTCATTCATACTCAGCTTTCTGCCTCTCCACAAGCTGCTCAACTTGCCGGCAGTTTTGGAGGTCATGGCCCTTGGTGCGACGGATCTTGCAATATTGCTTGTCGGAGCCCTCTGGCTTGTCGGTAGCCGCCAAGTCCTAGCAGGCGGCACACCCGGCAACTTCCTTGCCGGGGTTGTCAACCTTGGCTTTCTTGGCGGTGCCAGTGTTGCCGAATTCCTCGACGGCAAGCATGGTCTTGCCCCTGCGCTTCCCATTGCGCCGTCAGCCCTTCTTTGCTGGGGCGACAGCATCTTCGTCTACACAGTAACTTCCCGTGCCAGCATCTTTGTCGGGGTACTTCCTTCCTTCTTCAGCCCGAGCACATCTATCAGCCAAAACATAAAGTTCGGCAACATCCCTAACCTTGTTCATTGCCAGCTCTTCGTGCATCTTGCGGTTGCGCACGTTCTGATGAAACACGCTGATGACAGTGGCAGGATGAACATCTGGGATGTTATACTACACATGGCTGAATCTCTGTATGTACTTGCGCAAGGATTCGCCATCCTTCTGGGGGATGAGATGCAAATCATTTGCCTGGCTAGGAGCTTGGTGGCCTTCGGTAAAGGCACCAACAAACTCGTGGCACAGATCCCACCAAGAGGAGATGGAGTCAACTGGTAGGTGCATCAACCATGACCTGACGTTGGGCTTGAGCACCAACGGGAAGTAGTTGGCGAGAACCTTGCTGTCCCGAGCGCCGGCAGCTTGCATCGCGATGGTGTAAACGCTCAGGAACTTGGACGGATGAGTCTTGCCGTCGTACTTCTCCGGGACTTCTGGTTTGAACGTGTGGGTAGTGGGCCACTGGAACTGCTGCAACTCACGGGTAAAAGCTGGACAACCTACCTCATAAGGAAAGTCACCAGAATCCCCCGGCGCGGGCCTGTATGCAGTGGGCCATGCACGCCTATCAGATTGATGGCGTGATTCCCGTCACCACTTGATGGTAGTTCCAGCGTCCTCTTTAACCCGCTCCCGAAGAACTTGACGTTGGTCGCGACGAGCTCGTGGATTGGACGAAGCCGTGGATATATCATCACGGGCATCGACCCGCCGAGCTGGCGACCATTGCCGTCGTGGTGGAGGGGAGTGCACCGTGGTTGTGGCGGCTCCGGCCCTTCCGCCGTCGGCACGCGCCGGCTCAGTGGACCGATGTCATGAAGGGCCTGCCTCCTGGTATCGTTCTTTATTGGCGTAGCCAATGAGGCTCTGGATAGCAGCCCTCCACTCTTCTTGCTTCTCAGCAGCAGGAGGGAAGTCGACGAGTAGCTGCACTCGCGCTAATGTTGTTGCTGGCGTAGGCGGCAGCGACAAGCGCGAGGAATAGGAGGTGCTCAGACTTCTAACCATGTTAGAAGGAGCGCCCTCACGGTTCCGCGGCCGTGCGCCGTCTTAACCAGCATCTTGTCGTGCATGCCGGCCCAGCCCATCTCGAGAATGATGCAGAGGGCTCTTCCCGCGGTGGCGCCCGGGGTCACCAACGTCGCGGCGCTGCTCGTCACGCACGACCTGGGAGGACAGCGGCGCGGGGACCGGCGGGGGTGTCTTGGAGGTCGTCGCGCCGCCCGTAGGCAGCACGGCTCCGCCCTTGGAGGTCCCCGCACCGCCTGTAGGCGGCACAGCTTCGTTCTTGGACGCGGCAGCGTGCGGCTCCTTGTCTCGGGCACGAACGATACCGTTCGCCTTGCTTCGGTTGCCAGAATGTTGTGGATGCTCGCGGTCCGCACATCCGCCACCATCCGCGACTACCCCGTCGCCCGTCCGTGCTGGCATGGGCGGATCGGCTCCAGACGAACCGATCGTCATGATCCCCTTCTTCTTGGGAGCCATGGTGATCAAGGAAACGACGTGCTAACTACTAGACCAGGTTTGCACAACCTACTCACTATACCCCTACCTGGCGTGACAAAGATGTCAGTGCAAACGACACCTATGGGATCACATGGATCCCTTCTATGGTTTGGCAGTGAAGAGGGGTGCGCAAAGAGCAGGTCTAATGATGAACACGACGGGTTTTTACCCAGGTTCGGGCCGCTCAGCAACGTAAAACCCTAGTCCTGCTTGAGTGTATATCCTATGTTCTTGAGCTTCGGCTCACTGCTATGCATGCAAGCTGGGTCAAGAGGTTCAAAAGTCCGAATCCTCCTCCAGTACGCCTTGGGCCTCCTTTTATATGTCCAAGGGGTCACCACAGCGGCATACAGGAGGTGGAAAGTAGCTATAATGCATATGATTATCACTGACATCCTAGGACAAACGCATTAAATGCGCTACTTACGTGTCCTCTAGCTTTATTGGGGACGGAAATAGAGCCCGTCCCGTCCGTTGCCACCTCTCCCTGTCTTGACACGCATCTAGGCTCACGAGGCATGCAATGCCAGGCTGGCTGGCTAGCCGCTGCGCTGGAGCGGTGGCTAGATCTTCACGAAGATCTGCATGCCACCACGCAGGTAATTGCCAGGCTGGCAGGCCAGTCGCCATGCTAGAGTGGTGGCGGGGTGGCGGAACCTTGTACTCCCACCGGCAAGGACCTTGCCCTGGGCTTAGCAATTCATCCCGACAAGGATCTTGTCGGGGGATTTGTGAGCCATCCTGGCAAGGATCTTGCCGAGGCCTCAGCTTCTGGTCTTCTTTTCTCTAATCACTGGTTTGACTGCTTCTCTGGCGATCTTGTTTTGAAATCCTCGATCGCCCCCTTCAGGCCTTGGTGCGGGTGTGGCTACGACTGCCCGTGCACAAGTATGGGATCTTAAAGGCCCAGACTTAAGTACACCGACAAACCGCATCAGTGATCTCTCAGACGCCATCCTTGGGGAGATCATCTTGCTTCACCCCACCAAGGATTGCTGCCGCACCCAAGTCCTCTCACTTCGGTGGCGCCCTCTATGGTGCGCCGTGCCTCTTAATCTCGACTATCGTCAGCTATCTCTCTTCAATGATTTTGAACTCCCCAGAGCCATCAACTCCTCCCACCAGGGCTCCGTTCAAAGCATATGCGTCCTGTCATGCTACCTGAGCAAGCATACCATGCCCTGCACGGTGCACACCTAGCCGAAATCCCCTGAATTCACAGAACTACATCTGCTTGAGTTCTACTATTCCCCAGGAAATCATCTATCAGATACGAACGCCATGTACTTGTGCCCTGAGCACCGATGTCCATCTCGTAGTTTTCCTCCTCTCTCCACACCTCCACCTTTGCGCTGTGCTACCTACCAGACAATCTGGTACTAAACCTTCGACTCCCATTTCTCAAGAAACTTTCACTTGTGCGGGTTCGTATATCGGGGGCCTCATTGCACAACATCATCCACTCCAGTTGCCCTGCCCTGGAGTGCTTGGTGCTTGTTTTCATGGTTAGAATCAGTTGTCTCCAAACAAAGTTGCCTAACCTTGTAAGAATTGGAATTTCTTCTGACGGAAGGCAGCTCCTCATCCAAGATACCCCTTCACTTCAAAGGTTGATCCTTGATTCTAGTTATTCACTGTCGCAAATAACCGTCCTCTCTACGCCTAAACTAGAGACCTTGGGTGTAATACATGATCTCTGTGCTCATTTCAAGATGGTGTTTGGCTCCACAGTTCTTCAGGTACTTTATATTATCATCTACACTTGTAACCATAAGCTGCATTTTAAATTTCTGCGCATAAGTTATATATCATCTTGGAGTACACATTTCGTACTAATATTATGTTCTATGCTCAATGAAGAGTTTCTCCATGGATAGCCTATCAATGGTGCTGGATTCTATCAAGATTTTATATATCCAAATGAATAGTTTTGATCTGAACAAGATTATTGGCTTCTTGCAATGCTTTCCATCTCTGGAGAAGTTGTATATAAAGGTGATAATTTTACGCACATTGGAAGCCCACATATAGTGTACTAGAATTAACCATTCAACTGTTGCTCTTTCGACACTCTTTTTTTAGACCTTAACTATTTTCAATCTTCATGTATATTTAGGCAACGGGACATGGTAAGAAAGTTATAATCAACTTCTGGATTCGTAAGCACCGGGATTTTCTCACTTCTCATGACATTCGATTGAAGACAATAACGCTAGAACGATATGTAGCCAACCATGCAAACACTAGATTTGTCACATTCTTCCTGCTGAAGGCAAGGTTACTATTGTCCATCAAGCTTAAGTCTATCAGCAGCATGGTTTTGATGGATGGGTATGTCAAAGAGCAAAAAAAAGGAGTTTCAGGTGGACAAAAGAGCTTTTGAACATGCCGGGCTTCTATTTACATCATATTGTGGTCATAATCCAGTAAATTTTACGACCCAGGATGTTCATTCTATGGACCTGACCGATCCATTTGACTGTGACTGCCGAAAACAGTGCTGGAGTTAGATGTTGTTTCCCTTTTCAATCTGGGTATTGTCTAAACTTGATGAACAATTAACCCTCGTGCTTTTGTACAGTTTGTAAGCTGGAGTTAGATGTTCTTGCCCTTTTCAACTTGGTTGTGACTGTCATATTTTCTTTGAAACAAGGCAAATGGCTTGCCATTCATTTAATTTAGAGTGAAATATTGTAACAAATCCCAACCAAGGGAAATAACATCACTCCCACCTCCTGCTTGAGCTCACTGTGCATTACATAAGCCAAGTGATTAGCCCCCACCAGCACCCACAAACTTATTTTGAACTAGCACACCAAATGGGTTGTAAATTTTCATAAGAAAGGCTGCATGACTGTGATAGATTTGGATTCTGACATTTGGGACCCACGAGGAAATAGCCTATCCAAGGTGGTCTCGACTTACTAGCTAGTCAACAAATGATTCTGCCTACCAGCTGTTGGATTGACATCCAACATTTGTCGTGTATCTTCTATCTCTTGTCTTCTTCCTCCAGCCGCCCAAACCAAACCACCCCGTCGGCTCCACCTGCTCCCGCCTCCCATGGCTGGTTGCGCCTCTGCCACCCTACCGTACCCTCCAATGTTGGCCAGTCCCTCCCTCTATTCCCCCACACGTCCTGTTATTCTCCAGTGACGTCGGCCCCAACACGCACCGCACCTGAACCAGTCAACCCTCATACTCCCCTCTGCCTGTGACTGGACCGGCGCATCTTCCATGGCTCATGTTCGTTCCGTCCGAGGCCTCGCCATCGTCCTCCACCTTGGTTCGCTCGCAATGCATGGTGCACTGCCCTCTTGCGTTGTCAACATCGTCAACAACCGAGAGGAACAAGGAGATGACCGTATGTGGAGAGGATGACAGTAGGGACCCACCAGTGTCATGGCAGTACGCAAGCAAGTGCCTCGTTATTACAAGCCCAAAAAAATGGTTCCTCCTAATGGTTGGACATCTAGGGCTCACGCCATTGTCAACGTAGTCAATAAACGAGAGAATTACACAACGAGCGGCTGACACCAGGGAACCAACAGGTCGCGTAGTTGTTATTTACTTTTTTAGGAACAAGAAGTTGTTATTTATACTAGTTTTAGTGACGGATCAGGGTAACAACGGGGCTATGCGGGGGCTGTGGCCTGTCTAGCCAGGGTTTTATTTATACTTACCACATCATGAGACGAGTTCTGTTTTTTTCTTGCTGAAAATGGCTAGCCCAGTTCTACCTTTTTTAAAGAAATACCCAAATGAGGCCTACTTGCTTTGTGAGCCCTGCTGGGCTACAAATCTCTCAAGACGAGGAGCGTTTCATTCGGTTTGCCCAGAAAATGGGCTATCAGTAATGAGAAATGGGTTATACATTTTTAAAACACATCAAGCCGGGAACTAGTTTCAATTTTTTTCATTACAAGATTTTAAATTCCATTGATTTTTATGCATGGACAATTATTTGGATTTTATAAATTATTTTTCAAAATAGTTTGAATGTGACTCGATATTTTGGGATTAAAAATAGTTGACCGCACCGAAATATGCAAAATTTTGTACAATTTTTAACCGTGGCCACAATATGGGCTGTAATGCTAACAAAAAGAAGATGGGCTCCAAAAAAATCCTTAAGAATTAGCAAATGGGCTGCAAATTATTATAATAATGGCAGATGGGCTGTATGCTGTTTTCCATAGATTTGAGGCTGACTTGTGCGCCTACGATAGGTTGACTCATACGCTTTCCTAAAAAACGTTGACGCACACGCAACGCCGTGTCAACTTAGTCAACCTACGAGAGCAGTGACTGTTGGATGTCCATCCAACGGCCGTCGTGCTTCTTCATTCTCTGCTCTTCCTGCTCCATCCGCTCAAACAAGCATAGGCGGGACTGCCTGCTCCCTCCTCCCGTGGCCGGCTATGCCACCGCGCAGGCCTCACCGCCCCACCGTACTCCCGTCGCTGGCCTAGCCATCCCTCTACTCACCTACACCTGCTGTGATTCTCCAATGAGGGCAGACGAACAAGTAAACCCTCGTACTCCCCTCCGCGTGGGAAACAACTGCCGAGTCTTCCCGGGCTCCGTGTGGTTCCCTTCCTAGGCCTCGCCGTCGTCCACCGCCCTGGTGCTCTCGGAGCGGCGTGGTCAACTTGGTAAATGAACGACATGCATCGGAAGTGGACTGTACGTGGAGAGGCTGATAGCTGGGTCCACGGCCGCACGCAAGGAAATTCCTCCTTAATATGCGCAAAATAATGATTCCTTCACCTGACAGCTGGGAACCACCGGAAGGGCCTCTGTATTTTGGGCAAAAAACGTTTCGCACGCAAGGAAATGCCTCCTTATTACGCACAAAAAAATGAATACTCCCCCTGCTAGCTGGGACCCACTGTAGTTGGAGGCTGACTTGTGGGCCTACTAATGCGGACAGAAGGCTTTGTGAACTTAGTCAATATGAACGATTCTAGCTCCAGTGACCGTACGATCTCCATCAAACAGCCGTAGTGCTTCTTCAACCTCTGGTCTTCTTCCTCCAGCCGCCCAAACCAGCATCGGTCGTGCCGCCTCCTCCTGCCTCTCGTGGCTGGTTGTGCTGCCGCGAAGGCCTCGCCGCCCCCTACTACTCCTGCCGCTGGCCAGGCCATCCCTCTACTCACCCACACCCCCTGTTATTCTGCAGCGACGACAGCCTCACACCGCAGCCGAACCAGTGAACCCTCGTACTCCTTTCCGCGTGGGCATCCACTGCCACGTCTTCCCGGCTATGCGTCGTCCCCTTCCTAGGCCTCGCCGTCGTCCATCGCCTTGGTGCTCTCGGTGCGGCGTGGTCAATGCGGTCAAGGAACAACTTCCATCGGAAGAGTATTGTACGTGAAGAGGCTGACAGCTGGGTCCACGGCCGCAGCAAGGAAGTGCCTCCTTATTACGCGGAAAATAATGATTCCTCCACCTGACAGCAGGGACCCACCGGATGGGCCACCGTATTTCATGAAAAAAATGTTCCCCCTAATTGCTGGGACCCACCAGCTACATCTTCGCACGCAAGGATGTGCCTCCTTATTAAAGGAAATATGCCCTAGAGGCAATAATAAAGTTGTTATTTATATTTCCTTATATCATGATAAATGTTTATTATTCATGCTAGAATTGTATTAACCAGAAACATAGTACACGTTAACCAAAGATGGTTATGTTTCCTGACCATAGACATGTGTTCTCATTTGATGAACGGGATCACATCATTAGAGAATGATGTGATGGGCAAGACCCATCCATTAGCTTAGCATAATGATCATTTAGTTTTATCACTATTGCTTTCATCATGACTTATACATGTTCCTCTGACTATGAGATTATGCAACTCCCGAATACCGGAGGAACAACTTGTGTGCTATCAAACGTCACAACGTAACTGGGTGATTATAAAGATGCTCTATAGATGTATCAGAAGGTGTTTGTTGGGTTGGCAAAGATCGAGATTAGGATTTGTCACTCCGTGTATCGGAGAGGTATCTCTGGGCCCTCTCGGTAATGCACATCACTATAAGCCTTGCAAGCAATGTGACTAAGTCGTTAGCCATGGGATGATGCATTATGGAACGAGTAAAGAGACTTGCCAGTAACGAGATTGGACTAGGTATGATGATACCGATGATCGAATCTCGGGCAAGTAACATACCGATGACAAAGGGAACAACGTATGTTGTTATGCGGTTTGACCGATAAGGATCTTCGTAGAATATGTAGGAGCCAATATGAGCATCCAGGTTCCGCTATTGGTTCTTGACCGGAGATGTGTCTCAGTCATGTCTACATAGTTCTCGAACCCGTAGGGTCCACACACTTAACGTTCGATGACGATTTGTATTATGAGTTATGTGATTTGATGACCAAACTTTGTTCGGAGTCCCGGATGAGATCACGAACATGACGAGGAGTCTCGAAATGGTCGAGAGGTAAAGATTCATATATAGTATGATGGTATTTGGACACCGGAAGTGTTCTACGTGATACCTGGTCAACGGAAGGGGTTCCGCGCAACCCCCGGCAAAGATATGGGCTTAATGGGCCAATTAAGGGAACACACCAGCCCACAAGGGGCTGGTGCACCCCCTATAGGGCCAGCCACGTGGGGAAAAAGGGAAAGAGAGGAGGAAAAGGAAAGTATGAAGTAGGACTCCTACTTCGTTCCCCTCCGCCCTCCTTCCTTTTCCCCTTGTCCAAATATGGTAAGGGGGGTGAATTGGACTAGGGGCCCAAGTAGGATTCCTCCTACTTGGGTGCGCCCTAGGCTGCCTCCCTCTCTCTCCCTCCTTTATATACATGTGGAGGGCACCCCTAGAAGATACATCAATTGTTCCTAGCCGTGTGCGGCGCCCCCTCCACAGTTAACACCTCGGTCAAATCGTCGTAGTGCTTAGGCGAAGCCCTGCGCCTGTAACTTCATCATCACTGTCGCCACGCTGTCGTGCTGACGGAACTCTCCCTCGTCTTCAACTGGATCAAGAGCTCGAGGTACATCATCGAGCTGAACGTGTGCTGAACACGGAGGTGCCGTACGTTCGATACTTGGATCGGTCGGATCGTGAAGACGTTCGACTACATCAACCGCGTTACTAAACGCTTCCGCTTTTAGTCTACGAGGGTACATGGACACACTCTCCCCGCTTGTTGCAATGCATCTCCTAGATAGATCTTGTGTGATCGTAGGTAAATTTTTTGAAATACTGCTTTCGCCAACAGTGGCATCAGAGCCAGGTCTATGCGTAGATGTTATATGCACGAGTAGAACACAAAGAGTTGTGGGCGATCATAGTCATACTGCTTACCAACAACGTCTTACTTTGATTCGGCTGTATTGTTGGATGAAGCGGCCCGGGCCGACATTACATGACCACGTTCATGAGACTGGTTCTACCGACGTGCTTTGCACACAGGTGGCTGGTGGGTGTCTGTTTCTCCAACTTTAGTTTAATCGAGTTTGACTACGCCCGGTCCTTGTTGACGGTTAAAACAGCACACTTGTCAAAAAATCTTTGTGGTTTTGATGCATAGGTAAGAACGGTTCTTGCTAGAATCCCGTAGCAGCCACATAAAACTTGCAACAACAAAGTAGAGGACGTCTAACTTGTTTTTGCAGGGCATGTTGTGATGTGATATGGTCAGGACGTGATGAGATGTAAATTGTTGTATGAGATGATCATGTTTTGTTAAAGTTATCGGTAACTGGCAGGAGCCTTATGGTTGTCTCTTTAGTGCATAAGATGCAAGAGCCACATAATTGCTTTACTTTATAGCTATGCGATAGCAATAGTTGCAAAGGAATAGTTGGCGAGACAACCATGTGACGACAGGTTGATGAAGATCATGGTGTCATGCCGGTGACGATGGAGATCATGACGGTACTTTGGAGATGGAGATCAAAGGCACAAGATGATGATGGCCATATCATGTCACATATTTTGATTGCATGTGATGTTTATCTTTTATGCATCTTGTTTTGGTTAGTACGACCGTAGCATTATGAGATGATCCCTTACTAAAATTTCAAGGTATAAATGTTCTCCCTGAGTATGCACCGTTGCAACAGTTCTTCGTGCTGAGACACCACGTGATGATCGGGTGTGATAAGCTCTACGTTCACGTACAATGGGTGCAAGCCAGTTTTGCACATGGAGAATACTCGGGTTAAACTTGACGAGCCTAGCATATGCAGATATGGCCTCAGAACACTGAGACCGAAAGGTCGAACGTGAATCATATAGTAGATATGATCAACATAGTGATGTTCACCATTGAAAGCTACTCCATCTCACGTGATGATCGGACAAGGTTTAGTTGATATGGATCACGTGATCATTTAGATGACTAGAGGGATGTCTATGTAAGTGGGAGTTCTTAAGTAATATGATTAATTGAACTTAAATTTGCCATGAACTTAGTCCTGATAGTACTTCATATCTATGTTGTAGATCAATTGCTCGTGTATAGCTTCCCCGTTTTATTTATGATATGTTCCTAGAGAAAACTAAGTTGAAAGTTGATAGTAGCAATGATACGGACTAGGTCCATGATCTGAGGAATATCCTCATTGCTGCACAGAAGAATTATGTCCTTGATGCACCGCTAGGTGACAGAACTATTGCAGGAGCAAATGCAGACGTTATGAACGTTTGACAAGCTCGGTATGATGACTTCTTGATAGTTTAGTGCACCATGCTTTACGGCTTAGAACCGGGACTTCAAAAATATTTTGAAACTTCATGGATCATATGAGATGTTCCAAGAGTTGAAATTGGTATTTCAGACTCATGCCCGAGTCGAGAGGTATAAGACCTCTGACAAGTGTTTTTGCCTACAAGATGGAGGAGAATAGCTCAACCAGTGAGCATGTGCTCAGAATGTCTGAGTACTACAATCGCTTGAATCAAGTGGGAGTTAATCTTCTAGATAAGATAGTGGTTGACATAGTTCTCTAGTCACTATCACCAAGTTACTGGAACTTCGTGATGAACTATAATATGCAAGGGATGACGAAAACGATTCCCCCGGCTTTTCGCGATTGTGAAATCGACGAAGGTAGAAATCAAGAAAAGCATCAAGTGTTGATGGTTGACAAGACCACTAGTTTCAAGTAAAAGGGCAAGGGAAAGAATGGGAACTTGAAGAAGAATGACAAGCAAGTTGCCACTCCCATGAAGAAGCCCAAAGCTAGACCCAAGCCTGAAACTGAGTGCTTCTACTGCAAGGAAATGGTCACTTGAAGTGGAACTGCCCCAAATGCTTGGCGGATAAGAAGGATGGCAAAGGGAACAAAAGTATATATGATATACATGTTATTGATGTGTACTTTACTAGTATTCATAGTATCCCCTGGGTATTTGATACTGGTTCAGTTGCTATGATTAGTAACTTGAAATAGGAGTTATAAAATGAACATAGACTAGTTGAGGGCAAGGTGACGATGTGTATTGGAAGTGATTCCAAGGTTGATAAGATCACCATCGCATACTCCCTTTACCTTCGGGATTAGTGTTGAACCTAAAATAAATGTTATATGGTGTTTGCGTTGAGCATAATATGATTGGATCATGTTTACCGCAATACGGTTATTCATTTAAGTCAAAGAATAATTGTTATTTTGTTTACATGAATAAAACATTCTGTGGTCATACACCCAAGGTGAACGGTGTAGGGGATCGTAGCAGAATTTAAAATTTTCTACACATCACCAAGATCCATCTATGGAGTATACTAGCAACGAGGGGAAAGGAGTGCATCTACATACCCTTGTAGATCGCGAGCGGAAGCGTTCCAATGAACGGGGTTGATGGAGTCGTACTCGCCGTGATCCAAATCACCGATGACCGAGTGCCGAACGGACGGCACCTCCGCGTTCAACACACGTACGGAGCAGCGACGTCTCCTCCTTCTTGATCCAGCAAGGGGGGAGGAGAGGTTGATGGAGATCCAGTAGCACGACGGCGTGGTGGTGGATGTAGCGGGATCTCGGCAAGGCTTCGCCGAGCTTCTGCGAGAGGGAGAGGTGTTGTAGGGGAGGACGGAGGCGCCATAGGCTGTAGTACTACTGCCCTCCCTCCCCCCCCCCCTTTATATAGGCCCCCTGGGAGGGGGCGCGCCGGCCAGGAACCCATCTACATGGGGGGCGGCGGCCAGGGGGGAGACTTGCCCCCCAAGGCAAGTGGGGCGCCCCCCCACCCTAGGGTTTCCAACCCTAGGCGCAGGGGGGAGGCCCATGGGGGGTGCCCCAGCCCACTAAGGGCTGGTTCCCTTCCCGCTTCAGCCCATGGGGCCCTCCGGGACAGGTGGCCCCACCCGGTGGACCCTCGGGACCCTTCCGGTGGTCCCGGTACAATACCGTGACCCCCAAAACTTTCCCGGTGGCCGAAACATGACTTCCTATATATAATTCTTCACCTCCGGACCATTCCGGAACTCCTCGTGACGTCCGGGATCTCATCCGGGACTCTGAAAACTTTTGGGTTTCCGCATACTCATATCTCTACAACCCTAGTGTCACCGAACCTTAAGTGTGTAGACCCTACGGGTTCGGGAGACATGCAGACATGACCGAGACGCCTCTCCGGTCAATAACCAACAGCGGGATCTGGATACCCATGTTGGCTCCCACATGTTCCACGATGATCTCATTGGATGAACCACGATGTCGAGGATTCAATCAATCCCGTATACAATTCCCTTTGTCAATCGGTATGTTACTTGCCCGAGATTCGATCGTCGGTATCCCAATACCTTGTTCAATCTCGTTACCGGCAAGTCTCTTTACTCGTACCGCAATGCATGATCCCGTGACTAACTCCTTAGTCACATTGAGCTCATTATGATGATGCATTACCGAGTGGGCCCAGAGATACCTCTCCATCATACGGAGTGACAAATCCCAGTCTCGATCCGTGCCAACCCAACAGACACTTTCGGAGGTACCCGCGGTGTACCTTTATAGTCACCCAGTTACGTTGTGACGTTTGGCACACCCAAAGCACTCCTACGGTGTCCGGGAGTTGCACGATCTCATGGTCTAAGGAGAAGATACTTGACATTGGAAAAGCTCTAGCAAACGAACTACACGATCTCTGAGCTATGCTTAGGATTGGGTCTTGTCCATCACATCATTCTCCTAATGATGTGATCCCGTTATCAATGACATCCAATGTCCATAGTCAGGAAACCATGACTATCTATTGATCAACGAGCTAGTCAACTAGAGGCTTACTAGGGACACGTTGTGGTCTATGTATTCACACATGTATTACGATTTCCGGATAACACAATTATAGCATGAACAATAGACAATTATCATGAACAAAGAAATATAATAATAACCATTTATTATTGCCTCTAGGGCATATTTCCAACAGTGTCCCACTTGCACTAGAGTCAATAATCTAGTTACATTGTGATGAATTGAACACCCATTGTGTCCTGGTGTTGATCATGTTTTGCTCTCGGGAGAGGTTTAGTCAACGGATCTGCTACATTCAGGTCCGTATGTACTTTACAAATATCTATGTCTCCATTTTGAACACTTTCACGAATGGAGTTGAAGTGACGCTTGATATGCCTGGTCTTCCTGTGAAACCTGGGCTCCTTCGCAAGGGCAATAGCTCCAGTGTTGTCACAGAAGAGAGTCATCGGGCCCGACGCATTGGGAATCACCCCTAGGTCGGTAATGAACTCCTTCATCCAGACTGCTTCCTGTGCTGCCTCCGAGGCTGCCATGTACTCCGCTTTACATGTAGATCCCGCCACGACGCTTTGCTTGCAACTGCACCAGCTTACTGCTCCTCCATTCAAAATATACACGTATCCGGTTTGTGACTTCGAGTCATCCAGATCTGTGTCGAAGCTAGCGTCGACGTAACCCTTTACGACGAGCTCTTCGTCACCTCCATAAACGAGAAACATATCCTTAGTCCTCTTCAGGTACTTGAGGATATTCTTGACCGCTGTCCAGTGTTCCATGCCGGGATTACTTTGATACCTTCCTACCAAACTTACGGCAAGGTTTACATCAGGTCTGGTACACAGCATGGCATACATAATAGACCCTATGGCCGAGGCATAGGGGATGACACTCATCTTTTCTCTATCTTCTGCCGTGGTCGGGCATTGAGCCGTGCTCAATTGCACACCTTGCAATATAGGCAAGAACCCCTTCTTGGACTGATCCATATTAAACTTCTTCAATATCTTGTCAAGGTACGTACTCTGTGAAAGACCAATGAGGCGTCTTGATCTATCTCTATAGATCTAGATGCCTAATATGTAAGCAGCTTCTCCAAGGTCCTTCATTGAAAAACATTTATTCAAATAGGCCTTTATACTTTCCAAGAATTCTATATCATTTCCCATCAATAGTATGTCATCCACATATAATATGAGAAATGCTACAGAGCTCCCACTCACTTTCTTGTAAACACAGGCTTATCCATAAGTCTGTGTAAACCCAAACGCTTTGATCATCTCATCAAAGCAAATGTTCCAACTCCGAGATGCTTGCACCAGCCCATAGATTGAGCGCTGGAGCTTGCATACTTTATTAGCATTCTTAGGATCGACAAAACCTTCCGGCTGCATCATATACAATTCTTCCTTACGGAAGCCATTAAGGAATGCCGTTTTGACGTCCATCTGCCATATCTCATAATCATAGTATGCGGCAATTGCTAACATGATTCGGACGGACTTCAGCTTCGCTACGGGTGAGAAAGTCTCATCGTAGACAACCCCTTGAACTTGTCGATAACCCTTAGCGACAAGTCGAGCCTTATAGATGGTCACATTACCATCCGCGTCTGTCTTCTTCTTAAAGATCCATTTATTTTCTATGGCTCGCCGATCGGGCAAGTCAGTCAAAGTCCATACTTCGTTTTCATACATGGATCCTATCTCGGATTTCATGGCTTCTTGCCATTTGTCGAAATCCGGGCCCGCCATCGCTTCTTCATAGTTCGAAGGTTCACCGTTGTCTAACAACATGATTTCCATGAATGGGTTGCCGTACCACTCTGGTGCGGAACGTGTCCTTGTGGACCTTCGATGTTCAGCAGTAACTTGATCCGAAGCTTCATGATCATCATCATTAACTTCCTCCCCAGTCGGTGTAGGCACTACAGGAACATCTTCCCGCGCTGCGCTACTTTCCGGTTCGGAAGGTGTGACTATCACCTCATCAAGTTCCACTTTCCTCCCACTCAATTCTTTCGAGAGAAACTCTTTCTCCAGAAAGGACCCATTCTTGGCAACAAAGATCTTGCCTTCGGATCTGAGGTAGAAGGTATACCCAATGGTTTCCTTAGGGTATCCTATGAAGACGCATTTCTCCGACTTGGGTTCGAGCTTTTCAGGTTGAAGTTTCTTGACATAATCATCGCATCCCCAAACTTTTAGAAACGACAGCTTAGGTTTCTTCCCAAACCATAATTCATACGGTGTCGTCTCAACGGATTTCGACGGAGCCCTATTTAAAGTGAATGCGGCAGTCTCTAAAGCATAGCCCCAAAATGAGAGCGGTAAATCGGTAAGAGACATCATAGATCGCACCATATCCAATAGAGTGCGATTACGACGTTCAGACACACCGTTTCGCTGAGGTGTTCCAGGCGGCGTGAGTTGTGAAACGATTCCACATTTCCTTAAGTGCGCACCAAATTCGTGACTTAAATATTCTCCACCACGATCTGATCGTAAGAATTTTATTTTTCTGTCACGTTGATTCTCAACCTCACTCTGAAATTCCTTGAACTTTTCAAAGGTTTCAGACTTGTGTTTCATTAGGTAGACATACCCATATCTACTTAAGTCATCAGTGAGAGTGAGAACATAACGATATCCTCCGCGAGCCTCAACACTCATTGGACCGCACACATCGGTATGTATAATTTCCAATAAGTTGGTTGCTCGCTCCATTGTTTCGGAGAACGGAGTCTTGGTCATCTTACCTATGAGGCATGGTTCGCACGTGTCAAATGATTCGTAATCAAGAGACTCCAAAAGTCCATCTACATGGAGCTTCTTCATGCGCTTGACACCAATGTGACCAAGGCGGCAGTGCCACAAGTATGTGGGACTATCGTTATCAAGTTTACATCTTTTGGTATTCACACTATGAATATGTGTAACATCACGTTCGAGATTCATCAAGAATAAACCATTAACCAGCGGGGCATGACCATAAAACATATCTCTCAAATAAATAGAACAACCCTTATTCTCGGATTTAAATGAGTAGCCATCTCGAATTAAACGAGATCCAGATACAATGTTCATGCTCAAAGCTGGCACTAAATAACAATTATTGAGGTTTAAAACTAATCCCGTAGGTAGATGCAGAGGTAGCGTGCCGACGGCGATCACATCGACCTTGGAACCATTCCCGACGCGCATCGTCACCTCATCCTTTGCCAGTCTCCGCTTATTCTGCAGTTCCTGTTTTGAGTTACAAATATGAGCAACCGCACCGGTATCAAATACCCAGGAGCTACTATGAGTACTGGTAAGGTACACATCAATTACATGTATATCACATATACCTTTGGTGTTGCCGACCTTCTTGTCCGCTAAGTATTTGGGGCAATTCCGCTTCCAGTGACCACTTCCCTTGCAATAAAAGCACTCAGTCTCAGGCTTGGGTCCATTCTTCGACTTCTTCCCAGTAACTGGCTTACCGGGCGCGGCAACTCCCTTGCCGTCCTTCTTGAAGTTCTTCTTACCCTTGCCCTTCTTGAACTTAGTGGTTTTATTCACCATCAACACTTGATGTTCTTTTCTGATCTCCACCTCCACTGATTTCAGCATTGAATATACCTCGGGAATGGTCTTTTCCATCCCCTGCATATTGAAGTTCATCACAAAGCTCTTGTAGCTTGGTGGAAGCGACTGAAGGATTCTGTCAATGACCGCGTCATCCGGGAGATTAACTCCCAGCTGAGACAAGCGGTTGTGCAACCCAGACATTTGAGTATGTGCTCACTAACAGAACTATTCTCCTCCATTTTACAGCTGAAGAATTTGTCGGAGACTTCATATCTCTCGACCCGGGCACGAGCTTGGAAAACCATTTTCAGCTCTTCGAACATCTCATATGCTCCATGTTTCTCAAAACGCTTTTGGAGACCCGGTTCTAAGCTGTAAAGCATGCCGCACTGAACGAGGGAGTAATCATCAGCACGTGATTGCCAAGCGTTCATAACGTCTTGGTTCTCTGGGATTGGTGCTTCACCTAGCGGTGCTTCTAGGACATAATCTTTCTTGGCTGCTATGAGGATGATCCTCAGGTTCCGGACCCAGTCCGTATAGTTGCTGCCATCATCTTTCAGCTTGGTTTTCTCTAGGAATGCGTTGAAGTTGAGGACAACGTGGGCCATTTGATCTACAAGACATATTGTAAAGATTTTAGACTAAGTTCATGATAATTATGTTCATATAATCATATTCAATGAACTCCCACTCAGATAGACATCCCTCTAGTCATCTAAGTGAAACATGATCCGAGTTAACTAGGCCGTGTCCGATCATCACGTGAGAAGGACTAGTCAAGATCGGTGAACATCTCCATGTTGATCGTATCTTCTATATGACTCATGCTCGACCTTTCGGTCCTACGTGTTCCGAGGCCATGTCTGTACATGCTAGGCTCGTCAAGTGAACCTAAGTGTATTGCGTGTGTTCCGAGGCCATGTCTGTACATGCTAGGCTCGTCAACACCCGTTGTATGCGAACGTTAGAATCTATCACACCCGATCATCACGTGGTGCTTCGAAACAACGATCCTTCGCAACGGTGCACAGTTAGGATGAACACTTTCTTGAAATTATTATAAGGGATCATCTTACTTACTACCGTCGTTCTAAGCAAATAAGATGCAAAAACATGATAAACATCACATGCAATCAAATAGTGACATGATATGGCCAATATCATTTAGCTCCTTTGATCTCCATCTTCGGGGCACCATGATCATCTTCGTCACCGGCATGACACCATGATCTCCATCATTGTGTCTTCATGAAGTTGTCACGCCAACGATTGCTTCTACTTCTATGGCTAACGCGTTTAGCAATAAAGTAAAGTAATTTACATGACGTTATTCAATGACACGCAGGTCATACAAAATAATAAAGACAACTCCTATGGCTCCTGCCGGTTGTCATACTCATCGACATGCAAGTCGTGATTCCTATTACAAGAATATGATCAATCTCATACATCACATAGATCATTCATCACATCTTCTGGCCATATCACATCACATAGCACATGCTGCAAAAACAAGTTAGACGTCCTCTAATTGTTGTTGCAAGTTTTTACGTGGCTTGAATAGGTTTCTAGCAAGAACGTTTCTTACCTACGTAAAACCACAACGTGATATGCCAATTTCTATTTACCCTTCATAAGGACCCTTTTCATCGAATCCGTTCCGACTAAAGTGGGAGAGACAGACACCCGCTAGCCACCTTATGCAACTAGTGCATGTCAGTCGGTGGAACCTGTCTCACGTAAGCGTACGTGTAAGGTCGGTCCGGGCCGCTTCATCCCACAATACCGCCGAAACAAGATAAGACTAGTAGCGGCAAGAAGAATTGGCAACATCTACGCCCACAACTGCTTTGTGTTCTACTCGTGCATAGTAACTACGCATAGGCCTGGCTCTGATACCACTGTAGGGGATCGTAGCAGAATTTAAATTTTTTCTACGCATCACCAAGATCCATCTATGGAGTATACTAGCAACGAGGGGAAAGGAGTGCATCTACATACCCTTGTAGATCGCGAGCGGAAGCGTTCCAATGAACGGGGTTGATGGAGTCGTACTCGCCGTGATCCAAATCACCGATGACCGAGCGCCGAACGGACGGCACCTCCGCATTCAACACACGTACGGAGCAGCGACGTCTCCTCCTTCTTGATCCAGCAAGGGGGGAGGAGAGGTTGATGGAGATCCAGCAGCACGACGGCGTGGTGATGGATGTAGCGGGATCTCGGCAGGGCTTCGCCGAGCTTCTGCGAGAGGGAGAGGTGTTGCAGGGGATAGGGAGGCGCCGAAGGCTGTAGTACTACTGCCCTCCCTCCCCCCTTTATATAGGCCCCCTGGGAGGGGGGGCGCTGGCCAGGAACCCATCTACATGGGGGGCGGCGGCCAGGGGGGAGACTTGCCCTCCAAGGCAAGTGGGGCGCCCGCCCACCCTAGGGTTTCCAACCCTAGGCGCAGGGGGGAGGCCCATGGGGGCCGCCCTAGCCCACTAAGGGCTGGTTCCCTTCCCACTTCAGCCCATGGGGCCCTCCGGGATAGGTGGCCCCACCCGGTGGACCCCCGGGACCCTTCCGGTGGTCCCGGTACAATACCGGTGACCCCCGAAACTTTCCCGGTGGCCGAAACTTGACTTCCTATATATAATTCTTCACCTCCGGACCATTCCGGAACTCCTCATGACGTCCGGGATCCCATCCGGGACTCCGAACAACTTTTGGGTTTCCGCATACTCATATCTCTACAACCCTAGTGTCACCGAACCTTAAGTGTGTAGACCCTACGGGTTCGGGAGACATGGAGACATGACCGAGACGCCTCTCCGGTCAATAACCAACAGCGGGATCTGGATACCCATGTTGGCTCCCACATGTTCCACGATGATCTCATCGGATGAACCACGATGTCAAGGATTCAATCAATCCCGTATACAATTCCCTTTGTCAATCGGTATGTTACTTGCCCGAGATTCGATCGTCGGTATCCCAATACCTTGTTCAATCTCGTTACCGGCAAGTCTCTTTACTCGTACCACAATGCATGATCCCATGACTAACTCCTTAGTCACATTGAGCTCATTATGATGATGCATTACCGAGTGGGCCCAGAGATACCTCTCTATCATACGGAGTGACAAATCCCAGTCTCGATCTGTGCCAACCCAACAGACACTTTCGGAGGTACCCGCAGTGTACCTTTATAGTCACCCAGTTACGTTGTGACGTTTGGCACACCCAAAGTACTCCTACGGTGTCCGGGAGTTGCACGATCTCATGGTCTAAGGAGAAGATACTTGACATTGGAAAAGCTCTAGCAAACGAACTACACGATCTCTGAGCTATGCTTAGGATTGGGTCTTGTCCATCACATCCTTCTCCTAATGATGTGATCCCGTTATCAATGACATCCAATATCCATAGTCAAGAAACCATGACTATCTGTTGATCAACGAGCTAGTCAACTAGAGGCTTACTACGGACACGTTGTGGTCTATGTATTCACACATGTATTACGATTTCCGGATAACACAATTATAGCATGAATAATAGACAATTATCATGAACAAAGAAATATAATAATAACCATTTATTATTGCCCCTAGGGCATATTTCCAACAAATGGTTTATTGAATCTCGATTGTAGTGATACACATATTCATAATATTGAACCCAAAAGTTGCAAGGTTAAAAATGATAGTGCAAATAATTTGTGGCACTGCCGTTTAGATCATATTGGTGTAAAGCGCATGAAGAAACAACATGCTGTTGGGCTTTTGGAATCACTTGATGTTTACGAACCATGCCTCATGGGCAAGATGACTAAGACTCCGTTCTCCGGAACTATGGAGCGAGCCACTGACTTATTTGAAATAATACATACCGATGTATGCGGTCCGATGAGTGTTGAGGCTCGCAGTGGGTATCATTATTTTCTGACCTTCAGAGGTGATTTGAGCATATATGGGTATATCTAATTAATGAAACACAAGTATGAAACATTTGAAAAGTTCAAAGAATTTCAAAGTGAAGTTGAGAATCATCATAATAAGAAAATAAAGTTTCTACGATCTGATCGCGGAGGCGAATATTTGAGTTACGAGTTTGGCCTTCATTTCAAACAACGTGGAATAGTTTCGCAATTCATGCCACCTAGAACACCACAGTGTAATTGTGTCTCCGAACGTCGTAACCGTACTTTATTAGATATGGTGTGATCTATGTTGTCTCTCACAGATTTACCACTATCGTTTTGGGGTTATGCATTAGAGACAGCAGCATTCACGTTAAATAGGGTACCGTCTAAAAATCCGTTGAGACGACACCGTTTGAACTGTGGTTTAGCAAGAAACCTAAACTGTCGTTTCTTAAAGTTTGAGGTTGCATTGCTTATGTGAAAAAAAAATCAGCCTGATAAGCTCAAACCCAAATCGGAGAAGTGTGTCTTCATAGGATACCCAAAAGAAACTGTTTGGTACACCTTCTATCACAGATCCGAAGGTAAGATCTTTGTTGCTAAGAGTGGATCCTTTCTAGAGAAGGAGTTTCTCTCGAAAGATGTGAGTGGGAGGAAAGTAGAACTTGATGAGGTAATTGTGCCTTCTCTCGAATTGGAAAGTAGCTCATCGCTGAAATCAGTTCCAGTGATGCCTACACCAATTAGTGAGGAAGTTAATGATGATGATCATGAAACTTCAGATCAAGTTACTACCAAACCTCGTAGGTCAACCAGAGTATGATCCGCACCAGAGTGTTACGGTAATCCTGTTCTGGAAGTCATGTTGCTAGACCATGATGAACCTACGAACTATGAGGAAGTGATGATGAGCCCAAATTCCGACAGATGGCTTAAGGCCATGAAATCTGAGATAGAATCCATGTATGATAACAAAGTGTGGACTTTTGTGGACTTGCCCGATGATCGGCAATCCATGGAGAATAAATGGATCTTCAAGAGGAAGACGGACACTGATAGTAGTGTTACTATCTACAAAGCTCGACTTGTCAAAAAGGGTTTCTGACAAATTCAAGATGTTGACTACGATGAGATTTTCTCACTCGTATCGATGCTTAAAGTCTGGCCGAATCATGTTAGCAATTGCCACATTTTATGAAATCTGATAAATGGATATAAAAAATGCATTCCTTAAAGGATTTATTAAAGATGAGTTTTATATGATACAACCAGAAGGTTTTGTCAATCCTAAAGGTGCTATCAAAATGTGCAAGCTGCAGCGATCCATCTATGGACTGGTGCAAGCATCTCGGAGTTGGAATATACGCTTTGATAAGTTGATCAAAGCATATAGTTTTGTACAGACTTGCGGTGAAGCCTGTATTTACAAGAAAGTGAGTGGGAGGACTACAGTCTTTCTGATAAGTATATGCAAATGACATATTGTTGATCGGAAATAATGTAGAATTTTTTGGAAAGCATAAAGGAGTGTTTGAAAGGAGTTTTTCAAAGAAAGACCTCGGTGAAGCTGTTTACATATTGGGCATCAAGATCTATAGACATAGATCAAGATGCTTGATAAGATTTTTCAATGAGTACATACCTTGACAAGATTTTTGAAGTAGTTCAAAATGGAACAGTCAAAGAAGGAGTTCTTGCCTGTATTGCAAGGTGTAAAGTTGAGTAAGACTCAAAACACGACCACGACAGAAAATAGAAAAAGAGAATGAAAGTCATTCCATATGCCTCAGCAATAGGATCTATAAAGTATGCTATGTTGTCTACCAAACCTATTGTGTACCTTGCCATGAGTTTGGCAAGGGAGTACGATATTGATCCAGGAGTGGATCACTTGACAGCGGTCAAAATTATCGTTAGAAGACTAAGGAGATATTTATCGGTTATGGAGGTGATAAAGATTTCGTCGTAAAGAGTTATGCCAATGCAAGCTTTTACACCGATCCGGATGACTCTGAGTCTCAATCTGGATACATATTGAAAGTGGGAGTAATTAGCTAGACTAGCCCCATGCAGAGCATTGTAGACATAGAAAATTTACAAAATACATACAACTCTGAATGTGACAGACCCATTGACTAAGGTTCTCTCACAACAAAAAAATGATCACACCTTAAAACCCTTTGGGTATTAGTCACATGGTGATGTGAACTAATCACACGGTGATGTGAACTATTGGTGTTAAATCACATGGCGATGTGAACTAGATTATTGACTCTAGTGCAAGTGGGAGACTGAAGGAAATATGCCCTAGAGGCATTAATAAATTTGTTATTTATATTTCCTTATATCATGATAAATGTTTATTATTCATGCTAGAATTGTATTAACCGAAAACTTAGTACATGTGTGAATACATAGACAAAACAGAGTCTCCCTAGTATGCCTCTACTTGACTAGCTCGTTAATCAAAGATGATTGTGTTTCTTGACCGTAGACATGTGTTGTCATTTGATGAACGGGATCACATCATTAAAGAATGATGTGATGGACAAGACCCATCCGTTAGCTTAGCATAATGATCGTTTAGTGTATTGCTATTGCTTTCATCATGACTTATACATGTTCCTCTGACTATGAGATTATGCAACTCCCAAATACCGGAGGAACACCTTGTGTGCTATCAAACATCACAACGTAACTGGGTGATTATAAAGATTCTCTACAGATGTCTCCGAAGGTGTTTGTTGGGTTGGCATAGATCGAGATTAGGATTTGTCACCCCGTGTATCGGAGAGGATATCTGGGCCCTCTCAGTAATGCACATCACTATAAGCCTTGCAAGCAATGTGACTAATGAGTTACTCATGGGATGATGCATTACAGAATGAGTAAAGATACTTCCCGGTAAAGAGATTGAGCTAGGTATGATGATACCGGCGATCGAATCTCGGGCAAGTAACATACTGATGACAAAGGGAACAACGTATGTTGTTATGCGGTTTGACCAATAAAGATCTTCATAGAATATGTAGGAGCCAATATGAGCATCCAGGTTCCGCTATTGGTTATTGACTGGAGATGTGTCTCGGCCATGTCTACATAGTTTTCGAACCCGTAGGGTCCGCACACTTAACGTTCGATGACGATTTGTATTATGAGTTATGTGAATTGATGACCGAAGTTTGTTCGGAGTCTCGAATGAGATCACGGACATGACGAGGAGTCTCGAAATGGTTGGGAGGTAAAGATTCATATATAGGACGATGGTATTTGGACACCGGAAGTGTTCTGGGTGATACCGGGTTATCGGAAGGGATTCCGGGCAACCCCCGGCAAAGATATGGGCTTAACGGGCCAAGTAAGGGAACACACCAGCCCACAAGGGGCTGGTGCGCCCACTATAGGGCCAGCCACGTGGGGAGAAAGGGAAAGGAGAGGAGGAAAAGGAAAGTATGAAGTAGGACTCCAACTTTCTTCCCCTCCCCCCTCCTTCCTTTCCCCCTTGTCCAAATATGGTAGGGTGCGAATTGGACTAGGGGCCCAAGTAGGATTCCTCCTACTTGGGCGTGCCCTAGGCTTCCTCTCTCCCTCTCCCTCCTTTATATATGTGGGGAGGGCACCCCTAGAAGACACATCAATTATTCCTAGCCATGTGCGGTGCCCCCTCCAAAGTTAACACCTCAGTCATATCGTCATAGTGCTTAGGCGAAGCCCTGCACCGGTAACTTCATCATCACCGTCGCCACGCCATCGTGATGACGGAACTCTCCCTCGTCCTCAACTAGATCAAGAGCTCGAGGGACGTCATCGAGCTGAACGTGTGCTGAACTCGGAGGTGTCGTACGTTCGGTACTTGGATCGGTTGGATCGTAAAGACGTTCGACTACATCAACCGTGTTACTAAATGCTTCTGCTTTCGGCCCACGAGGGTATGTGGACACACTCTCCCCGCTCGTTTCTATGCATCTCCTAGATAGATCTTGCGTGATCGTAGGTAAATTTTTGAAATACTGCGTTCCCCAACACTTATCCTCCCTGACAGTCAGGACCCACCTGGTCGAAGCGTATGTAGCGTTGTCATTCTGGTCGCGAACGTGTACGTGCATACGATCGTTCTGTCTGCAGGATGCAGAGATGAACCGTGGCCAAGTAAGAAAGGGCACGTGTCGTAGTATAGGCGTGCACGTGTCGTAGTAGAGGCACACATGTAGCATGTCACGTAGTCCCATTAATATCATGTACACGTACGTACAGCCAGGGTGCAAGAAAGTAAATACGACCACGTACGTACATACGGGCGGGGTCTCGAATACCTACTCGCGCATATGTACGGCCAGGGCTCGTGTACATGGCTGGGTCGGAATGGACAAACTGCGTCATCATGTTCATCGGGAGGCAACGGAATGCGTCGTGTTCATCGGGAGCCAACCGGCTTGGACGGAACAGCCAATGGAAACGAGGTATGGCGTATCGCCGAATGGAGGAAACGGCCTTTTGTTCGACCGCCTACAGTCGAAATGGGATCCTGTTCACTGGGAGGGTGTGGTGTATCGCAAAACGGAGGAAACGGACTTCTATTGGACCTCCTACGATCGAAACGGGGTCCTGTTGATCGGGAGGGGTGTGGCGTACCGAAAACAGAGGAAACAGACTTTTGTTGTAGCACTACGGTCGAAACGTGGGTCCTGTTCATCGAGAGGGGTGTGGCGTACTGCAAAACGGGACTCCACGGGCTACTGTTCATCTCCACCGTCGACCTCCTCCAACCTCCACGGGCTACTGTTCATCCACCGTCGAGGTTGCGGGATATCCACGGCGACCTATGGGACCAGGAGGCCCCTTGCTGGTTTGGCAGGGGGACGGCGCGTTGCACAAAGAGCGGACCAGCGCACGGCAGCACGACAGAGAGCACACAAGCAATTTACCCAGGTTCGGGCCGCCGCGAGGCGTAAGACCCTACTCCTGCATTAGTGGATTGATGGTGAAATGGGAATGGTGGAATGCAGTACACTTTGCCCAGCAGGGTTGCCGTAGAGCAGCATCGACTACGCGCGTATGGTGGAGTGGGTTCCTCAACTTTCCAACCCTTCCTACGGGTTCCATGGGCCTCCTTTTATATATTAAGGGGTCACCACAATGGCAAAGTGGTCATTATCCACTGATATGATAGCAAACAGTGCTATCATACCTAACTCTGTGGGCTGACAGGGTGCATCAAATGCACGGCTTAGTGTCACATCACTGGTTGCCCGACAAGGTTTGCCGGGCTGTCTCGCCAGCTCCGCGCATGTTCCCTTGACACGTCGCAGGACGGGTGTCATTTGTAGGCTTCTTCTATAGGAAATGGCTGCCATGTGGCGAATGGCTGCCACTTAATCACCTTGCGGCTTGGCACCGCACTGATCTACAATGTGGGTCGTGCTTGAGTGGTTGGTGGGGTGGTTCAGCCCCCCATGACCCCGGCAGGCTCTACCGAGGATCCTTGATTGCTCGCTTCTGGTGGTGACCTCGCCCCTTGCCGTGCTCGCTTGCCCGGCAAGGGAGGCCCTTCTCTTGACGATATCTTGCTCCTCTGACTTGATCTTGGTCCCTCCGAGCTGCATATTGGTTCTTCAAATATCTTGGTCCTTGCTCTCATGCCTATGCAAAGTCTGGGCAATAGACCCAGGGTTTGTTGCACCGACAGAAGCCCCCGGGCCTGCACCGAACACGCTGCTGAGCATCATCGGTGTAGGGCCTAATAAGTGCACAGGCAGGGTCGCTGAAGGGGTTGGCCCCTTGAGGTTTCCTTCGCTGCTTCATTAGTCTTGATTTGGGGCCAGTTTCCGGTTTCCCCGCACGTTGTGCGCGGCGTCATGGAAGAACTTGGATCGTGGCCCGCGGATTCTCCTCGCCCCCATGATCATGGGGCGGAAACTGCCATCCCACTCGCCCCCCGTTCCGCATGTACCTCGCCACGTGTTCCGCATGCATTGGGCGTGGTAGGTGGCGGATGCGGAGGGTACGGGGAGGAGTGCTATGGCTGAAAACTGAGCGTCGACGGTTGGACCAGAGGGGCGGCCTCGACTCACAAACTCACACTGGGTGCAGAGAGGCTGTATTGGAGGAGAGGGCCGCCGTTTCCTGTAGGAGGAGCCAACCCCCTGCCCCATTTCCCTATAAAAGGGGTCGGGGCAATGTTCTTGTACACACACTTCTCCGTCTCCTTCGTGATCCTTCACTTTCTAGTCATGGCGCGAGGGCGAGGGCGCGGTGGTGTTCTGGCGGCGACGAGGGCTTCTTCTCGATAACGCGCCCCTCCTCCCCCAGACCCTGAGGCAGCGGAATCGTCCGCGAGGAGAGGAGGAAGGGGACGTGGTCGTGGTTGCCGCAGTGCTCGAGGAGGAGGAGGGCGGGGCGGTGCTTTGGTGGCGCCTCCGCCAGCGGCTCCTCCCCCGATGGAAGGCCACATTGGCGACCCACCCCGGGAGTTCGTCATCAGGCTGTACAAGCCCATGTGTGGTCACCTTCGCCTCCCAACTCCCTTTGCGCGGGAGATGGAGCTTGAGCAACCCCACGCTCTGCAGCTGCACATGAGGGGCTACGGGAATGGAGGTATGAGGGTTGATGTCGACTTCCCCGCTCCTCATGTGATGTATCTTCGCCGCGGTTGGAAGACCTTTGCCCGTGCCCACTGCTTTTCGGAGGGGCACATTCTCCAGTTCAAAATAATGGAGAACGGCCTACTCTCCGTCAAGATGTTCGGGCGCTCGGGTGGTCGCTTAGGGTGCTGCACGGAGAGCTCGACTGACGATGAAAGCTCCTCCTCCAGCGAAAGCGATGAGGAGGACCGTAACGGTGATGACGACGATAGCGGGTGGAGGAGCGACAACTCTGACTCTGGATGATCGCCGCCCGCACCATCTTCATCAGGCAGCAGCACCATCATCTCCATCTGCATCTCCTCCCCGGTAGTGCTATTTGCCAGGAAGTTGGATGTAGAGGTGCGGATGGTACTGCCGGGCTCCTCCAGCATCCTCCAGCTGGACGCCGACAGCCTTCCTCTCGGGCTGCAGCTCCGTTAGCCCTGCCGAGTCCTGCTAGCCCTAGTGACGGTGGTCGGCGGGGCCACCTTCCGCCGTGCTCTCCATCGAGGCGTTCCCTCACGCTTCCGTTCCACCCGGGCTGCCTCTCCTGGAGCCCGATGAGAGCGGGCCTGGCGTCCGCCCAGGCGCTCCTTTTGCCCTCCTCGCCTTCGATGGCTGCACCTCGGAGGAGAGGGACGAGAAAGGGCATTACAGAGAACTTATCTTTTTTCAATCTTAAACTTGCCGCCACTTGCTAAATTTTAATTCAAATAATGTAATCTCTCGAGTCCATCTTTGTGTTCTGTAATGCTTGTACTTGTATCTGCATATGAATGAAAAAGATGAACCTTGCCGGGCACTTGTGCATGTGTATATCCATGCAGAGGTGGAGTGCCTCTTTAGTAAAATAAATGAGTTTTCCTCGGCAGGATATCCTGCCGGCACCCTCTTTGTCTGCCGGAGAGCTACATCTGTGGGGAACAGACAGAGGGGCCAGCCACCCGCCAGCTCCTTTTGACCAAAGGCTACTGCGACCATCCTGACTGAAGCAACGTTCGAGTCATGGATTGGAGCACCTAAGTTTGAAAAGAGAGGCGAGGTTTTCTCGTGAAAAGTCATAACCTTACAGAACACTAATGGACAAGAGGTAAAACTTATTTGTTTGGCTTTGTCGGGGATCGCTGTGCCGTGCAATCTTCTCGTCCTTTGTCGAAGCCAAGTTCACGGCAGGAACCTGCAACTCCATGTAGATGAGAATGAATGCAGGATGCAATCCTATCTATATGCATATGCAAATGCTCATGAAATGCTTATGTAGTGATCTTGGTGTGCTCAAGTATGCATGCAATCTTAGTTGGGGCCCCGCTATAGCACTTCTTTATTTTCTCTAGCACGGGGTCACCACCCCGGCTTTGTACAAGGGGTTACATGCAGCTGAGGCAAGGCCTGTATAAAAGGGTGGCTGCTGGGCAGTGCCCGACAGCCTCGCGCCTTACAGGTAGTACTTACGGAGATGCTCAATATTCCATGAGTTTTGCAATTGAGTGCAATCTCCGATCTCCAGACAGACTGCGCCGGGTCTGGTGACTCATACCACCCGGTAAGGGCCTTCCCACTTTGCTGACAGCTTGTTTGTACCCTTGGCGGACAGAACGCGCCTAAGGACAAGGCCACCTTCCTCAAAACACCGGGCATGAACCCTGGGGATGTGATGGCGACGCAGGGCTTGCTGGTAGCATGCAACACAAGTAGCAGCCCGGAGACGGTTCTCCTCGAGTAGCACAGCATCGTCACGTCGGTGTTGATCTTGCGCTACTTCATCGTAGGCAAGCACTCGAGGGGACCCGTAAATGAGTTCCATGGGGATAACTGCTTCTGCCCCGTAGACCAGGGATAAGGGAGGCTGCCCGGTAGCTCGGTTAGGTGTCATTCTGAGGGACCAGAGAAATACCAGCAGCTCCTCGATCCACCGCCTGCCGTGCTTCTGCAGCGTATCGAAAGTTCTTGTCTTGAGTCCACGTAGCACTTCAGTGTTCGCCATCTCAGCTTGTCCATTGCTCCGGGTGTGTGCCACAGAGGTGTCGGAGTAACTGGCCACGGGTAGCCTGGCCGATTACCCCTGGCTCTTCAGAAAATTTATCAGGCCTTTGGGCCTTCAAGCACTCCAAGCATTTGGGCCGCCTTCCCCGGCCGGCTACCACTAAAGCCGACTCCCGGAAGGCGACCCAGCCTCACCGACTCCTCCCCAGGACGACTACGGGGTGGCCGACTCCAAGAAGCCGACCAGGAAGGACGCCGACTCCTAGGGGCCGGCCAAGATCACAACCACCCCTCCATAACGGCGACGTGACCGGGCGTGGCCACAGTGCGGCCCATGACCCCCGAAGCCCGAGGCGGGCATGGCTACAGGAGGCCGTACGGGAGGGACGTCTCCCGTGCGGCTCGGCACTGTAGCCACGCTAGCCTCGACGTCATCCACGACCCACTCCTGTACGGCCCAAGGACTGCAGGCCCCTTCAGCCAGAGAGAGGCGTGAAGGCGGCCCGGCTTTTCCTAGTCGGCCAAGAGTATAGCCGGCCTCCAGAAGCCGGCTACTCCCTTCCTCGAAGCAGGAGCCCCATTAAGGAGACAAGACGAGGTGAGGCTACAGTGATAGCCCCCGAGGCGGCCCACTGTAGCCACGCTCACCTCGACAAAGCCCTCATCATCAGAGGCGTGGCTACAGTAAGCAGCCACCGACAAAACCCTAGGCGGTGGGACCGGCCTGTCGACCAAGTAGCCGGCAGCCGGTGGGACCCACCAGCCGGCGGGACCCACCAGCGGGCGGAGAAGCCGGCGAGCGTAGACACTGACGGCTGGGACCAGATCCCAGTCGGATTACCATTGTACCCCGGGGGGGTAGGCCTATATAAACCCCCCGGAGCACCCATGCAAAGAGTTCGCTTCTAGGTCGGCCACCGAGCATAGTTGGCTTCTAGGTTAACACCCACGCATAGCACACACACCATAGATAGAGAGAAGCAAGAGCTAGCCTTGTTCTTCTTCTCCCTTGATCTCAACAGCTCTAGGAGCGATTGTAGCTACCCCTTATCGATCTAGTGATCATGCGGAGACCCCGCAGAGCAGGACTAGGGGTGTTATCTCCTCGGAGAGCCCCGAACCTTGGTAAGATTCGCCGGCGTGCATGTCTTCACCTCATCCCGTCTCCGGGCACCGGCGACGTTTTATTGGCTCCCACAATGATAAGCCATCCCTTGGCATATGTCGCACCAACCACCCGACATTTGGCGCCCACCGTGGGGCCAGGTGCACCGTCGTGCGGAGACCTGTTCTGGACGGGAACCCTCTTCCTTCCCCACGAGCGCAGCCAGCCTGCTGCGCCCGATGGCGTTTGCCCCGACGCGCTGCATGGCGTCGACGACGCCTGCGCAGCGAGCCGCCTCGCCGATCTGTTCGGCGAGACTCGCATCTCCGACGAGCCTGCGTCCGATGCAGGCACCGACTACCCTGAGAGCCGCCTCGTCAGCCTCCTCGACCTACTTCACGTCTCCAGCGAGCCCGCTGCGGACATGGAGTCGGTCGACTCCACCGACCCGATGATCATCGACTCCGACACCGCGTCGCTCGACGCCTACCCCTCCGACGTGGTGGTCTTCGACGACCCCCTCCCTCGAGCGGACAGCGGCAGCAGCGCTGTCACTGAAGTGTTGGTCATCAGCCACGTCTCCAACTCGGGCGAGAACGCCCGCGACGCTCAGCAAGCGGCGATGCACGACCTCTCCGTCCCCATCCCGGCCGACACCGACGCCGAGACCCTGGAAGCGCGCCGCCTTGCCCTCATCGCGGAGGGCAAGAAGATAGCCTCGATGAGACGCCTCACCGAGGCCCACCAGCGCGAAGTCGACCGCGCCGCCTTCGGGATGCCACATCCTAGTGGCCCGAGCCGAGCCGGCTTCGTCCAGAAGCGCGGCGCAGCCGTTGCCAGCATGCTGGGCGCAGATCGCCCCGTCTACGCCACCCCGCTCGAGAATCTGCGAGCCGCTCAGGCGGCTGCAGAGGAGCTCAATGGGCTGGGAGCCGACGAGCTCCCCTACATGACAAGACGGATCCAGCAGCTGATCGACGCGGCTGCAGAACGGCACGAAGCCGGCGCCCGAGCTGATAGCCATCCCCCGCGCCGGGAGCACGCCGCGACGTCCCGCTCGCCGACTGCGAGCGGTGCGCGCTAGAAGAAAGACAAGGAGCCGGCTGCCAGCCGCAGCCGGACTCGCATTACCATCGAGCGCAACGCGGATGGCCGCCCTCGAGCTGTAGAGCACCAGGGAAACCTGCCTCCTCCCCCGCCTCGAAGAGAAAGACGCCTCACTCCACCACCTGTCACCCATCAGACTCTTGGCGACCGACTTGGCCGCCGAGAAGGAGTCAGCGAGAATGACGCCCGCCACAGGATCGACCGCCTTGCTCGATGCTTGGCGTTAGAAGAAGAAGACGATGTCGGCCCGCCATGCTTTGGCCCCCGCATCCGCGACGAGCCCTTTCCCAAAGGGTTCTCGCTCCCCAGAGACACACCCAAGTACAACGGCTCAGTGAAGCCGGAAGATTGGCTCATTGACTACTCCACAGCCGTCAGCATCGCCAACGGCAATCGGCGCGTCGCCGTGAAGTACGTCCCCTTGATGCTGCAAGGCACGGCGCGCACGTGGCTCAACAGCCTCAAGCCCTACAGCATCAACAGCTGGCTGGACTTCACCGAAGTTTTCGTCCGCAACTTCACCAGCACCTACAAGCGGCCTCCCAAGCCTCGCCAGCTCTCCCTCTGCGTCCAAGGGCCCAACGAGTCGACCCGCGACTACCTCACGCGATGGGCCGAGCTCCGCAACTCCTGCGAGGGAGTGCACGAGGTCCAGGCCATCGAGTATTTCACCGCCGGGTGCCGAGAGGGCACCCTCCTCAAGCACCGACTCCTCTGCGACGAGCCGGCTACCCTCGATGAGTTGCTGTTCACCGCCGACAAGTATGCCACTGCCGACTCCTCCATGAAGACCGAGCTCCGAGTGGACGCCTCGGGGAAAGTAGTTGCTCCGGCTCACCCGCAACACCAAGGGCGAAGGGATGGTGCCGCCTCCGCCTCCCGGCGCGCCGCCTCCAGCTCCCCAGCAGCCGGCGGCCAGGCCGGCAGTCGGCGCCATCCAAGACGAGTTTCCCGAAGCGCACGACGCCTACGTCGTCTTCACAAGTCAAGCCGACGAAAAGCGCAGCCGACGCCAGCAGCACCAAGAAGTAAACGCAGTCGCCTCTAGCACCGCCGAGTTCACGCACTGGTCGGAAAAGCCCATCAGCTAGAGCCAGGCCGACCACCCAGAGGTGATGCCTTCGCCTGGCTCCTATGCTATGGTCTTGGACGTCACCCTTGCGACGGAGAGGCGAGCTGCCAGATTTTCCCGCGTCCTGATAGACGGCGGAAGCAGTATCAACATACTGTACCGCGATACCATGGACAAGCTGAACATCAAAGCAAAGCAGCTCATGCCGAGCCGCACCGTCTTCCATGGTATCATACCCGGCCAATCTTGCTCTCCAATCGGCAAGATCAGAATGGATGTTCTCTTCGGAGACAAAGATCACTTTCGCCGGGAAGCAATATGGTTCGAGGTGGTGGATTTGGAGAGCCCCTATCATGCACTACTTGGCCGACCTGCTTTGGCCAAGTTCATGGCTGTGCCCCACTATGCCTACCTGAAGATGAAGATGCCTAGCTCGAAGGGGATCATCACGGTAGCCGGCGACTACAAGAAGTCCATCGAGTGTGCCATGGCCAGCAGCCGGCTGGCCGAGTCCCTTGTGGTGGCAGAAGAGAAGAAGATGTTGGAACGGGTTGTGGCCATGGCCGGCAAGCAGCCGGCCTTGTCCTCCAACCCCAAGGACTGTGATGCGCAGGGCTCCTTCCAGCCTGCCAAAGAGATGAAGAAGATACCTCTAGACCCGGAGCACCCGGAGAGGTTCACCGTGATTGGGGTGAACTTGGACAGTAAATAGGAAGGCGAGCTCGCCGACTGCCGCCGTGAGAATCGAGACATCTTTGCATGGTCCCCAAAGGACATGCCGGGTGTCCCGAAGGATTTCGCAGAGCACAAATTACATGTCCGAGCTGATGCGAAGCCGGTCAAGCAACCCCTCCGCCGACTATTGGAAGAGAAGCGAAGAATCGTGCGAGAAGAGATAGCCCGACTCCTTGCAGCCGGCTTCATCATGGAAGTGTTCTTTCCAGAATGGCTTGCCAATCCAGTTCTGGTTTTGAAGAAGAATAACAAGTGGCGCATGTGTATAGACTACACAAGTTTGAACAAGGCCTGCCCAAAGGATCCGTTTGCTTTGCCACGGATTGACCAGGTGATAGACTCCACAGCCGGATGCGAGCTGTTAAGTTTTTTGGATGCATACTCAGGGTATCATCAGATCAAGTTGGACCCGGCTGACCGCCTGAAGACTGCCTTCATCACACCCTTTGGAGCTTTCTGCTACCTGACAATGACATTCGGCTTGAGAAACGCCGGTGCCACTTTTCAGCGTTGCATGCAGAAATGTCTCTTGAAACAACTTGGCAGAAATGCCCACGTCTACGTAGACGACATTGTGGTGAAGACAGAGAAGCGCGGTACCTTGCTGGAAGACCTGAAGGAAACATTTGCCAACTTGTGCCGATTCCAGATCAAGCTCAACCCCGAGAAGTGCATGTTCGGAGTGCCAGCCGGCCAGCTGCTAGGCTTCCTGGTCTCCGAACGCGGCATTGAGTGCAACCCTGTCAAGATCAAAGCCATCGAGAGGATGGAGATTCCCACCAAGCTGCGAGATGTGCAGAAGTTCACTGGCTGCTTAGCCTCCCTAAACCGTTTTATCAGCCGACTAGGAGAGAAGGCTCTCCCCCTGTACCGACTCATGAAGAAGTCCACTCACTTTGAGTGGAATGATCAAGCCGACCAAGCCTTCCATGAGTTGAAGAAAATGTTGACCACTCCGCCTGTCCTGGCTGCGCCGACTGAGAAGGAGCCCATGCTCCTCTACATCGCCGCGACAAGCCGAGTCGTCAGCACTGTTGTTGTGGTCCAGTGCCCGGAGGAAGGCCGAGCCCAGCTGGTCCAGAGGCCGGTCTACTATCTCAGCGAAGTACTGTCCAGCTCAAAGCAAAACTACCCGCACTACTAGAAGATGTGCTATGGGGTGTACTTCGCTGCCAAGAAATCGAAGCCCTACTTCCAAGAGCACCCCATCACGGTCGTGTGCACTGCCCCGCTCACCGAGATCATAGGCAGCCGGGATGCATCCGGCCGGGTGGCCAAATGGGCCACTGCCTTGGCGCCCTACATGATTTTCTATCAACCCCGCACCGCCATCAAGTCGCAAGCATTGGCCGACTTCCTCGTCGACTGGGCCGAGACCCAGTACTTACTGCCGGCTCCCGACTCCACCCATTGGCGGATGCACTTTGACGGGTCCAAGATGCGCACCGGCTTGGGAGCCGGCATCGTCCTCACCTCTCCCAAAGGCGACAAGCTCAAGTACATGCTGCAGATCCACTTCGCCGCTTCCAACAACGTGGCCGAGTACGAGGCGCTCGTACATGGGCTCCGGCTAGCCAAAGAACTCGGCATACGCCGGATCCTGTGCTACGGCGACTCAGACTTGGTGGTCCAGCAATCATCTGGCGACTGGGACGCCAAGGACGCAAACATGGCAAGCTACCGTTTCCTCATCCAGCAAATGAGCGGATACTTCGAAGGGTGCGAGTTCCTTCACGTGCCAAGGGCCGACAATGACCAAGCAGATGCCCTTGCACAGATCGGCTCCACCCGACAAGCCATACCGACTGGCGTCTCCCTCCAGCGCCTCCTCAAGCCGTCCATCAAGCCGTCTCCAGAGTCGGATTCCATCTCCGTACCGCCTGCGCCAGAAACAGCCGGATCCGGCTCAAGAAATCCCGCAGGCGGCACGGGGACTTCGACGACTGCCCCGGGGACTGATGTAGTCGCACCCGGCCCAGGGACTTCAGAACCCGGCCTGGGGACTGCAGCAGTCGGCCCGAGGACTGCAACGACACAAGAAGCGGTGATCGACTCCAATGCAACACCCAACCCACCCACCCGAGTCATGGTGGCCACATTAACAGCAGAAGAAGTCACATCTCCCTCATGGGCCCAGCCATCCTCAAGTTCCTAGTCAGCAGAGAGCTGCCGGCTGATGAGATCGCAGCAAGACTATTGCAACGACGAGCCGCAGCATACACAATAATCAACAAGGAGCTTGTGAAGCGCAGCGTCACTGGAGTCTTCCAGCGTTGCGTCGAGCCAGAAAAAGGAGTGGAAATCCTCAAAGATATCCACCAAGGCGAATGCGGCCATCACGCCGCCTCAAGATCCCTCGTGGCCAAGGCTTTCCGCCATGGGTTCTTCTGGCCGACTGCCTTGGAGGATGCTAAAGAAATAGTCAAGAGCCGCAGAGGATGTCAAGTCTTCAGTTCCAAACAACACCTGCCGGCTTCTTCCCTCAAGACCATTCCCCTCACCTGGCCTTTTGCCGTCTGGGGACTGGACATGGTGGTCCCTTTCAAGACAGCCCGCGGTGGCTTGACACATCTACTCGTTGCTGTGGACAAGTTCACAAAGTGGATTGAAGCCAAGCCAATTAAGAAGCTGAACGGGCCGAATGCCGTGACATTCATCACCGACATCACTACTCGGTACGGCGTGCCGCACAGCATCATCACCGACAACGGCACGAACTTCGCCAAAGGCGCACTGGCACATTTCTGCGCGACACAGGGCATCCGACTGGACTTAGCGTCCGTTGCCCAACCGCTGTCAAACGGCCAGGTCGAGCGAGCAAATGGACTTATCCTCTCCGGCATCAAGCCCCGACTGGTTGTACCACTGGAGCGATCGGCCGGCTGCTGGCTCGAAGAGCTGCCGACCGTCCTCTGGAGTCTGCGCACTACACCCAACATGTCAACCGGCTTCACTCCATTCTTCCTTGTGTACGGTGCCGAGGCTGTCATCCCAACAGACATCGAGTTCGACTCGCCTCGGATCACCATGTACACGAAGGAGGAAGCCAAAGAAGCAAGAGAAGACGGCGTCGACCTACTGGAAGAAGGCCGGCTGTTAGCCCTCAGCCGGTCCGCCATCTACCAGCAAGGCCTGCGCCGCTACTACAACCGCAAGGTCAAGCCAAGATCCTTCCAAGAGGGCGACCTTGTGCTCCGGCTGATCCAGCGAACAGCCGGCCAGCACAAGCTCTCGGCCCCTTGGGAAGGCACCTTCGTCGTCAGCAAGGCACTCGGCAACGACTCCTACTACTTGATTGACGCGCAAAAGCCAAGAGCACCCAAGAGAGACGACTCCGGCAAGGAGTCGGAGCGACCATGGAACGCAAACCTCCTAAGACGATTTTACAGCTGAAAAGCAGTATGTATCACGCCACCCCTTTTGTATTAAGTTACAAACCAACAGGCCCCCCGAACAGTACTCGGGGACTGCCTTTTATTTATCTATGAATGACGAGTGTCATATCCATGAATGTATTATTACATTTTGAATTCTTGTCCGGCACCGGGTCCGACTAGTCGGCCCGGGGACTGGTCGCCTTGAGCTATATTCTAAGTTCTTCCCGAAGTCAGCAAAGTAGTGCGCCGGCTCCCAATTCCTCTCTTGTTGAAAGTCGCAGCTCAAAGAACTGACTGTCCGACTAGCAAGAGAGAAGACAGAAAGGACGCCCACACGAAAAACGGCTAAGGAACAACTAACCTATATAGCAAAAAGACGGCCTCCATATATGCCTGCCGGCTGTCACAGCAGCCGGCTGGCCGGCTTCCTAAAAAACTTAGCTTAAGTCCGGCAGAGCTAAAAGTACTTCCCCCTCCCCAATCGGCCAGGCACTCCCCGGCTACAGATTGCAGAGCAACTGTTTGACTAGGGAGGCGGCAACCAAGGGAGGGCGGCAAAGGAAAAAAGCAGAAGGACAAAAAGCGAAAGTACAAGGAAAGACCGATTGCATAACTTATATACATAAAGCCGCCCATAGGCCGGCAACAGACTTAAGTTTGAATACACCCAGTGGGTGGAATTGTGCAGACTTAACCAAACATTGTTCAAAAGTAACAAGACGGGAAAACAAAAGAAAGAAGACTAAGGCGCGACTTGGAGGCCGAGCTGGTCGGTGAGGGCAGCTCGCCGGCTGAAGGAGTGGCCGCCTAGCTAGTCCCGGCCTGACCGCCTCCCGCTGCAGGAGACGCACTCGCACGCGACGTAGTGCTGGAGGCGCGGTCAGGCTGGCCGGCTACTCCACCAGCCGGCTCGGCGTCTTCACCCTCCTCCTCCTCCTCCTCTTCGCCCTCGTCGCTGGATTCGATCTCCTCCGCCGAGTCCTCGCCGTACGCCAGGTCCAGCCCGAACCAATCTTTCGGCTGGGCGACTCCATTGTCGTCCACCTCGGGGGCGAAGACGTTGGTGTCGGTGTAGTCGGCGATCGCTGAAGCCCGCTGAATGATGGCCGGCCGCGCCGGCTCCAGCTCCGTGTCGGCTTGCTGCCGCCAGGTCGCTAGCTGGTCCAGGTTCAGGCCGGGATACCAGGCCTTGATGAACTCCAGCGCCCGCCTGGCGCCGGAGCGAGCCGCTGACGCCTTCCAAGCCTCGAAGCGGCCGACTGCCACCTCCAGCCAGTCGGCGGTCTGACTGGGGGTGCGAGGGACCACTTGGCCGGGCCAGAGGGCGGCCAAGACCTGCGATCCCGCGCACTGAAGCCGGCGGAGCAGCCTGTGAGCCGGCTGGATGCGAGCCTGGATCGCCAGGAGCTGTTCCTCCAGCGAGCGGCCGGCGGTTGGCGAGATCTCGAAGCCGGCTTGCCTCTTCGCCTGGCGACGGGCTTCGATGGCCTGGTTGGCGGCAGTTGAATAGCCAGGGAAGTACTCTGCGCGAAGAAGAAAAGAAAAGAAGAACACCAAAATCAGAAAAACAAGCCGAAGTGGTAGATGGCAAGAAAGCATGAAGGGGTAGACGACTTACCGTCAACCAGGTCCTCAATCTGGCCATAGCCGGAGACCAGAGTCTGATCGGCCTCTGCCCAGCCGGCCGCCTCCGTCTCGAACTCGGCCTGGAAGGGTGGCTTCGCGATCCCGCGCAGCCTTCAGCGCAGCCTTGTGGCCTTCCTCCTGGTCGGCCAGCTTCTTGACCAAGCGGTCGCGCTCCTGCACCAAGGCGGCGAGCTCCGCGTCCTTGGCACGAAGAGCAGTCTGGGATTCCCCCAGCTGTGCCCTCAGACTGGCGTTGGCCGCTGCAGAGATAGAAGAAGAAAAAGAACAATGAGAAATCATCAAGGAAGATCCGAGCCGACTGCTCAGCAGTCGGCCCGAATCTCGGGGACTACACCCAGTGGGTGCGCTGACGCGCCCCCACATGAGATAAAGATCAAGTCACATACCTCAGCTTTCAGTGAGATCGGCGGTCTTCTGAGTCAGCTCCCGAGCCTGGGAGTTGAAGGCGGCCGCTCGGAGGCTATGGTAGTCCTGCAAGACGGACAGAAGACCGACGTGAGAACAAAAGCAGCAAAAACAAAATCTCCAAGAAGTTCCAAGCCGCCTGCTCAGCAGCCGACTCGGAACTCGGGGACTACACCCAGTGGGTGCGCTGACGTGCCCCCACGAGAGAAATCAAGATCAAGAAAGAACAAGATGAGAATACTGACCCGGATGGCTGCCCGCGTGGCGAGGAATTCGTCGGTGAACTGCCTCAGCGCCGCGGCTTGGCTTTGCAGCCGGGTCCGGACGTCTTGTGCAGCGACGTTCACCACGGCTGTCCCTCCGCCCGGCGTCCACCCCGAGGTAGCTCTAGCCGCCTCCGCATCTCGGGCCGACGAGCTGGAGCCCACGGCCGGCTGTGGCTCCGACGCAGCCTTCTGCGGTTCAGACGCGGCCTTCCCTGCGCGCCGGCATGGCGGAACCCGGACCGCCACCTCAGCCCCCGCGGCCGGCTCACCCTCCGCCGACTGTGCGGGCGCAGGCTCAGGCTGGCGGCCTTGGGTCGCCCTAGTCGGAGGAGTCGGCCCCGGCGCCTCCCCCAAGATGACGACGTCGTCGCCGCTTCCTCGCTGGCTCCCCCTGGCGAGGGATCCACGTCCCCGGGCGCCATGGTGCGCAGGGGGTGACCATCAAAGCCTCCTTGCCGCCGCTTCGGCCTCGGCCTCTGCCTGGGCCTTGGCTGCGGCCTCGGCGAGCGCCTTCGCTGCCTCCTCCTCTCGAGCTGCTTGGGCGGCGGCTGCCCTCCGGGCCTCCGCCTCCCGCGCTTCCTGCTCCTCCCGCGCCTCCCACGCGTTCCATTCCGTCGCCTCCAGGAGGGCGGCGCGGGGATCTAAGTGGCGGGTGGTGCTCCTAGAGCCCCCTGGCGACTCGACGACGGAGCCGGCGGCCGCCCGCTCAAGTGATAGCGGAGCTCTGACCATTGAAAAAGAAGACGAAGATTCAAGAACCACCAAAGGAAAGAAAGAAGGACAGTACATAGAAAGAGAGAACTTACGCCGACACAGTCTGCGGCTGCTTCACCACTTTGCGGAAGCGAGCCGCCTTCGCGGCCGCCTCTTCCCGCCTGGTGGCCACCGCCCCACCCCTGGGCTTCTTCGTCCGGCTACCGAACATGCCCTGGGTGGCGCGACGTTTCTGGCCTCTACCCCGAGCAGGCTGCGCGCCGGAGGAGCCCGCGCCGGGTCCGGATGCCGGCTGGCGATGCGGGACGGCTTCGGCTTCGTCCTCGTCCGGCCAGTCGTCGAAGGTAGCGGTGAACCCGGAGCCGCCTGCTTCGCCGCCGGCTTGGCCGCCGGCCGGCTCGGCGGCATCCTCCATATGGACCGCCCCCAGGTCGGGGTCCTCCTGGTCATGTTCGGTCCGGTCGGGGACGAAGCGGCGCTCCACGTCTACCCCGCCGGCCGGCCGGAGCAGAGGACTCTGTCAAAAGAGCAAGCCGACTGAGTTAGTGTCGGCCCAGAGGAACTCAGCGACGAAGCTGAGAGAGAGAGAGAAAAAGAGACGAGGGGAGCGTACCGTAGGCGGAGGATTGGCGCGGCTGTATGGCTCCTTGCCGAATTGCCAGTCTTCGGAAAGTTGGCAGTTGGCGAGGTAATTCACCATGTCGGCTGCGTGGGGCTGCGGCATCTCCTTGGTGCACATTCGGCTTGGATCTAGCTGGCCGCTCATCTGACAGATCAGATGAGGCCGGCTCTGGAGCGGGAGGACCCGGCGCGTGACGAACGCGGCCAGGAGGTCGGGCCCCGTCAGGCCCTCCGACTGGACCATCACCCGCAGGTGGGCGATGGCGGCGTTTCCTCCCTGCGATAGCGTCACGGCCCGGAAGGACCACTGGGGCAGCCTGCCCGCCGGTGGGCCGGCCACGTAGGCCGGCAGGTTGAGGTAGTCGCCCCGGGGAGCGATGCTCCGCACGTAGAAGTATGACTTCTGCCACTTCTTCACCGATTGGATCAGTGTGATGATGGGGAAGGGGTTGTCGGCGCCTGATCTCCACGACGCGATGAAAGCGCGGGTCTGAGCCGGCACGCCCCGCACGCGCGTGCCCAGCTTCGACTGGAAGAACCCCCCCAGAGCTCGAGGGTGGGGAGGACGCCAAGATAGCCCTCGCACAGGGTGACGAAGGCCGACAGCAGCACCACCGCGTTGGGGGTGAGGTGGTGCGGCTGGAGCTGATAGAATTCCAACCAGGAGCGGAAGAAGGCGCTCACTAGCAGGCCGAAGCCGCGCAGGAAGTGCGAGCGGAAGACCACCCGCTCGCCCTCCCGCGGCGCCGGCCTGACTTCCTTCTCCGGCGCAAGGCGGACCTCCACTTTGTCCGCGCTGGGCAGACACCGGGTGTCGCGGAGGAAGTCGATGTGGTCGTTATGGACGATGGAGCCATCCCAATCCCCGCCAAGCTGCTCTACGGGGGGAGGCATACCGGAAGCTAGCACGGCCGTGGAGGAGCGTGCGGAGGAAGAGCGCGGCGGCGAGGCGCTGTCGCGAGAACGAGCAAGGCAAGAAGACGGTGGAAGTAGGAGGAGCGTGCGAGGGCCTGCCGCCCTCCACCTCCCCCTACTTATAGCCTCACGCGGCCGAAGAGGCCGGACGTGGGGGGAGACGTGGGATTAACTGCGCCCACTCCCCCCACGTCCCGCGTTTATTACGCATAAGTGCGAGCCGAAACTGCCGCACGGAACGTGCGGGCGGTTTCGGGATACAAAGGAACTGCGCCTGGGCCGGGGCGCGGACGTGGCGGGCCCCCTCCCTGCGGCGACGTCCCGTCACGCGCGTGGGCTGGCAGGCTTTCCAGCCACGTGGCGCGCCAACGGCCCGAGGCCGGCCCGCGGCCCGGCGCACGTACCTGCGGGTTCCCGCCCCCCGACTCCAGAAGAATTCGACTAAGGCGGCGCGCCTGACCAAGGCCGGCTCCCAGCTACCGGCTCGTCACGATAGGAAGCTGATCGAGCTTCTTGAACCCCACTCCACCTCAAAGCCCAACCAGCTTCAGGGACTACTGTCGGAGTAACTGGCCACGGGTAGCCTGGCCGATTACCCCTGGTTCTTCAGAAAATTTATCAGGCCTTTGGGCCTTCAAGCACTCCAAGCTACCACTAAAGCTGATTCCCGGAAGGCGACCCAGCCTCACCGACTCCTCCCCAGGACGACTACGGGGTGGCCGACTCCAAGAAGCCGACCAGGAAGGACGCCGACTCCTAGGGGCCGGCCAAGATCACAACCACCCCTCCATAACGGCGACGTGACCGGGCGTGGCCACAGTGCGGCCCATGACCCCCAAGCCCGAGGCGGGCATGGCTACAGGAGGCCGTACGGGAGGGACGTCTCCCGTGCGGCTCGGCACTGTAGCCACGCTAGCCTCGACGTCGTCCACGACCCACTCCTGTACGGCCCAAGGACTGCGGGCCCCTTTAGCCAGAGAGAGGCGTGAAGGCGGCCCGGCTTTTCCTAGTCGGCCAAGAGTATAGCCGGCCTCCAGAAGCCGGCTACTCCCTTCCTCGAAGCAGGAGCCCCATTAAGGAGACAAGACGAGGTGAGGCTACAGTGATAGCCCCCGAGGCGGCCCACTGTAGCCACGCTCACCTCGACAAAGCCCTCATCATCAGAGGCGTGGCTACAGTAAGCAGCCGCCGACAAAACCCTAGGCGGTGGGACCGGCCTGTCGACCAAGTAGCCGGCAGCCGGCGGGACCCACCAGCCGGCGGAGAAGTCGGCGAGCGTAGACACTGACGGCTGGGACCAGATCCCAGTCGGATTACCATTGTACCCCCGAGGGGTAGGCCTATATAAACCCCCCGGAGCACCCATGCAAAGGGTTTGCTTCTAGGTCGGCCACTGAGCATAGTTGGCTTCTAGGTTAACACCCACGCATAGCACACACACCATAGATAGAGAGAAGCAAGAGCTAGCCTTGTTCTTCTTCTCCCTTGATCTCAACAGCTCTAGGAGCGATTGTAGCTACCCCTTATCGATCTAGTGATCATGCGGAGACCCCGCAGAGCAGGACTAGGGGTGTTATCTCCTCGGAGAGCCCCAAACCTGGGTAAGATTCGCCGGCGTGCATGTCTTCGCCTCATCCCGTTTCCGGGCACCGGCGATGTTCTATTGGCTCCCACAATGATAAGCCATCCCTTGGCATATGTCGCACCAACCACCCAACAAGAGGCGAATGAGATCTTGCATCCGAGGGTACGAAGATATTACATGAAGGCATGGCTCGTGAATTGGGTGCCGTTGGTGGTGATGATCCTTGCCCGAAATCCAAAACGACACACCAATCTTTCAAGAACTTGATAGCCGACTGAGCAGTCACCTTTATCACGGCAGTCACTTCCGGCCACTTTGTAAACTTGTTGATGGCAACAGAACAAGAATTCAAAGCCCCCGATTGCTCGGGGAAGGGGTCGAGGATATCGAGCCCCCAGACTGAAAATGGCCATGATAAAGGGATTGTCTGAAGGGCTTGGGCAAGTAGGTGTGTTCTCTTGGAATGGAACTGGCAGGCTTCACATGTCGTGACGAGCTCGACCGCATCTTGGAGGGCAGTGGGCCAATAGAATCCTTGTCGGAATGCTTTCCCAACTAATGCCATTGATCCAATGTGTGAGCCGCACATTCCTCTGTGAATCTCAGCTAGCAGTCCCTTTCCATCCTCCCGACAGACACACATCAATTTCACACCGTTGGGCCTCCTTCTGTACAGAGTGTCATCGACAAACTGATACATACTGGCCCTCTGGGCTACTTTCTCTGCTTCATCTTGGTGGCCGGGAAGTTCTCCGGTTTGGAGGAAGCGAACGATGTGCCTTGCCCAAGTTGGAGCCTGGGGCTTGGCAACGAGGACTAGCGACACCTCCTTTGCTGCGGGAGCACCAGCCTCGTTCGCGGGGTCCATAGACCCGGATGGAGGGGTTGGTCCGGCAGGCTATGAGGAGTTGTTTCCGACAGGATCTCTGCCGGGAGCGGACAGCTCGACCGGGAGAGGATTACCCTAGTCCAACTTTCTCCTTTTCCAGGCCATTGTGGCTGGCGATACGGAGGGCTGAGAGAGATGGAGAACAAAAGTTACTGGTTCCACAGGAGGCTTCTGCGCAGCACACTTTGACAGGTGATCAGCTATGTTGTTTTCCGCACGGGGTATGTGCTCTATTTGGAGCCCACCAAAGTGCTCCGCCAATCTCCTCATTTCCTCGACGTATGCTTCCATTAATGGGCTTTGATAATCTTTGTTGATTTGTCTCACCATAAGTTGTGAATCTCCTCGTATGATGAGCTTCTTGATTCCCAATTCTGCTCCAATCCTAAGCTCGGCAAGGAGCCCCTCATACTCAGCTCTATTGTTGGTGGCTTCTTCCAGGGCAAAGTGCATTTGGATGACGTACTTCAAGTGCTCCCTAGAGGGGGCAACGAGAAGCACGCCAGCCCCTGCTCCTTGCAGGGAAAAAGCACCATCAAAATACATAATCCATTCTTGGGGTGATTCCTTGCCACGGAGAGTTGTTTCTGTCACTTCCTCATCACGGGTTGGCGTCCATTCTGCAATAAACTCTGCCAGCGCCCTACTCTGGATAACTGATGTGCTCTCAAACTTCAAACCAAAGCTGGATAACTCCAAAGCCCACTCCACTATTCTACCGGTAGCCTCAGGGTTTTGGAGTATCCTTTGCAGCGGAAAACGAGTGACAACTGTGATCTCATGGGCTTGGAAGTAGTGGCACAGTTTCCTTGAGGCCATGATTAGACCAATGATCAACTTTTGCATGCCAGAGTACCTCGATCTAGCCCCTTGTAACAAGGAGCTAACGAAGTACACTGGGCGCTGCACCACTTTCTTCCTTTCCACGTCCTTGGGGTTGCTCTTGTTGCCGTGCTCATTGTTCTTCTGATCCTTTTCTGACTCTGCAGTGATCTGTCCACTTTCTGCCTCATTCAGTTCTCGCTGTGCTACCAGGGCCGCACTGACCACTTGGTTGGTTGCCGCCAAGTAAAGCAACAACGCCTCTTGGGGTCTGGGTGCAACCAAGGTAGGCACAGATGATAAGTAAGCCTTCAACTCCTACAGAGCTGCATCTGCTTCCAGGGTCCACTTCACAGCCCATGCTTTCTCTAAAATTTAAAAAAATGGCAGGGCATGCTCGGCAGACTTGGAAATCAATCTTCTTAGCGCGGCAACGCATCTCGTCAGGTGCCTCACATCCTTAACTGTCCTTGGTGCTTGGATCTGCTCGATGGCCTTGATCTTGTTGGGGTTAGCTTTGATCCCCCGATGGGACACGAAGAAACCAAGCAGCTTGCCGAAGGGGACACCAAACACACACTTCTCCGGATTAAGCTTCAAGTTGATCTTTCGCGGGTTAGCAAATGTCTCCTCCAAATCCTTGATAAGAGTGGTCTTATCCTTGGTTTTGACCACTATATCATCCATATAGGCTTCTATGTTTCTGTGCAACCATGGCTCAAAACCAATCTGGACTGCCCTTGTAAAAGTGGACCCGACACTCTTTAATCTGAATGGCATGCGGACAAAGCAGTACGTACCACATGGAGTGATGAACGATGTCTTCTCCTCATATTCTTTGGACATGAAGATCTGGTGATATCCGGAATATGCATCCAGAAAGGAGAGCAAAGCACACACCATGAAGTGGAATCCACAATCTGGTTAATGCGCGGCAAAGGAAATGGGTCCTTCGGGCAATCCTTGTTGAGATATGTGAAATCAATGTAAAGCCTCCATTTTCCATTTGCCTTCCGGACTACCACTGGATTTGCTAACCATGTAGGCTACAGTACTCCTCTGACCAAACCAGCTGCCTCCAGTTTCTTGATTTCCTCGGCAATGAACTGCTGCCGCTCCAAGGCCTGCTTCCGGATTTCTGCTTAACAGGTCGGGCATGTGGGCAGACAGCAAGGTGGTGCTCGATTACTTCCCTGGGAACACCAGGGATATCAGATGGTTGCCTGGAAAACACATCGATATTCGCCCGCAGGAAGGCAATGAGCGAACTTTCCTATTTGTCATCAAGAGTGGCGCTGATGGTGAAGGTACCATCAATGCCAGCCAGCCCTGCCGGGACCTTCTTCACTTGGGGTGCAGCAACCTTGGACCTCTTGCTGTTGGAACACTCCGCACGTCGTCAATGGGTGACGTGCACTCGGAGGGGGCAAGCTTCCTGATCTCCTTGCTGGAGGTCCTATAATCCCTTTTCCTTTCTTTTCTTTCCTTGACGGGAGCCGTCGCTGCCGCTGCCTCCACTACGACTGCATCCCGGTACATCTTGTCTACGCAAATAATTGCATCATTCTCATCTGATGGGATAGTGATGACCCCGAGTGGCCTTGGCATCTTCAAGGTGTTGTAAGCATAGTGGGACGCTGCCATGAACTTGGCCAGGGCCGGGCGCCCAAGAATCCCATTGTACGGTAGGGGGAGATCGACCACATAAAACACAACCTCTTCAGTCCGATAGTTCAGCTCTCTGATGACCCACAAGTATAGGGGATCTATCGTAGTCCTTTCGATAAGTAAGAGTGTCAAACCCAACGAGGAGCAGAAGGAAATGATAAGTGGTTTTCAGCAAGGTATTCTCTGCAAGCACTGAAATAGTAGGTAACAGAAAGTTTTGTGATGGGATAATTTGTAACGAGCAACAAGTAACAAAAGTAAATAAAGTGCAGCAAGGTGGCCCAATCCTTTTTGTAGCAAAGGACAAGCCTGGACAAACTCTTATATAGAGAAAAGCGCTCCCGAGGACACATGGGAATTATCGTCAAGCTAGTTTTCATCACGTTCATATGATTCGCGTTCGGTACTTTGAAAATTTGATATGTGGGTGGACCGGTGCTTGGGTGTTGTTCTTACTTGAACAAGCATCCCACTTATGACTAACCTCTATTGCAAGCATCCGCAACTACAACAAAAGTATTAAGGTAAACCTAACCATAGCATGAAACATATGGATCCAAATCAGCCCCTTACGAAGCAACGCATAAACTAGGGTTTAAGCTTCTGTCACTCTAGCAACCCATCATCTACTTATTACTTCCCAATGCCTTCCTCTAGGCCCAAATAATGGTGAAGTGTCATGTAGTCGACGTTCACATAACACCACTAGAGGAGAGACAACATACATCTCATCAAAATATCGAACGAATACCAAATTCACATGACTACTAATAGCAGGACTTCTCCCATGCCCTCAGGAACAAACGTAACTACTCACGAAGCATATTCATGTTCATAATCAGAGGAGTATTAATATGTATAAAGGATCTGAACATATGATCTTCCACCAAATAAACTAACTAGCATCAACTACAAGGAGTAATCAACACCACTAGCAACCCACAGGTACCAATCACGGACTTGGAGACAAGAATTGGATACAAGAGATAAACTAGGGTTTGAGAGGAGATGGTGCTAGTGAAGATGTTGATGGAGATTGCCCTCTCCCGATGAGAGGAGCGTTGGTGATGATGATGGCGATGATTTCCCCCTTCCGGAGGAAAGTGTCCCCGGCAGAACAGCTTTGCCGGAGCCCTAGATTGGTTCCGCCAAGGTTCCGCCCCGTGGCGGCGGAGTCTCGTCCCGAAAGCTTGCTTATGATTTTTCTTCGAGCGAAAGACTTCATATAGCAGAAGATGGCCACCAGAGGACCAACAGGGGGCCCACGAGGCAGGGGGGCGCGCCCAGGGGGTAGGGCGTGCCCCCCACCCTCGTGGACAGGTGGTGGCCCCCTGATGTATTTCTTCCGCTCAATATTTTTTATTATTTCCAAAAATAACTTTCGTGGAGTTTCAGGACTTTTGGAGTTGTGCAAAATAGGTCTCTAATATTTGCTCCTTTTCCAGCCCAGAATTCCAGCTGCCGGCATTCTCCCTCCTCATGTAAACCTTGTAAAATAAGAGAGAATAGGCATAAGTATTGTGACATAATGTGTAATAACAGCCCATAATGCAATAAATATCGATATAAAAGCATGATGCAAAATGGACGTATCAACTCCCCCAAGCTTAGACCTTGCTTGTCCTCAAGCGAAAGCCGATAAGGATAAATATGTCCACATGTTTAGAGGTAGAGGTGTCGATAAAATAAAATACAGACATGAGGGCATCATGATTATTCTCATAACAGCAACATATATGGATATTGTCATATGATTTCTTATGCTCAAGTAATAATCTATTCACAACGCAAAGTATGAATCGGAGACTTTATTGAGAACTAACAAACTATAATATCAGTCATTGAAGCAATTGCAATTTATCATAACATCAGAAAGAGTCTATGTCAGAGCTTTCTAGCAAGTCCACATACTCAACTATCATTTAGTCTTTCATAATTGCTAACACTCACGCAATACTTGTGGTTACGGAGTTTTAATCGGACACAGAGAAAGATAGGGGCTTATAGTTTCGCCTCCCAACCTTTTACCTCAAGGGAAATGTCAACAATAATAGTTCATGTTAACCCATATCCAATTAGATATATCTATCAGGATCTTTCCAACATCCTGTGCTTGCCAAAGGATAAAATATAAAAAGGAAAGGTGAAGATCACCATGAGTCTTGCATAAGGTAGAAGATAATAATAAAAGATAGGCCCTTCGCAGAGGGAAGCAGAGGTTGCCATGCGCTTTCAAGGTTGGATGCACAAAATCTTAATGCGAACGAATGTCACTTTATAGTGCCACTTGTGATATGAACCTTTATTATGCAGTCCATCGCTTTTATTTCTTCCACATCAAAAGATCGTATAAAGCTTATTTCCTCCACACCAATCAATCATACATATTTAGAGAGCAATTTTTATTGCTTGCACCGATGACAACTTACTTGAAGGATCTTACTCAATCCATAGGTAGATATGGTGGACTCTCATGTCAAAACTGGTTTAAGGGTTTTTGGAAGCACAAGTAGTATCTCTACTTGGTGCAAAGAATTTGGCTAGAATGAGGGGGAAAGGCAAGCTCTCAACATGTTGGATGATCCATGACAATATACATTATCTCAGATATAAGAAAACATTACCCATTACGTTGTCTTCCTTGTCCAACATCAACTCTTTAGCATGCATATTTTAATGAGTGCTCCCAATCATAAAAGATGTCCAAGATAGTATATTTATATGTGAAACCTCTCTTTCTTTATTACTTCCTATTTATTGCAAAGATGACCATAGCTATGTTTGCCAACTCTCAACAATTTTTAATCATCATACTCCTTTATGTGAAGTCATTACTCTCAATAAGATCAATATGATCTCTTTGTTTCTTTTTATTCTTTTCTCTTTTCTTTCTTTTATTCACTCAAGATCATGGCAAAATAATCATGCCCTTGACTCAACACTAATATTTATTATATAGCTCACGGACTCGATTACATAGAGGGATCATAAAGCAAAACTCAAAACTAGATCATACCAAAACTTTATTCTACTAGGTCAAGATACTACTAATAGGATCGAACTAAGAAAAACGGTAAAGAAAGGAGATGTGGTTGTGATACGATACCGGGGCACCTCCCCCAAGCTTGGCAGTTGCCAAGGGGAGTGCCCATACCCATGTGATTATGTCTCCTTCTTCGGGGATGGTGATGTGATATTCTTGGCGATGATGCCCCTCAGGATACACTTTTCTTCCTCGAGCTTATTGAGTTTATGCTTGAGATCCATTATCTCCTTACGAAGCTTCCATGTAACGGCTAAAGCTCCTTGCACCCAAGGGTGTTGCATAGCTGCGGGAGAACACGCGACACTCTTCTTCATATTTTCATAAGAAAGAAATCTAACATTAGAAGGGATAACCGAGTTTGGAATAGCTGAGCTCTGTAGTTCCCCCATCGTGAACCCAACTCGGAAGCGAGAAGTGACTTCTTGATCCTCCATGGCATCTCTCCTCATCAAATCAGCCTCCATCTCTTCCTCCGTTGCTGGCCCAAAGTGGTCAGCATCACTGTTTGTCCTTGGTCTCGATGCCGGATGAGACACCCGGCTCTCCCAGATTGAATCTTGAGAAGACCTCTTGTTCTAATCTGCAGCAGCAACAGCTCGAAACAAGAACATAGGATATTTGGTGACACAGGAGTCAAAAACTTCGGGAGATTATATAATGAATTTTTACCGACCAAAATACGTATCGTGCAAGAAAACGCAGTCCGGAGAGCACACGAGGTGCCCACGAGGTAGGGGGCGCGCCCAGGGGGGTAGGGCGCGCCCTCCACCCTCACGGAGGCCTTGTGTCCTTCCCGGACTGCTTCTTATTTTTCTATTTTTCTAAATATTCCAAAACAGAGAAAAATTGCCTTTAGAACTGTTTTGGAGTCGGTTTACTTACCGTACCACATACCTATTCCTTTTTGGAGTCTGAAACGTTCCGGAAAGTGTCCCTTATGTATTCCTCCGGGGTTACGGTTTCAATAACATTGGTAACATTTATAGGATTACCTGAGATATAATTTTTGATTCCTTGACCGTTCACCACCTTCGGATTTGTGCCTTCGGAGTTGTTGATTTTTATGGCACCGGAACGATAGACCTCCTCGATAACGTAAGGGCCTTCCCATTTAGAGAGAAGTTTTCCTGCAAAAAATCTTAAACGAGAGTTGTATAGCAATACATAATCACCTACATTAAACTCACGCTTTTGTATTCTTTTGTCATGCCATCTTTTAACTTTTTGTTTAAACAGCTTGGCATTCTCATAAGCTTGGGTTCTCCATTCATCAAGTGAGCTAATATCAAATAACCTCTTCTCACCGGCGAGTTTGAAATCATAATTGAGCTCTTTAATAGCCCAATAAGCCTTATGTTCTAGTTCGAGAGGTAGGTGACATGCTTTTCCATAAACCATTTTATACGGAGACATACACATAGGATTTTTATATGCAGTTCTATAGGCCCATAATGCATCATCAAGTTTCTTGGACCAATTCTTTCTAGATCTATTAACAGTCTTTTGCAAAATTAATTTGAGCTCTCTATTACTCAATTCTACTTGACCACTAGACTACGGGATAAGGAGATGCAATTCTATGATTAACATCATATTAAGCAAGCATTTTTCGGAAAGCACCATGAATAAAATGTGAACCGCCATCAGCCATTAAATATCTAGGGACTCCAAACCTCGGAAAATTAACTTCTTTAAGCATTTTAATAGAAGTGTTATGATCAGCACTACTAGTTGGAATAGCTTCTACCCACTTAGTAACGTTATCAACAGCAACTAAAATATGTGTTTAACCATTAGAGGCAGGAAAAGGTCCCATATAATCAAAGCCCCAAACATCAAATGATTCAATAACAAGTGAATAGTTCATAGGCATTGCTTGACGTCTACTAATATTACCAATTCTTTGACATTCATCACAGGATAAGACAAATTTACGGGCATCCTTGAAAAGAGTAGGCCAATAAAAACTGGATTGCAATACCTTATGTGCAGTTCTATCTCCAACGTGGTGTCCTCCATAAGCTTCGGAGTGGCACTTGCGTAGGATCTGTTCCTGTTCATGCTCAGGTACACAACGTCTAATAACACCATCTACTCCTTCTTCATAAAGTTGTGGGTCATGCCAAAAGTAATGTCTCAAATCATAGAAAAACTTTTTCTTTTGCTGGTATGTGAAACTAGGTGGTATAATGTAACGCCCCGAGACCGACGCTTCAGATGCCTTCCTTGTTTTTCGTTGTTGCCGTGTGTTTTATTTTCTTGTTGCATTCATCATGTCATCATGAGCATTGCATTCTCATGTTTTCATAAAACATGCATCCGTTCATAGTGCCTCTTCTCCTTCATCTCGGTGTCCTTTCTCAGATCGACCGGGTTTTGCTTCCCTCTTGTCTGGCCGCATAACCTCTACGCAATACCCACACTCTTTGCTGCCTTGTCCAAAAACTTCCCCGAACCGCACGGTCATGACCAGTGGGTCCGGAACAATCCCGAGTTATCCTAAACATCATCCGTTCTTTGTTTAGACCACCCGAAGCCGTCCGATAAAAATCTAGGGGCTAATCCCCTCTCATATTAGCCACCTACTATATATAGTGGGCAGCCCCTATCCAAATCAGACCAAACCCTAAATTTTAGGGAGATGTCCCATCCATCAATCCCCATGCCACCCCTACCTTCTCCACCCTCCTTGTTTTCCCCATCGAGACCAACCGTGTTTTCGGTTCCCTCTTGTCAAACCAACTAACCTCTCTCGTCAGCCCGCGATCCCCTCCCCCGCGTTCGAAAACTTCTCCGGACCCGAACCGCTCAGTCGTCATCGTTGGATTCGGATCATCAGCAAACATCCCCAAAATATCATCATTTTATTTATTGGACTCTCTAACCTATTTATTCTCGTCCATCGAATTTCGATCAGAAGATCAAAACTTCCTTCATTTTTCATATATATAGGTCCAACCCTAGATCCTAGGGGCCTTGTCCCTATTCCCTCTTGCGCCGCCACCCACTCTTCCGTGTTCCTCGGGATCCTTCCCCGATCCAGACAGCCAGTCCCCTCCCTCCTAATTTTCAGCGCCGGCTAATCCCCACCGAAATCGAACCAACCAGGAGCAGCGCTCGATCCCCCTCCTGCTCTGCCTAAGGCACACGATCCAAGGAGAGGAAATCCTCCTCACGCCCCCGAAGGGGAGTTTCTTCTGGAGCCCCTCCTGTACGCTACCTCTGCTCGGCCCCGTCGTCGTTCCGCCGCCACCGACAAGCTCCGGTGAGCAGCGGGCCACCCGCGCCTCCTTCCCAGCCCTCTCCCTCGTTCTGCACCTGATGCTACAAACCCCGTCGCCTCTCTGTCTAGGAGCGCCGACGTCCGCAGCCGCAGTCCCATGCGCCTCCATCTTGCGCGGCCAGCCGAGCCTCCCCTGCTGCTTCGCCGCTTCGGCGACCACCTCCAGCCCTTACTCCAGCACCACCTCTGTGCCTCGTTCCCTCTTCCCGTGCCTCGATCCAGGATGGATCGAAAGCAGCACCGACGAGGACCAGGTCGTCCCTGCGCCGCACCCTGCCTCTCCATCTATTTTCCATCTTCCCCTGGTTCTTCTCTCTCCCTCACCCCGCGGTCTCTCTCTCTTTCTTCAAGGAGAACAGGAGCATGCCCCGCCATGGCCGCCTCATCCCGGAGCATGCTCGTCGGCGTCCTTCGTCGTCCTGCGCCTAGCGCTGCCACGGATCGGGAGAACGCCCTCCGCCTTGCCAAGTCCCCGCGTCGTCGTCCTCGCCCGGGTTCCCGTCGCTGCGCCAAGTCCCTCGCCCCGCCTTTGCTTCCCTGCTCCAAATCTAACGTCAAGCCGCCACCCTGGAGCTTCTCCGCCGCCGGCGCCCTTCTCCAGCGCCCCAACTCGCGCCTCTGCCCGTCTTCTGCATCGCCGTGTTCTGCTGCTGCTTCTGTTGTAAACGAGAAGCACCAGCTCGCCTGTTCGCCCTCGCCTGGGCCATCTCCGCTTCGCCCGTTGACCGGTCCACCTCTCCACCGACCGGGCCTTGGCCCATGGTGAGCAGAACCCCAACGCCGCCTCCTCTGTTCCTACTTGGGCTTGGCCCGATTCTGCTACTGCTGATGTCCTGCGCCTAGTCGTTTTGACCCAGTGTAGTTTTTTTTCCTGGACGAATTTGCTAAATATCCTGTGCATGCATAATTACAGAAAAATGCCATCATATTAAAGTGTTAATAAGTAATTATCCATGCATCCAAATTAACCATGTCATATATGTAAAATGATTAGAATTGCATTTAGTTTCACAATATGCTGCTTCCATCCTTGTTTAATATGTTTAAAATGTTGTTTGTTTAAATTTGCTTAAATGCCATGTTAAAATGATTTATTTAATAACTAAATAACGTAGCTCCAAATTTAATAAACTTTATATGTAAATGGGGTAGAAAAATGCCTAGTTTAACATGGTGGCATTACTTTGCATGTTTAACAACTCTAAAATATGGTTTAGGGCAGAATAGTACCATAACCAAAATATGCTTATGGGGTTTTTCCGGAATTGTTATTTGTTGTTCCGGCCTCATTTAAACTTGCCTAAATAGTTAGTTTACTTATGCTTAACCTCTTGCCATGTTAATCAACATTTAATATTGTTGGGTACATAAACGAGAGAGAACTAAATAATTGATGTGGTGTTTCGTCAATATGCAACTCGTTGCATATTGAGCTCCACTTAATTTGTAGTGTTGTTTGTTGCACTTTGCCATGCCATGCCTCATTAAATTGGATATGCATCATACTTGTTTGTGCATCATGCCATGTGTATGTGGTGGTTGTTTACTATGTTGTTTGTTTCTTTCCGGGTTGCTTCTCTCGTTAGCTTCGGTTTTGTTCTGGAGTTGTGAGGATTTGTTCGACTACATCCGTTTGTCTTCTTCATGGACTCGTTCTTCTTCCTAGCGGGATTTCAGGCAAGATGACCATACCCTCGAAATCACTTCTATCTTTGCTTGCTAGTTGTTCGCTCTATTGCTATGTTGCGCTACCTACCACTTGCTATATCATGCCTCCCATATTGCCATGTGAAGCCTCTAACCCACCTTTCCTAGCAAACCGTTGTTTGCCTATGTTACTGCTTTTGCTCAGCCCCTCTTATAGCGTTGTTAGTTGCAGGTGAAGATGAAGTTTGTTCCATGTTGGAACATGGATATGTTGGGATATCACAATATCTCTTATCTTAATTAATGCATCTATATACTTGGTAAAGAGTGGAAGGCACGGCCTTATGCCTGGTGTTTTGTTCCACTCTTGCCGCCCTAGTTTCCGTCATACCGGTGTTATGTTCCTTGATTTTGCATTCCTTACGCGATTGGGTGATTTATGGGACCCCTTGACTGTTCGCCTTGAATAAAACTCCTCCAGCAAGGCCCAACCTTGGTTTTACCATTTGCCTACCTAAGCCTTTTTCCCTTGGGTTCTGCAGACTCAAGGGTCATCTTTATTTACCCCCCCGGGCCAGTGCTCCTTCGAGTGCTGGTCCAAACCGAGCGATGTCCGGCGCCCCCTGGGCAACCAGGGTCTATGCCAACCCGACGTCTTGCTCATCCGGTGTGCCCTGAGAACGAGATATGTGCAGCTCCTATCGGGATTTGTCGGCACATCAGGTGGCTTTGCTGGTCTTGTTTTACCATTGTCGAAATGTCTTATAAACCGGGATTCCGAGACTGATCGGGTCTTCCCGGGAGAAGGAATATCCTTCGTTGACCGTGAGAGCTTATAATGGGCTAAGTTGGGACACCCCTGCAGGGTATTATCTTTCGAAAGCCGTGCCCGCGGTTATGTGGCAGATGGGAATTTGTTAATATCCGGTTGTAGAGAACTTGACACTCGACTTAATTAAAATACATCAACCGCGTGTGTAGCCGTGATGGTCTCTTTTCGGCGGAGCTCGGGAAGTGAACACGATTTTTGGGTTATGCTTGACGTAAGTAGGAGTTCAGGATCACTTCTTGATCATTACTAGTTGACGACCGTTCCGTTGCTCCTCTTCTCGCTCTTATTTGCGTATGTTAGCCACGATACATGCTAGTGCTTGCTGCAGCTCCACCTCACTACCCTTTCCTACCCATAAGCTTAAATAGTCTTGATCTCGCGGGTGTGAGATTGCTGAGTCCTCGTGATTCACCAGATTCTACCAAAACAGTTGCAGGTGCCGATGATGCCAGTTTAGGTGATGCTACCAAACTCAAGTGGGAGTTCGACGAAGACCTTGGACGTTACTATGTTTCATTTCCGGTTGATCAGTAGTGGAGCCCAGTTGGGACGATGGGGGATCTAGCATTTGGGGTTGTCTTCTTTTGTTTTGGTTCCGTAGTCGGACCTATGTGTGTACTCTGAATGATGTATGAATTCATTTATGTATTGTGTGAAGTGGTGATTGTAAGCCAACTCTTTATCCCATTCTTGTTCATTACATGGGATTGTGTGAAGATGACCCTTCTTGCGACAAAACCACAATGCGGTTATGCCTCTAAGTCATGCCTCGACACGTGGGAGATATAGCCGCATCGTGGGCATTACAAGTAGGTATCAGAGCCATCCCCGACTTAGGAGCCCCATGCTTGATCGAATCGCTGACGCTGTTGAGTCTAGAACAAAAGTGTTTTGAGTCTTATGATTATATATATCGGAGAGTAGGATTCTTTTTACTCCTCAGTCCCTTCGTCGCTCTGGTGAGGCCTCCTGACGTAGATGTTTTGACTTTCCTATCCTCAAATTTCACAAAAAAAAATTAGGATCACGCGGGTATCTTAGAATCGTTCCGATGGTTTTGTGACGAGAACACTGTTCTTGGTGCCTCCTGACATTTAGGGGTTGTGGCAGTGTCCCGGGGAGTTGAGCTCCGAGGTGTTGTCATCACAAATTTATCGTTGCAGTTCTGGAATACCTGAGTTTCGCCGACATCGAAAATCTCTTTTATGCAGTTGGTGGTGAGATCACCTCGACGCCACCCAGTACTGGGTCGGGAGTTCGGGAGTATTGCCATAACTCGTATAATAGATGCTTTTCGAAGGTTGAGGTAAACGATTTCCGAAGGTTTCTTGGTTATGTGTTGACGGATGGATACAGCTGGATCTAGGGATTGTTAGTTTGGGTGATATATTTTGTGTTCCCTGTGTACCCAACACCTGATTGCATAACCAAAAAGTTTTGGGAGTTTATAAGTGGGAATTCAAGTATCTCGTAGGATATCTTTCCGACAGATGCATGATATGAGATTGGGGTTCGATGTCTAGTGGTCCGCCTTTCCACGGTTGGTTTTACAGTGGTCTCGTAGTGTCTTAAAGAGTCCTTGGCTATGCCGACTCGTGGACGCTTCGTATGTCATGTGCACTGCCTTGTACATGATGGTGCTGTACGATCGAGCCCGTGTGGGCCCCACCACGAAAACTTCGGACGAAATCTCTATCATATGTTTGTTCCGGCTTATTTTGCAAGCCAAATCCTTTGTTTTTGTTTTGTTTTGTGGTATTCGAGTTGCGTCGAAGTCAAGTGTTGATTCCCTACCTTTCCTAAGCGGTGTCTCATACTTCTATGTGAATACCAATCCTTCTTGATCATCGAGATTGTCATCCCAATTCTTTCCAACCGGCGTGTTTCTCTTCAAGTGCATCCAGTCATTCCAACATTCGCAAGATTAGTTCTAAGCTTTTTCTCAACGGTGTTCTTTTCATCCGACCCAAGTTACCTTTGTTTTCCCACCCTCCCACCCTTTTTCTTCAAGGACTCAGATTTCTTAATCAAGTATCCATCTTATAGATAGGAAGTTTCTCCATTCTTTTCCGTAAATGTTCTTATCCAGTGATTCTCAGGAAGATACTAACGGAGCCCTAACTTCATCATTATTCGTTCTCTTTCTTCTCTAGTGGATTAAATTCAAGCTTTGTCGATCATATCTTTTCCTCGTTTCAAATGTTTTTCTCGTACCGGTGCACCTCTTATTCTTCCACTTCTCGCTATTCAATTGTTCCGGAGTGCGGAAGATATATCTTAAGATTCGTGTTTCCACTCCGCATCAATTCTTACTATTTCGAGGTTGTTACCTCATTCAAGCCATTTAATTCAACCGGTGCAGTCTCTCTTAAAAATCATTCCAACGGTGTATCTTTTGAGTGGGCCCTAACCCACAGGTCTTTTCCAGGATCTTACCTGACTATTCTAATTTTCCCGGAGCGATTCCCAAATTCCTTCAAAGTTTGACATAAGAATGATTTCTCATAAGTCAAATGTATCCTCCAAGTTCGCTTTCATATTCTTTTCATCGTTGGTTCAACCTTTCTAATTTTCATCCCGGAGTATCTCAATAATTCATGGTGGTGTTTGTCATCGTCATTCTCAACATTTGAAGACCGAAGAAGAGTTCCTCTTCAATCTTATCCGTTCTCTCAAAGATTCATAGTTCTAGCTTATGCCATCCTCTCATAATTGTTTTCGATTGCGAGATTTCTTTTCATACCCATACGGAGCATTTCATGAGTTGTTTTCGTTTCTTGATCATCCAAAGGCCATCATGTCATAATTATTCATTCCAGCTTTCAGCTCTCGTTCTCCAAATCTTACCGGTGCATCATTCAAGTATTCTCTAATCAGCTCGTCATCTATTCGTTCACTTGTATCTAAATCCCCTCAAGTATCTTCTTTCGTTTTCCAATTCTTCCCGGTGAATTGTGCCTTTGGTACTTTCATTTTCAGTTCTTACGATGGTTTGTTTAAGATTCCTCTTCGTTTGGCATCGTATCAATTCATTTGTTCTCTCATAATCCTACCGGTGGTTTGTTCAACATTCCTATTCCTTTATTATCGTATCATTTCATTCGTTCTTTCCAATCCTCCCTGTGATTCGGCGAAGAATTCTTCAAGTTGGCGCTATATCCCTCTTCAATCCTTGCAAAAGAAATAAGTGGCATGCCAAATCCGTTGCTTGTCATCAATTTAAATTGGTGAAGGATACGCATAACATAATTCTTGTTCTTGTTTCATCCAAGTGATTAATTCCTTCTTCCGGAGTTCGTAGTGATATCAATTTCTCAGTTATATGTGTTCATCTTCTTCCGGAGCTCCAAGTTTTTTTTCCGCATTATCTCGTCCCGAAGCTTCATCTAAATCATTGCAAGGCTTCACCTTGTGTTGTCAACTTCTCTTTCTTTTTATCATCCTTTTATTACCGGAGTTCTTCATGGAGGCTCTACATGGTGGTTCATCAAGGATTCCTTTCATTCTTCAATTGTTCTTCAAGAATTCTCTCGAAGTTATGATCCATCAAGCCATACTTCGAAATAAACATGGTGCTCAACACATGTTTGTTTTGAGGAGTTCAAGCATTCTTCATCTTGCATTCCGAAGTGCAATTTTTCTACCTTATCTTTTGAGGTGGTGCTATGTCATTCTGGATAATTTCCCTTTGGGTTCATGATTCACAAAGTTTTCAAGAGTGACATATTTAAATCCATCATTTTATCTTCATTCAAGAGATCTTTTCAACCAATCAATCTTTTTGTTGGAGTTATCTTGGGTTATATTTCACCTAAATCTTGCCCTAAGGATTTTGCTATTTATGGTGCTAATAAATGACCCAAGTTCTTCATTTATCCTCTTGGTGAAATAAATTTCTCGTCTCCTTGTTCATATCCATCCAATCTATTGTTTCCGTTAGTGGCGGGTTGTCACCTCATAATTTTGAGATGTGTTCCATAAGCCCACAGCAAGCTTGTTCTTTTCGTTGTTGATTTTCCAACAACTCCGTTATAACCTTCTTGGAAGGGTGCTTTCCAAGCTCATTTGTGGCAGAAGTTGTCATTTTCTTCTCCATTCTTTATTCCAAGGATATGTCTTCTATTATTTATTTCTTCCGGAGGCATTGTGATGTTGCTCTCTACACTCATCTTCTCGGTTTGTGAGGACCGTGCTCTTTTCGTGCTTATCCATTTCCAACCGGAGTGTCGTTCCATCTTTTCAAGTTCTTACCATTCTGTCAAGTTTTGCCTCCCTTCTCAACCGGAGTGCTGTCTGAAATCTTTCTGACCCATTGTGCCATTCTTTCAATAGTTCCGGAGGCAGTGTGCCGTTGATTTCATTAAGTATCCTCTCATCTTGTAAAGTTCATGTTCAATTCCTTCCATTTATAGTCGGAGTGCTGTCCAAATTATATCATTCTTATTCATTCTTTATCTTGTTTTAACCGGAGTGTTGTGTCTATCATTCCTCTTCTAACCGGAGTCTCATCCAAGTGCTTTCATTTTGCCAAGTTCATATTCTATCACTTCCATTTTCCAACCAGAACGTTATCGTAATTGATCATTATCGTTCCTTGTACATCTCGTTTCAACCGGAGTGCTTGCATGTACTTCTCGTCCATTGTTCTCGTCATTCATAGCTTTGCAAACTCCAAGGTTCACATGGAGTTCCTTGTTTCTCTTTTCTACCGGTGTGCTTTCATATTCCTTTTGATCCGTTAAGCTCTTGTTTCATATTCTTCAACCTACAAAGGTTCTCGCAGTGTTCCTTGTTCCTCTTTGATAACGGAGTGTTTTCAATCTCGTTCATCTCCCTTGTATTCTCTCTTTTCGTCGTTCAATCTCTCAAGGTTCATGGTTTCACTCGTTTCTCAAGAAAGCAACTTAGTTTTACCTCTTCTCTTCCTCTTCCGTTTCTCTCCGGTGCCATCCTAGATCTCGGGACGAGATCCTCTTGTAGTGGTGGAGTGTTGTAACGCCCCGAGACCGATGCTTCAGATGCCTTCCTTGTTTTTCGTTGTTGCCATGTGTTTTATTTGCTTGTTGCATTCATCATGTCATCATGAGCAGTGCATTCTCATGTTTTCATAAAACTTGCATCCGTTCATAGTGCCACTTCTCCTCCATCTCGGTGTCCTTTCTCAGATCGACCGGGTTTTGCTTCCCTCTTGTCTGGCCGCATAACCTCTCCGCACAACCCACACTCTTTGCTGCCTTGTCCAAAAACTTCCCCGAACCGCACGGTCATGACCAGTGGGTCCGGAACAATCCCGAGTTATCCTAAACATCATCTGTTCTTTGTTTAGACCACCCGAAGCCGTCCGATAAAAATCTAGGGGCTAATCCCCTCTCATATTAGCCACCTACTATATATAGTGGGCAGCCCCTAACCAAATCAGACCAAACCCTAAATTTTAGGGAGATGTACCATCCATCAATCCCCATGCCGCCGCCACCTTCTCCACCTTCCTCATTTTCCCCATCGAGACCAACTGTGTTTTCGGTTCCCTCTTGTCAAACCAACTAACCTCTCTCGTCAGCCCGCGATCCCCTCCCGCGCGTCCGAAAACTTCTCCGGACCCGAACCGCTCAGTCGTCATTGTTGGATTCGGATCATCCCCAAAATATCATTATTTTATTTATTGGACTCTCTAACCTATTTATTCTCGTCCATCGAATTTCGATCGGAAGATCAAAACTTCCTTCCTTTTTCATATATATAGGTCCAACCCTAGATCCTAGGGGCCTTGTCCCTATTCCCTCTTGCGCCGCCACCCACTCTTCCGTGTTCCTCGGGATCCTTCCCCGATCCAGACAGCCAGTCCCCTCCCTCCTAATTTTCAGCGCCGGCTAATCCCCACCGAAATCGAACCAACCAGGAGCAGCGCTCGATCCCCCTCCTGCTCTGCCTAAGGCACACGATCCAAGGAGAGGAAATCCTCCTCACGCCCCCGAAGGGGAGTTTCTTCTGGAGCCCCTCCTGTACGCTACCTCTGCTCGGCCCCGTCGTCGTTCCGCCGCCACCGACAAGCTCCGGTGAGCAGCGGGCCACCCGCGCCTCCTTCCCAGCCCTCTCCCTCGTTCTGCACCTGATGCTACAAACCCCGTCGCCTCTCTGTCTAGGAGCGCCGACGTCCGCAGCCGCAGTCCCATGCGCCTCCATCTTGCGCGGCTAGCCGAGCCTCCCCCGCTGCTTCGCCGCTTCGGCGACCACCTCCAGCCCTTACTCCAGCACCACCTCTGTGCCTCGTTCCCTCTTCCCGTGCCTCGATCCAGGATGGATCGGAAGCAGCACCGACCAGGACTAGGCCGTCCCCGCGCCGCACCCTGCCTCTCCATCTCTTTTCCTTCTTCCCCTGGTTCTTCTCTCTCCCTCACCCCGCGGTCTCTCTCTCTTTCTTCAGGGAGAACAGGAGCATGCCCCGCCATGGCCGCCTCGTCCCGGAGCAAGCTCGTCGGCGTCCTTCGTCGTCCTGCGCCTAGCGCTGCCATAGATCCGGAGAATGCCCTCTGCCTTGCCAAGTCCCCGCGTCGTCGTCCTCGCCCAAATTCCCGTCGCTGTGCCAACTCCCTCGCCCCGCCTCTGCTTCCCTACTCCAAATCGAATGCCAAGCCGCTGCCCTGGAGCTTCTCCGCCGCCGGCGCCCTTCTCCAGCGCCCCAAGTCGCGCCTCTGCCCGTCTTCTGCATCGCCGTGTTCTGCTGCTGCTTCTGTTGTAAACGAGCAGCGCCAGCTCGCCCGTTCGCCCGCGCCTGGGCCATCTCCGCTTCGCCCGTTGACCGCTCCACCTCTCCACCGACCGGGCCTTGGCCCATGTTGAGCAGAACCCCAACGCCGCCTCCTCTGTTCCTACTTGGGCTTGGCCCGATTCTGCTACTGCTGATGTCCTGCGCCCAGTCGTTTCGACCCAGTGTAGTTTTTTTTTCCTGGACGAATTTGCTAAATATCCTGTGCATGCATAATTACAGAAAAATGCCATCATATTAAAGTGTTAATAAGTAATTATCCATGCATCCAAATTAAACATGTCATATATGAAAAATGATTAGAATTGCATTTAGTTTCACAATATGCTGCTTCCATCCTTGTTTAATATGTTTAAAATGTTGTTTGTTTAAATTTTCTTAAATGCCATGTTAAAATGATTTATTTCATAACTAATTAACCGTAGCTCCAAATTTAATAAACTTTATATGTAAATGGGGTAGAAAAATGCCTAGTTTAACATGGTGGCATTACTTTGCATGTTTAACAACTCTAAAATATGGTTTAGGGCAGAACAGTACCATAACCAAAATATGCTTATGGGGTTTTTCCGGAATTGTTATTTGTTGTTCCGGCCTCATTTAAACTTGCCTAAATAGTTAGTTTACTTATGCTTCACCTCTTGCCATGTTAATCAATATTTAATATTGTTGGGTACATAAACGAGAGAGAACTAAATAATTGATGTGGTGTTTCGTCAATATGCAACTCGTTGCATATTGAGCTCCACTTAATTTGTAGTGTTGTTTGTTGCACTTTGCCATGCCATGCCTCATTAAATTGGACATGCATCATACTTGTTTGTGCATCATGCCATGTGTATGTGGTGGTTGTTTACTATGTTGTTTGTTTCTTTCCAGGTTGCTTCTCTCGTTAGCTTCGGTTTCGTTCTGGAGTTGTGAGGATTCGTTCGACTACATCCGTTTGTCTTCTTCATGGACTCGTTCTTCTTCCTAGAGAGATTTCAGGCAAGATGACCATACCCTCGAAATCACTTCTATCTTTGCTTGCTAGTTTTTTGCTCTATTGCTATGCCGCGCTACCTACCACTTGCTATATCATGCCTCCCATATTGCCATGTCAAGCCTCTAACCCACCTTTCCTAGCAAACCGTTGTTTGCCTATGTTACTGCTTTTGCTCAACCCCTCTTATAGCGTTGTTAGTTGTAGGTGAAGTTGAAGTTTGTTCCATCTTGGAACATGGATATGTTGGGATATCACAATATCTCTTATCTTAAATAATGCATCTATATACTTGGTAAAGGGTGGAAGGCTTGGCCTTATGCCTGGTGTTTTGTTCCACTCTTGCCGCCCTAGTTTCCGGGCAAAACCCTCAAGCTTCGAACAATGGGGTGCGCAAGAATATCTCTCCTCTCCCAAGCTCTTGCAGTCCATCATCTAGCGGACTAACTCGCCGAACCCAAAGAACACAGAGACACAAGATTTATACTGGTTCGGGCCACCGATGTGGTGTAATACCCTACTCCAGTGTGGTGTGGTGGATTGTCTCTTGGGCTGGGGATGAACAGTACAAGGGGAAGCACAGCCTCCTGAGGTGAGGTGTTCTTGTGCTGGTGAGTGATAGGATGGAATGGATCCGATCCAAGATGAGATTCTTCCTATGGTGGTGGCTAGTTCTATTTATAGAGGCCCGGGTCCTCTTCCCAAATATTGAGCGGGAAGGGATCCCACAATGGCCAAGTTTGAAGGGGGACAGTTAGTACAGCTTATCCTGACAAAAGCGGTCTTCGCCTGCCAAAGGCTCTAGTGGTGACGCCGTCTTGGGCTCCAAGGTGACCTCCGTCCTGCCGTTCTGCTGGTCTTGGTCTTGTTGCACCGATATGGAAACCTTTGCCTGATGCCTCAGGACTCCACGCCTGCGCTGACCTCTTTAGCACCAAAGAGGAAACAAGGACACTGCACGCGCGGGGCGCCCGCCTGGTGTGGTCGTCATGGCTTGCGCCACTGGATCCTTGCGAGGTTCACCTTGCCTTGATCTCTCCGCCCCTCGCGAGCCAGCCTGGTGAGGCCGCTCCTAAGGAGGTCTTGTGTCGTCCGCCTCGCGAGGTTTGGCCCCTCGCGAGGGTCTTGAGTGCTTGTTGGTGAAGACGGGCCGTACGGGCCCGCTGGTAGAGCCACGCTGTGGGCCACAAGCAGGAAAGTCTGGGGACCCCCGTTCCCAGAACGCCGACAGTAGCCCCCAGGCCCAAGGCTCGCTCGGGCTTGGCTTCGAGGCGAAGCCAAAGGGCATGTACGGAGTGCCGCGGGCCCAAACAGGCGACGGCCTTGGTCGACGCATGGCGATTGATTGGACCTCGGCGTCTCTGCTTCCCCACGCAGCCCTGATATCCGCCTGGCTAGGCGGCCACCGCGGCCTACACGGTTTCCCTCTCATTGTTGCGCCGCACTCCCTTAATTCTTCCGCTTCCTCGGAGCTCAGCCTCTTCTCCCAATCCGATCTGAACTCAGTCCTTCCCGTCGCCATGTCGCCAGATCGAATGGAGAAAGGGAAAAGGCCCCTGTCCTCCGCCGAATCACCTCCGGCCATTGAGCCTGCCGTTGGCAGGTCTCTGGTGCTCAACCAAGAAGCCATGGACAAGGTGCGCCCCGCGCTCACCACCAGCTTTAATGAGTGGGGAGGGACGGTGGCTTGGCCTGCGTCTCGAGCTCGTGTCGACAGGGCAGCCACCGAGGTTCCATTCTTCATCGATTCCCTGTGGGCTGGCCTGGTTCCTCCTTTCTCCGCCTTCTTCAACGCCGTGCTTTCCCATTATCAGATCCATATGCTGCACCTTGATCCCCAATCCGTGACCCTTCTCGCCATCTTCACCTTCGTTTGCGAGGCCATGGTGGGCATTGCTCCTTCCGTGACCCTTCTCCGTCATTGCTTCTCGTTACACCTGACCGATCCCCGGCAGAGCTCGGGATGCCTGAGCTTCCAGGCCGTGGCGGCGACAGCTGGTTCGGGAATTGACTTTGAGCTTCTGCCGTCCACCTTCGTTTGTCGATGTCGGAGTGCTCAGCCCTCTGCTCTCATCTCCATCAGCGCCCGCCATTCCTAATTCCGGTTGGCGCCACGAGAAGCTCGCTGACTCGCGCCTTGCCTTTGTATGGCTCCGGCTGAAGAGGCTGAAGGATCTTGGCGTGACTGTGCCAATGGTGGTGAAGGAGTTCGTCCGGGGCCGAGTCGCTCCGCTCCAGCGCCATTCTCGACCTATGTGGGCCTTGCTCAACAGCTAGGACCGCATGAGGCTTCAGGAGTCTGGGCTCCCTCTTGAGGCGCGGCGAACGGTGCTCCAGGTTCTGACGGGCGTCCCGTTGCCAGACGACATGCCATGTAAGAGCTGCCTTTTGTACCGCTGCTTTAACAAGGTGGAATTTGAGGAGCGGATGCCCCCTTTCGATGAGTGGGGGCTGCGTCCCGCTAGCCTTGAAGGGCCCCGAGAGAACCCCATCATTGTGGTTCCTCTCCTTGCCACCAGTGCCGATCTTGGCCCAAGAGTGGGCGCTGGGGAGCGAGCATCGCTGGAGGCTGGGGGCGCGGGTGCCGAGGTGTTGACGCTGCCTGGGACTCCCGAGGCATCATCCTCGGGAACCCGTGATCCTTGCTCTGGGGCGGCAGCTGAGGAGGCGACACAGTCCGCTGCTCCTGAGGCCGAAGCTCCTGAGGCCGAAGCTCCTGAGGCCTCAACTGGTTGTCGCGAGGCGGAGCCCGGGGGTTCTCTCTAGCCTGACGCTCCTGAAGTCACCTCCTTGAGTGCTTCACCAGCCGCGCACCGCGCTAGTCCCCACGTGCAACGCTTGGGAAGGTTCCGTGTGGACTTCGCGGAGCTCTGCAAGAGGAAGGGGTCTCCAAGCTGCAGTAGTGGCATCGTCCGGCGGTTGAAGCACAGGAAATACATCGCCATAGATGAGTAAGTACCTTATCTTTGCAATTCCTCGAGTGCCGCTTCCCTTCCTGACGGTGGCTTTTTAGTATCCCTTCCGCCGAGGCCGTGGAGTCTCCTGAGGAGCAACCTCCTCTCGCCTCAACTCCTTTGCCAACCTTGAGCGCCACAAGCCTGTGCGATGCCCCCGGCGTGGGGGCGACTTGAGAAGGAAGCCCGCCTGCAGTGCACCTCGAGCCCGCGCCTTTGCCATCTCTCCATCATGGCCTTGCTTGGAGTGCGGCTGGAGTACCCAGGGCTCCTCCTCTGGTCGTGGACGGTGGATGGATGACCTCGATCCTGGCCTCTTCTTTGAGCAGCGGGCCTTCACCCATCCAGGCCTCCGCCGGGGCCCGGATGGTAGTTGGGGAAGCGCCTGCCCCCAGACCCTGCTGGGATGGCGCACACCGCTTCGGGCCCCTTCGGTAGCTTCTGCCGCGGAAGATGAGCCTGGTCGTGCATTCAAGCTTGAGCGCGAGCGAAGTGTCATCCGCCACGAACTCTTCCAGGAGGCGATGGGCGCGATGAGACGGCGTGGCGGATAGCTTGCGGATGTTGACGTGCGCCTTGAAGCCGAGGGTCTCCGGTTGAAGGAGGAGTGGCATCAACTGAAGGTAGCCATCAACTTCGGGCACCTTCAGCGCGATCTTGCCAATGCGAAGGCCGAGGCATCCATGGCGACCTCGCACGAGGCCAGTGCCCGAGCCTTGCAGGACGCCAGGGAGGCCGATCGTCGCCGCACGATCGCCGAGGAGCACAAGCGGGAGGTTCTAGCCTTGAACGCCTCCTTGGAGCAGCAGGTGGAGGCGCGCAGGGTCGCCCTGGCATCGATGAAGGGAACACCTGCCCAGGAAGACGAGATCCGGAAGCGTGAGGAAGCGCTGGCCCTGGAAGCCACGGAGCGCAGCCTTGCGCTTGAGAGATAGGAGACGAGGGAGCACCAAGTTGCCCAAGTGGGGGATGCTGCTAATGCGCGCGAGGCGAGGATCCAGAAGGAAGTCGACTGCAGGGTGGCGGAGGCTCACGAGCTTGTGGGAGTTGGAGCTGATGCCCGGAGCTCCGTCTTGAGGTCGAGGTTGGCGGAACCGGAGCAGCGGGAGAAGGCCGCCGCTGCCGCCCTGGTTTCTATGCAGGTCGAACTGGCCTCCGCTCACGCTGAGCTGCTCCCCCTCCAGCAGCGGGTTACCACAGCCGAGTTCCTTGCGCAGGAGAGCAAGGAGGAAGCGCTCCGCCGGTTGACGTTGGAGTATGAGCATGCCCTCATGCTCCAAGGCCTCAGGATCAGGGCCAACGTGGCGCTGGGCCACATCTGTGAAGAAAATGCCACTCATCCCCATGCAAACGACTACGCCAGCCACCTCCACTTCTTCGCCGACGTGGAGACGCGCCTGGAGAACCGTTCCAAGAGAGCTCGCCAGCTTGTTGAAGAGAGGAGTCGCGGCCTGCTTGGGCGCGCGTTCTCCCGCGTCTTCAGCCATCTCCAAAACACCTATCCAACTTTGATTTCGACACCACCATTTCCCCAGTACCCGAGGCCACCCGGGGTGACCTGGCGCGGTGGGTGGAAGACAATGTGAATGCGTTGGTTAGTGGCTTCGCTTCTGACGATGATGCGGTGGTGGTCGCGGCGGACGAAGGTGACATGGTCGATGACGGTGATGGTGGCGCTGGCGATGTTGATGGTGACACCGGCGAGGGCGACAACGATGCCAGCGATGCGTTCGACGGCGACCCGGGGGATGCAGCGAGCGACATGTCTGATTGACCCCGTGTTTCCCTACTGTCTATCCTGCATGCAAAAGCTTGGGCACGACCCTAGAAGTTGTAAGAGCATTTTGGGAGGGGGAGCCCCTCGTGTAAACAGATTACTATCTCTATTCCTTAGGCCAAGCTAAATATATGTCTTCATGAGCCCGTGAATCCTGCGGCGAGTTCGCTGTTGCAATTTACCTTAGCCAGAATAGGTGCCGAACTGGCTCGTGAGGTCGCTGGCTTCTGTGGAACCTGTGAGGAGCCTGCCGATCCGTGTGAGGAGGCCTCGCGAGAAGCAAGCGCCAGTCATGGCAGGGCATGCACGCAGCGCTTGCGTGCTATGCCCAGCCCCCGCTCATGAGGGGCTCGTAAGGAAGAGGCGGCAAGCACAAACTCCTAATTAAGTCAAGAACCAGATTGCAAGAAACAGCACGAATGAGAAAAGGCACCCCCCACGCGCGTCAATGAGAATTCAACTCCAACTTAAATACAAAGCCAGAAAGCAGGGCTACAGAAAAGAGGTTCAAAGAAAATGGCCGCGTCTGGCACCTAGTCGAGTCTTCTTGTCTTCGAGTGTTCTCACCAGCACGGAGCTAAGTGCTGCCACTAGGACGTGGGAGGGAGCCCCCGAGGCCCGAGGGTGGCACTCCTGAGACTCCGGGGCGTGTATAGCCCCACTCATTATTACGTGATTGTGTCACGAGCGGAGACCTTCACAGGCGTGAGCCTTACTTCATATCACCAGAAGAGGGCCCCGCCTTGCGCCACCCTCTACCACCGTTGGGACGACCGGAAACCAGGACGATGCTAAAGGGGGCAAAGGGGACACTAGCGGCGCCCTCGGCGACCACGGGTCCTCTGCCGGGAGGAAGGCTCGCCAGCGCCTCCCCGGCAGAGGGCCTACATCCGGGTGACACCTTGCTCCGCACGACGCGGGGAAGGGCCTCGCTCCTAGCTCCTCCCACGCAGCCCCCAGTGTGCTTCTCCTGGTGGAAGTGGTGCTGCCGCGCTGGGACCGTCGCCTGGCTCCGTGACCTAATTCACTTGCGACCCGTGGTTAGCGTAAGCCTGCTCCTGCGAGATTAGTGGTACCCTGTAGCTGTTGTCGACGGCGCGGTTGGGGGGCTCTCGGGCGGCTCCTGAAAGGCCTTAGCTCCTAGCGCCTCCTCTTCCCAGCCCGGCTCGAGGAACGGGCTGGGGTCATCTTCCGGCGCGTACTCCTGGTTGATTATGCGTGGCACGTAGGCCTCCGAGGCCGTCGCCCCGAAGACCTTGCCGAAGTGCCCCACGCTCCATGTCACCCAGCCCATCGCGCCATCCTGAGGATGGTAGGGTAGCGCCCCGCTGGGGCCGTGTGTGGCAACGCTCGTGCCCACACCCATCGGAGGTGGCGCGGGCGCGATGGGGCGCCCGGCGCTGCTGGCCGCGCTGATGTCGATGAAACCCCCCGGCGTGCCCGGGGGCACGCGGGCGCGGCGAGGCCCGCCATGAGATCCGGTTGCGGCCTGAGGTGTAAGATGGTAGCAGATGGGCGGTGCTCCCGTGGCTGCCGCGTCCAGCAGCTCGGCGACGCGTTCCAACAATGCGTCCCGGCCACTCTCCATCAGTCGACCCCACATCAGCTCCCGTGCCACTGTGAGCGCGGCCCTCATGTTCGCCTGTTCCCGCCGGGAGTGCGGCGCCGTTGCCGCAGCGTGGCTTGAAGTTCTTGCAGCGGCCCGAGCCTGTCGTGGACTAAGGGTGGATGACGCCTGGCTGTGCCGCCCACGCCCCACAGCGTTTGGCGGCGCGCGTGCCGCCGGGAGCGCGGGGTTGAGATCTTCTTGGGTGGACAATGCCGCCCGGGCTGGCCAAGCTGCCCAGCGGTCAGCGTTGGTCCTCGGGTCCCCAGACATCAGAATCGTGGAGTGCCGGTGGATCAACTGGAGGAAGAGAGGCTCCGCTGCACCCCTACCTGGCGCGCCAAATGTTGGATCACGGGTTTCGGCAAAACCCTCAAGGTTCGAACACTGGGGTGCGCACGAAGATCTCTCCTCTCCCAAGCTCTCGCACTCCATGATCTAGCGGACTAACTCACCGAACTCAAAGAACACAAAGACACAAGATTTATACTGGTTCGGGCCACCGATGTGGTGTAATACCCTACTCCAGTGTGGTGTGGTGGATTGCCTCTTGGGTTGGGGATGAATAGTACAAGGGGAAGCACGGCCTCCTGAGGTGAGGTTTTCTTGTGCTGGTGAGTGATAGGATGGAATGGATCCGATCCTAGGTGAGATGCTTCCTATGGTGGTGGCTAGTTCTATTTATAGAGGCCCGGATTCTCTTCCCAAATATTGAGCGGGAAGGGATCCCACAACGCCAAGTTTGAAGGGGGACAGCTAGTACAGCTTATCCTGACAAAAGCGGTCTTCGCCTGCCAAAGACTCTGGTGGTGACGTCGTCTTGGGCTCCATGGTGACCTCCGTCCTTCCGTCCTGCTGGTCTTGGTCTCGTTGCACCGATATGGAAACCTTTGCCTGATGCCTCGGGACTCCACGCCTCCGCTTGCCTCTTTAGCACCAAAGAGGAAACAAGGATACTACGCGCGCGGGGCGCCCGCCTGGTGTGATCGTCATGGCTTGCGCCACTGGATCCTCGCGAGGTTAACCTTGCGTTGATCTCTCCGCCCCTCGCGAGCCAGCCTGGTGAGGCCGCTCCTGAGGAGGGTCTTGAGTGCTTATTGGTGAAGACGGGCCGCACGGGCCCGCTGGTAGAGCCACGCTATGGGCCGCAGGCAGGCAAGTCTGGGGATCCCCGTTCCCAGAACACCGACACTCAGGGCCATCCGTGATCGGCGCTTCGGACGGTGCCCCGAGCGCAACGACCAAGGCTATGGCCGAGGAGGAGGACGAGGTGGAGGACTGTGGGACGACCGCGGCCCCCGCCAGGAGTGGCGTGGCCGACCTCGTGAGGACCGTTGGCAGGACCAGCCTCGCGAGGGCGCCTCGAGAGACCAGCCTCGTGAGGACCGTCCTGAAGGCAACGCAGGCCTCCCTCCATTGCCAGCACCACCAAGAAGGAACGACGAACATCATCAAGACGAGGGGGCTAGTGGCTTCCAGGAGCCATGCACCATCGCCTGTATCTTGGGTGGAGATCAAGCCCCAGCCTCTCAGCGTATCTTCAAGCGTTTTGCTTGAGAGGTGAACGCGGCCCTTCCTAGGCTCGAAGCCACGCGCCCACTCAGGTGGTCCAAGTGCGCCATCACCTTCGGCTCGTCGGACCAGCTGAAGTGCGCGGCAACTACCGGCGCCCTCCTGATGCTCTGCTCACCCGTCATCAGCAATGTTCAAGTCACCAAGACCCTCATCAACGGTGGCACAGGGCTCAATGTCCTGCCCGTCGAGACGTTCGACAGCCTCCAAGTGCCATATGATCATCTATAGCTTACCAAGCCCTTCTCAGGAGTGACTGACGGCTCCACCACCCCGATAGGGCAGGTCCGCCTCCCTGTCACCTTTGGCCAGCGTGACAACTACCGCACCGAGCTCATGGACTATGATGTCGCCCACATCCGCCTGGCTTATAATGCCATCCTTGGGTATCCAGCCTTGGCCAAGTTTATAGGAGCGACCCAACATGGCTACAACATCCTCAAGATGCCAGGGAGCGGCGGCATCATCACGGTCCCTTGTGAAGAAAGAGATGCGGTGTGCTCCCTTGAGCGCGCCTACCAAGCTGCAGTGACCGAAGACCCCGACAATGAAGGCACCCTGTACCCTCCTAAGGCCAACTCCAAGAAGAAGAAGTAGTTACTTTACCCAGGGTCTCAGAAGAGCAGCATTTCTAGCGGCACCACCTCAAGATCTGCGCCCGCGGCAGGGGCGCCTCCCTCCCTCGCACAGGAAGGCACGCCCGGCGCCCTCCTCAGGCTGGGCTCGGGGGCTCTCTTCTGGAGGGCCTCAGACCTAGCCAATGTCACGAGGGAGGTGCTCGGGCACCATGTGGAGGCATGCTTCGCCGCACGTTTCCCTCAAGAGGGCATGAGGCGCGGAGTGCCTAGTGCTCAGGAGTTCATCACCAAGGAGATCCAGGAGCTTCAAGAGGCAAGGCCCATACGCGGCGACCGCCGCCCACCACACGGCTCAGCCCCCCATGCTGGCGAGGACGGTGGGCTGCGCGTCTGCGTCGACATTCCAGGGCTCAATAGGACCGCCTCTCAGGGACGTTTCTGGCCTTCTCGCATTGGATGGTGTGAGGGCCCTCCTCACAGCTATATTCACATGCCATTCGGCTTGCCGAACGCGGCTGTTACCTTCCAGCACCACTTGTGGAGCGTTCTGGCGGCTCACGAGGCCAGGGATGACGCTGTCCTCGTGGAGATCGCTACAATTCTTTAGGAGCCACCTGGGCCTACGAAGCCTCCTGAGGCTCAGGACCTTGGCGGCTCGTGAGGGGCAACTTCTCCGGCACGCACCTTCAGCTACTCCAACATCGCACCAGCTACGGTATCAGGTGACTCTTTCCAGTTCATTCAGTTGGGGGCGCCCCTCGGGCAACATTATCCCCAAGTCGCATGGGCACGTCCCTGCGACGTGTATCCTTTTGCATCTTTGGCTCACTCTATTGGGGGCGCCCCTCGGGCTGCAATATCCCCAGGCCTCTTGTGTCCGTCCCAGTGGCATGTATCGTTCTTACATTTATCTGAGCTATCCTACTTCATTGCTTGAGTCATTTCATGATTGTCACCTGTCTGTCCGGTACTTCTATACCCCACCCCCGACCGCCCTCGTTACCACGGGAGTCGCGCGCCGGTTGTCTTTCTTTAGGATTCTTCGCATGATTAGGCTAGGCACAGGGTCTGTGCTCGGGTCCGTCCCTGCAGCATCGATAAACCCAATGACCGAGCTCTGTCTGGCCCTGCCGTGCAAGCCACGTGTCAGGGCGGGGCTGCACGCGCCCCGGGGGCTCCACTCAGAGGGAGCCCTCACCCACGCAACAGTGGAAGCACCATGCTCCGCGCTGGCAGTCGACACGGTCGAGGAGCGGCTATGCCCGTGCAAGTGCGGAAGCGCTATGCTCCGTGCTGGTGATAAACAAATGATGGCGGCCCCATGGCCGTATCAACCTCAGGGAGCCACTCAGCTCAGTGTCCAGCCTCGCTGCAACGCTTCCCCCTCGGGAGAGTCGCGCGAGGGGGCTGGGCATGGGGGCTACGCTCAGGTCACGCCTAGCGTACGCCGCCCTGGTTGTCGTGCATCCCTCCCGAGCGGGACCTCGGTGAGGGCAGGTATCAAGGTCTGTTCGCCCATCAAGGGGGACTCCTGATCATCGCGACTCAGGAGCCTAACTGGCCACGTAGCCCCTCACCCCTTGGTCCCGTCCTGGCGATCCGGACAGTCCAACGGCGGCTGAGGTATGCGCGGGGTCGGGCCCTGCCGACGTAGAATACCAAGGCCTACCTTCGCATCTCGTTCCCGCAGGCCATTTGCACGTCAAGGGGGACTCCTGAGCATCGCGACTCAGGAGCCTAAGTGGCCACGTAGCCCCTCACCCCTTGGTCCCGTCCTGGTGATCCGGACGGCCCAATGGCGGCTGAGGTATGCGCGGGGTTGGGCCCTGCCGACGTAGAACATCAAGCAAAAGGGAAGGAAATCGCGGAATCTTAACCAAATATTACAAAACATATTGTTCCCCAAATACCGAACCGAGTTTTAACGCCTCCACGAGGCACGTTGCATGTCGCAGGAAAGTTAAAGCGGGAAGGAGCGCCATCGTTCACCAGCAAGCCTCTTCTTCAGCCTTGGGTGCCGTCGTCAGGGAGCGCCTTCCCGTCGGCAGCGTCGTCGTCAGTCGTGTCATTGAGCTTGGTCGCAGGACTGGCGGCACCATCGGCTGGAGGTGCAGGGTTGATGGCGAGGAACTTCTTCAACAGGGCCTCCACCTGGTCCTTCACAACTTCGGCAGCGGCTGTGCAGCGCCCTTCCTCCACGGGCTTGAGCAACTCGCCAAGGTCAGCATCAGGGTCACGAAGATGGAGGTGGCTGAAGACGCGCGTCAGGGGAGATGAGGAGAGCGCGCGGGCTTCCCCCTCCACCGCGGGGCCAATCCCGTCGACGACGCCCTTAAGCGCCACGACAAGATGAGGGAGCAACTGGGCGGGGCCTTCGTCATCGGTCGCCAGTGGTTTCTCCAAGCCCTTCTCGTAAAGTCCCCGCAGTGCTGCACGGGACCTCCTCAAGAGACTTGAAGGCCGCGCGATCCTCAGCAAGAACCTTCACTTTGGCTTCCAGCTGGGCCTTCTCCACCTCCACCTTCTTCTCCAGCTTCTCCAGGCGGCTGCGTTCTGCGGCCTGCGCCCTCACCGACTGCTCCAGCTCGGCGTCGCGACCATTGACTGCGTCTTCCTGGGCCTTCATCTTCTCCTGCTCTGCCTTGCGACCGTGAGCCTCGACCGCGTGCTCATTGCGCATGATCTCCAGCTCGGCCTCCACCAACCGGCAGCACTCCTTGGCAGCCTCGGCATCCTTCAGCGCCACCTCGCGGGCGACCGCGACTCGGTCGACGGCCCGCTTGTCCTCCTCGGAAGCTGCAATGGCCTGGCCCAACGCTGCCCTGACAGACGCATCGGAGTGCAGCCAACTCGAGACCAGCTCCAGGCGCCCCACCACCAGGCGACGGTCAGCGCCTTGAAGGTCACCCCGAAGCTGTGTCAGCGAGGAAAGAGCCCCCTCTAGAGCGCCGGGGCAAAGCGCGAGGGTTGTGAGTCGATGGTGCGACGGGAGGAGGAAGTTGTGGCGCCGCCAAGATCTGCGAGCCCACGATAGCAAAGAGAAACTGGGGGCTCCTGAGCCTTTAGAGCATCGATGGGAGGGTTGAGGATAGATGCCTCCGGAGCCGACTTGGCTGAAGAGGTCACCTTCTCCTAAGGACAGTCCAATGGGTCGCGCAAGGACGACCGGGCTGGAGAAGCATGGGCGCCTTCACCATCCTTCCGCGCTGGAGGAGTCGTGGTGGCAGCAGGCCGCTGGGTCGTGGAAGGCTTAGCCTTTCCCTCCTTCTTCGCCGCCGGCGTGGGCCTGGCAGAACAAGGAAGGGCGTCAGGAATAACATCAGAAGCAACGGCGAAATCAAGGCAAAGCACTTACTGGTCCACGACGGCGTAATTCCTCAGCCTCTTCTGGAGCACGAAGCCAGAAGGCTTCGCAGCCTGGGGCATGGGCGCACGGACCTCAGGAGCAGGCGAGATGGCAGCAGTTGGGCTCGCGGTGACATCGGCAGACATCAGCACAGGAGCATCGCCTCGAGAGATCAGCGCCGACCTGTCGTTCGTCTAGACCCCAACCGACGGCTTCTTCGAGCGGGTGACCGAGGACCTCGTGGTGACCCAACCAGGAAGCAGGGCCTCCTTCACCGGGTGGTCGTCGGCATCATCATCGTCAGGAAAAGCACGGAGGGGATCGACCTGGTGCGGGGGGAAGTCTCCCCTGACCACTCCCGGGTCCCCTCCGAATCCCGCTCCTCACCCTTGACGGAGTTGCCGGAGGACAGCTCCACTGGAGCCTTAGCGGGTGCTAGCGGAACGAGCCCGTACTCGTTGAAGACGGGCATGGCAGCAAGAATCTCTGCCCCGTCGGAGCGGCAGTACAGCGGGAGATGCAAGTCCGACGGAAACCCCTGGTCCTCCCCGACCAGGAGATGGATGGCCACACCCAGCTCTTCTTCGGACAAGGCATCTGGGCACAGGCGGAGGTCATCCCCCTTGTCCTTAAGCTTCCACAGGGGGCGTGAATGCACCTGAAGCGGGGCCAGGCGTTGTGCCAGAAACTCCTTGAGTATCATGTCCCCCGTCAGCTTCTGCGCCCTCGGATCATCAGGCTTCAAGTCGGCGGCCATCTTCTTCAGCACCTGCTTCGCCCGGGGGTCAGTAAGCTTCGCGCTGAGCCAACTCTCGTCAGAATAGGGCATCCCTATTGGCAGCGACAACCAGGGGTAGGAGCTCTCGGCGTCCATAAGGACCCACTTGTTCCTGAAGCCCTTCGCCTTCTTCCCCACCTTCGAGATAGCATTGGTCCCATTGTCTGCGACGTAATTGGCGCACCCAGAGGAGTGGCCCTCCTTGAGCCGAAGGAAGAAGAAGTGGCGCAGCAGCGCCATGGATGGCATCACCCCCATGAATGCCTCGCAGTAGAAGGCAAAAATCGACAGGAGGAGAATGGAGTTGGGATGGAGGTGCAGAGCATAGAGGCCGTAGTGGCTGAGCACGGCGTAGAAGAAATCGGAAAAGGGAGGGAATATCCCTGCGAACACGCTATTCAATAAGAAGGAATGGAAGGTGCTACCCAGAGCCTTAGGCTTGGCGAAGCCGGCCCGCAGCGCCGCTTCTCTTCCCTCGTCGTCATCGCCCACCGTCATCCGGTGCGGTGGCAAGCTTTTCCTCCGAGACAGTGGGTGCGCTCAAGGCCGGCTCGTACCTGGCGGGCGAGGTGCGCGAGGCCTTGGCCTTGTCGGGCGCCATCAAATGCGAGCTTGGGGAGGATTTTCGTCGGGTTGGAGGCTTCTTGGGGCGAGAAGGAGAAAGGGGATCTGAAGCAAGGCGAAGGAAGGCAATGAAGGCGCTGCGGCACGCGCCGGCCTTATTGTCAGCCGAGCAGTTGCCGAGGCAGCATGGGGAAGTGGAGGCGCCCACGTCCCGTCAATCGCCACGCATCAATCAAGGCTGCAGGCTGTTGGGGCCCACAGTGTTGCGCACTTGCCCTTTGGCTTCGCCTCGAAGCCAAGCCCGAGCGCGCGTTGGGCCTGGGGGCAACTGTCGGCGTCCTGGGAACGGGGGTACCCAGACTTGCCTGCCTGCAGCCCAAGGCGTGGCTCCACCGACGGCCTGGCACGGCCCATCTTCATCAGCAACCACTCCAGACCCTCACGAGGGCCAAGCCTCGCGATGCGGACGACGCCAAGACCTCCCCTAGGGCGGCCTCTCTAGGCTGGCTCCCGAGGAGCGGAGATATCAAGGCGAAGGGCACCTCGCGAGGTGCGCGTGACGTGAGCCATGACGACCAAGGCCAGGCGAGCGCCAGCGGGCGCAGAGTGCCAGTTTCCTGTTTGGTGCTAAAGGGGCAACCGCAGGCGAGGAGTCCCGAGGCATCATGCAAAGGTTTCCATATCGGTGCAACAAGACCAAGACCAGTGATACGTATCCAACGTATTTATATTTTTTTATTGTTCCATGCTATTATATTGTCCATCTAGGATGTTTTATATGCTAGTTTATATGATTTTTGGAACTAACCTCTTAACCTAGAGCCCAGTGCCAGTTTCCGTTTTTTCCTTGTTTTTGAGTATCAAAGAAAAGGAAAACCAAACGGAGTCCAATTGACCTGAAATTTCACGGAGATTATTTTTGGACCAGAAGAAGCCCACGGAGTATCGAAGATGGGCCAGAAGAGTCTCGAGGCACCCACGAGGGTGGGGGCGCGCCCACTACCACATGGCCGACTCGGAGACCCCCCTAACTTGTTCTCGACGCCAAAACCTCTTATATGTACCCAAACTTCCAGAACATAACCTAGACCGGGAGTTCCACCACCGCAAGCCTCTATAGCCACCAAAAACCAATCGAGACCCTGTTCCAGCACCCTGCCGGAGGGGGGATCCCTCACCGGTTGCCATCTTCATCATCCTGGCACTCTCCATGACGAGGAGGGAGTAGTTCACCCTCGGGGCTGAGGGTATGTACGAGTAGCTATGTGTTTGATCTCTCTCTCTCTCTCGTGTTCTTGATTCGGCACGATCTTGATGTAGCACGAGCTTTGCAATTATAGTTGGATCTTATGATGTTGCTCCCCTCTACTCTCTTGTAATGGATTGAGTTTTCCCTTTGAAGTTATCTTATCGGATTGAGTCTTTAAGGATTTGAGAACACTTGATGTATGTCTTGCATGTGCTTATCTGTGGTGACAATGGGATATTCACGTGATCTACTTGATGTATGTTCTGGTGATCAACTTGCGGGTTTAGTGACCTTGTGAACTTATGCATAGGGGTTGGCACACGTTTTCGTCTTGACTCTCCGGTAGAAACTTTGGGGAACTCTTTGAAGTTCCTTGTGTTGGTTGAATAGATGAATCTGAGATTGTGTGATGCATATCGTATAATCATACCCACGGATACTTGAGGTCACATTGGAGTATCTAGGTGACATTAGGGTTTGGTTGATTTGTGTCTTAAGGTGTTATTCTAGTACGAACTCTAGGATAGATCGAACAGAAAGAATAGCTTCATGTTATTTTACTACGGACTCTTGAATAGATCGATCAGAAAGGATAACTTTGAGGTGGTTTCATACCCTACCATAATCTCTTCGTTTGTTCCCCACTATTAGTGAATTTGGAGTGACTCTTTGTTGCATGTTGAGGGATAGCTATATGATCCAATTATGTTATTATTGTTGCGAGAACTTGCACTAGTGAAAGTATGAACCCTAGGCCTTGTTTCCTAGCATTGCAATACCATTTACGCTCACTTTTATCATTAGTTACCTTGCTTTTTTTATATTTTCAGATTACAAAAACCTATATCCCCCATCCATATTGCACTTGTATCACCATCTCTTCGCCAAAATAGTGCACCTATACAATTTACCATTGTATTGGGTGTGTTGGGGACACAAGAGACTCTTTGTTATTTGGTTGCAGGGTTGCTTGAGAGAGACCATCTTCATCCTATGCCTCCCATGAATTGATAAACCTTAGGTCATGCACTTGAGGGAAATTTTCTACTGTCCTACAAACCTCTGCACTTGGAGGTCCAACAACGTCTACAAGTAGAAGGTTGTGTAGTAGACATCAAGCAATTTCTGGAGCTGTTGCCGGGGAGGTGAGTGCTTCAAGGTATATCTTTAGATCTTGCAATCGAATCTTTTAGTTTAGTCTATAAAAGAAAACTACAAAAAATGGAATTAAGGTTGCCTCATATGCTTCATCTTTTTAATGTCTTCCGTGAAAATGATGGGAAGGAAAATTGTGCTCAAGTACTAGAAGAAGAATTACATAGAATGCTTGGCATAAATTATGTGAATGATGAGCATGATTGCAGTGTTATTAGTATGAATTCTTTGAATACCCATGATGCTAATGATATGCAAAGCCACAAGCTTGGGGATGCTATGTTTGATGAAGATGATATTTTTTGTCCCCCAAGTTTTGATGAGCAAATTTATTATGATGATAGCATGCCTTCTATTTATGATGATTATATTGATGAAAGTGGGTTTGGAAGAGTGTCAACTTTAGGAAGTAATGATCCCACTATTTTGGAGGATGTTTAATATTATTGTGATAATTATGAAAGTGGATTTGGAGAGGTCATGACTTTATTTAGTGATGAATCCACTATTTCGGAAGAGGTTCCAATTGATTATGAGAACAACGTTGCTATCTATGATGATTATTGTGATGACTTGTATGCTATTAATAATAATGATAACCATGAAACTTGTCATCATGATGTTAGTTTTCAATTGGATTATGCCTGACATGATAATTATTTTGTTGAGTTTGCTCCCACTACTATTCATGAGAACAAATTTGCTTATGTGGAGAGTAATAAAAATTCTATGCTTGTAGATCACGAAAACAATGCTTTATGTGATGGTTATATTGTTGAATTCATTCATGATGCTACTGAAAATTATTATGAGGGAGGAACATATGCTTGTAGGAATTGCAATAATATCAAGTTTCCTCTCTATGTACTTAAAGTTTTGAAGTTATGCTTGTTTTGCCTTCCTATGCTAGTTGATTATTGTTCCCATAAGTTGTTTTCTCACAAAATCCCTATGCATAGGAAGTCGGTTAGACTTAAATGTGCTAGTCATATTCTTCATGATGCTTTCTTTATGTTTCAATTCTTATCTTTTATGTGAGTATCATTGAAATCATCATGCCTAGCTAGGGGCGTTAAACGTTAGCGCTTGTTGGGAGGCAGCCCAATTTTATTTTTGTTCTTTGCCTTTTGCTCCTGTTTAGTAATAAATAATTCACCTAGCCTCTGTTTATATGTGGTTTTATGTTTTAATTAGTGTTTGTGCCAAGAAGAACCTTTGGGAAGACTTGGGTGAAGTCTATGCGATCTTGCTGTAAAAAACAGAAACTTTAGCGCTCACGAGATTAGCTTCCATGTTTTACTGGAGAGTGGTTTTAGGTTGATTCTTTTTGCAGATGATTAATAGACAAATTCCTCAGGTCCACCAATTTATTTCAGAATTTTGGGAGTTCCAGAAGTATACGTTTGATACAGATTACTACAGACTGTTCTGTTTGTGACAGATTCTGTTTTCATTGTGTCATTTGCTTATTTTGATGAATCTATGAGTAGTACTGGAGGGTATGAACCATAGAGAAGTTGGAATACAGTAGATATTACACCAATATGAATTTAGAATGAGTTCACAATATTACCTAAGTGGTGATTTATTTTCTTATACTAACGGAGCTTACGAGTTTTCTGTTAAGTTTTGTGTTGTGAAGTTTTCAAGTTTTGGGTAAAGATTCGATGGACTATGGAATAAGGAGTGGAAAGAGCCTAAGCTTGGGGATGCCCAAGGCACCCCAAGGTAATATTCAAGGGCAACCAAGAGCCTAAGCTTGGGGATGCCCCGGAAGGCATCCCCTCTTTCGTCTTCATTCATCGGTAACTTTACTTGGAGCTATATTTTTATTCACCACATGATATGTGTTTTGATTCGAGCATCATTTTATTTTTATTTATTTTTCTTGATGTTTGAATAAAATACCAAGATCTGGAATTCTTAAATGTTAGAGAGTCTTCACATATTTTCATAATTATTCGACTACTCATTGATCTTCGCTTATATCTTTTGGAGTAGTTTGTCATTTGCTCTAGCGCTTCACTTATATCCTTTTTAGAGCACGACGGTGGTTTTTTTTATAGAAATTATTGATCTCTCATGCTTCACTTATATTATTTTGAGAGTCCTTTAGAACAACATGGTAATTTGCTTTGGCTATAAAATTAGTCCTAATATGATAGGCATCCAAGATGGGTATAATAAAAACTTTCGTATAGAGTGCATTGAATACTATGAGAAGTTTGGTACTTGATGATTGTTTTGAGATATGAAGATGGCAATATTAGAGTCATGCTAGTTGAGTAGTTGTGAATTTGATAAATACTTGTGTTAGAGTTTGCAAGTCCCGTAGCATGCACGTATGGTAAACATTGTGTGATAAATTTGAAGCATGAGGTGTTTCTTTGATTGTCCTCCTTATGAGTGGCGGTCGGGGACGAGCGATGGTCTTTTCCTACCAATCTATCCCCCTAGGAGCATATGCGTAGTGCTTGGTTTTTGATGACTTGTAGATTTTTGCAATAAGTATGTGAGTGCTTGTCGCGGGAAACGACACCTATGGGATCACAAGAATCCCTACTACGGTTGCCGGGGCGCAGGGTTGCAAGAAGAGCAGGATCAGTAGCCAGCATGAGGAGTGTTTACCCAGGTTCGGGCCGCGAGGATGCGTAAAACCCTAGTCCTGCTTTGGTGGGTGTATTTCAGAGAGTTCTTGAGCTCTCAAACTAGCTCTGGTGAGTGCGTGGTTCGAAAGAGCCGAATCCTTCTCCAGTATGCCATGGACCTCCTTTTATAGTCGAAAGGGGCTGCCACAGTGGCACACAAGAGGTGGAAAGGCCCACAGTGCCCTAAGCTTATCGCTCGTATTACAGGTCAAGACGCATTTAATGCGTAGCTTAGGTGTCCCCCTGCTTTATCGGGGACGGGGCCGAGGCCCGTCCCATCCGTCGCTGCTCCTCCTTGCTTCGACACGCGCCTTGGCCAGCGATGCGTGCGGTGCCATGTAGGCAGGCAGGAAGCTGAGGTGGCACGGTGGTGGAGCCTTCACGAAGATCTGCATACCGCCACGCAGGCGCTCGATGAGTCGGCCTGGGGGCTGCATGTTGCCATGCAGGTGCCCGCCCAGCTGGTTGGGCTGGCAGCTACATGTGAACGGCAGTGGAAGCTTGGTTGGCGTGGACCTGGCGGTGGCCCTGCAGGCGTCCTTGGTGAGGGCCTTGCCGGGTGGCCCGACAAGGGTCTTGCCGTGGCGCGCTGTCATCCCCGGCAAGGGCCTTGCCGGGGGTCTGGTGGCCTTCCTCGGCAAGGATCTTGCCGAGGATCGTCGTCTTCTAATCCTCATCTGATCTTGAATATGTCTTCACAAAGATCTGCATGCCACCACAGAGGTGCCTTCCCGAGCCCTGGCCCCACGTGGATGATGGTGTTGGGGACCGTGGGCTCAAGGGTGGCTCACTCTGTTGGTGTGGGGCAAGCTGCCCCGGAAAGGGTCTTGCCGGTGCTCCTGAGGCTGCCCCGGCAAGGGTCTTGCCGAGGGAGCCTGCTTAGTCCCTCTGCTCCTTGTGGTCTCGGGCTTGGCGTTGCTATGATTACCTTGGGCTTCGGTCTTACCTTGGCTCACCTCCCCTATTCTGCTTGGTGTGACCGTGGGCGCGGCTCTGACTTCCCGTGCACAGGTAAAGGGGTACAAAAGCGTGCCCCTCTTTTTGTACACCGACAGGAGCCCCCGGGCCTGGGCCACAAATAAGCGCGACACGTTGTTGGGCCAGGCCCAAAACGGTGCGCGGGCAGGCGGGGCGGTTTTTACCGCGGTAAAACTCTTCGTGCGCTTCGCTTCCCACGACCCGCGCACGCGACGTGGCGTGGAGGGGTGTGCGTGATGTGGGCGGCACGCGTGGGGCGGTTTCCACATGAAAGAGGCGGCTCGCGCCTTCCCCGTAAAAAGAGGGAGGCGTGTAGGCACGGCTCATTTACTGAACGGGGCCGGGTTGCGGTATTCAAGGCGTCCACTCCCCACGATCATGGGGTGGGGAGAGGTCGATTCACCCGTCCCCTCAGTTTTGCACGTCCGCCACGCGTCCTTCATGCACCTGGGGTGGCAAGCGGTGAAGGTGGGAAACCTGGTCGTCGCTGGTTGGGGCAGCGGGTCGGTCCTGATTCCCTGTGCCTCCGGTGGCTAGATTGGCCGAGCGGGGCGGCCGAGCCCCGACCCCGCCCCTTTATAAAGAGGGGGAAGGGGGGATGGCGTCCCGCATTCTTCTGTCATCTGTCTCCTTTTGATTCTGCTTCTTCCTTTCACTCGCCATGGAGAAAGGGAATCCGGGTCCCTCAACGGTGGCGGCGAGGGTCGCCGCTCGACAGCGCGTCCCTCCTCCTCCTGAGCCCGTGGTGGTGGAACCGACCGCGAGGGGAAGGGGGAGGGGGTGAGGCCGTGGGCGAGGCTGGGGCAGAGGTCGTAGTGCTCGGGGAAGAGGAGGACGGGCGGCGCGCCGGCTTCGCCCCCGGCTATGGTGCCTCTCCCGCTGGAAAGCCATCGGAGACCAGCCCCGCGAGTTCTTCATTAGGCTGCGGCGGCCTCCGCGCCGCCGTCTCCGTCTTCCCACCCCGTTTGCTCGGGCGATGGAGCGTGACCGGCCCCAATCCCTCGGATTGCACATGAGGGGTTGTGGAAATGGGGGCACGCGGGTTGACGTCGACTTCCCGGCTCCTCGGGTCATGTACCTCTGTCGTGGGTGGAAGACGTTCGCTCGCATCCACAGCCTGACGGCGGGGCTCGTCTTCTACTTCAAATTGATGAAGGACGGCCTGCTCTTCGTCAAGGTCTTCGGAGACTTCGGGACTCGCCTGAAGTGCTGCGTGGAGAGCTCCTCCGATGGAGATTCCGACGATGTAAGCTCTTCCTCGAGCGAAAGTGATGAGGAGGACTGTCACGGCCGGATTTTTGGGATATAAATTCCCAGAAAAACGGCCTGTGTGCTCACCAGCACCAGGATTACTGTTAGCTGATGAGCTACCAATTTGATACAAGAATTCCAAGCAAGGAACAAAAATATGTAGTACAAGACCATTTAGGCCTGGGAGTACAACACTTGGTTTCTAATGGTTGAGGGCGGAAGCGGTTGGAAACATCTGCGTCTATGGGGCTCCATTTCCCACAAGAACAGCTGACCAGGATAACTCCTATCTTCGCGAGGCTGCAAACGTCAACAGCGTAGGTTCCGAGGTTGTCACCACGATGCTTAACTCCAAGCAAGGAATCTGGCCAAGACAATAGCCAGGGACAAGCCAGTGAGTACGTTTGAATGTACTCGCAAACATTAAGAACACGGGTATAATATATCAAACATACTCCAGGTTTAATAGATGATCATACATCCGTCACGAAATATACAAAAAAAATCATGATGCACACATATGGATAAAAATATACCAAAATAAAATACTGGGTGCCAAACGAGTGTCTGAATGACTCCTCGAGCGGAAAAATGCAGAATAGTAATACTGGTGCCAAACGAGTGTCTGAATGACTCCTCGAGCGGTAAATGCAGAAATAATAATACTGGTGCCAAACGAGTGTCTGAATGACTCCTCGAGCGGAAAATGCAAAAATAATAATACTGGTGCCAAACGAGTGTCTGAATGACTCCTCGTGCGGAAAACGCAGAAATAATAATGCCGCAGTCGGGCGTCTGAGTGACACCACATAAAGGGCTTATAAAAGAATAATCACAGTGAATATCCAGGAGGTAGAACCATCCCAGGGATACTCAATAATATACGTAATATAAATGGTTAGTCCAAAACAATAAAGATCATAATCCAAGGGTGCCATAATCATAAACAAAATTTAGTACAATCGTTTCTCCATCCGAAAACCGATAATTTAGTCAAGCCGTATCTCCATCCGAATTCCGTTACTAAGCTCTAATTAAATCGTTCTCCATCCGAATGCCGTTACAGAGACTCAACTCGGGTTGTGGCCTTTACTTAAGAACAGGACCATCTGACAGGATATATCCTCTGCAGAGGGAGTACCATTTTCCACGAGTAACGGGATTACTCAGTCCCTCGGGACTAATTCCGTCTACGGTCTTTTGATTGAAAACACGCCTGACCTGCACACACCAGCTTAACTCACCAGTGTCTGGAATCACCCACGACACCTGCCAAGCAAAACTCTAAGTGGGGAGGCTACAACCTCGACGTAGCATGGGATCACAAAATTTATACCGCGCGCACACTGGGGAAGCTATCCCCTTCGGCTACAACCGAAACACCCATGCCCCCGGACCGAATGACAGGCTTTAATCCGTGGCCACGGGACCTTCATCACGGCCTCTCTGTACGGTGTGTGCTTTGGAAAGGGGTTGACAACCTACTGAACCATACCCTGTCCCCTGCAGGGACAAGTGGTGGTACCGACAAAGGAAGCTACTGAACAAGACTCGGTCTACAACCGACTCAGGTGATCCAAGTATCCACCAACAATATTACCACTAGTGAAATAAATCACCACTCCTCGAGCCTCACCATGCTATGCCGGGCATACTCGTCTCAACGAGGGATTAGGGACAAGCTCGTGTCTACCCAAGACCACGACTTTCCCGCTTCCTACCGGTGTGCAAGAGAAGCTCACGAGGGCGATACAAATCCTTAGGGTATCCATTGCTGGCCACAAACAATCTCCAAAGTGCACTCATGCACGAGACTACATCGATACATAAACTGTCACATCTACTCCAAGTCAAAAGGTGCTGTGATCGCATCAAAACACCACAACAAATATTATGCCAGAGTTCAGAAATGCTTGCCTTCAAGAGTATGCAAAGGATGCACTTTATTGGAAGCTTTCCTTTTTCTCCAAAAATCCTATTTTGCAAAATACACAAATACAAATATTTCAAACACAGTACCAAAACCTGTCTCAAATATTTTTGAAATAAATCTTAAAATAAACTAGATGAAATTTGAGAGAGGTAGGAACAAGAATCAACTCATTTGGAGTTTTATTTTAAAAGTTATAGCCAGTCAAAGTTTGGTCAACTCTGTTTTTAAATAAAACCAGAAAAAAAAGGAAAACGTTTCAGCAGAAATACGCTTTCGCAGCAGAGGAAACGCACTCGGGGGTTTTGCGCCTCCACTTAAACAGAGAGAGGGCGCTGCGTGGGTCACTGACAGTGGGTCCAGAGGGCCCACTGGTCAGGTTCGACCGTTCCCTCCCTCCTTCTCTTCTCTTCTGCCCGACGGGAGCGGGGCTCCGGCGATCGCCGGCGACGGACGGCGGCTCCTCGAGGGCATCTGCGGGCGGGAATGGAACGGCAAGACCGAGGCGGTCCTCGGGGTGGTTGGTGGGTCGGCGGAGGTGGAAGGAGTCGCCGGCGGCGAGCTCCGCGGCGGAGGAAAGCTGCGGTGGTGAAGTGCTTTTTGTGCTCCAGTGGTCTCTGATCGAAGATGAGTAGCTGGGCAGCTCCGCAAGGACCAGAGGGAGCGACTGGTGGTGCTGGTTGGGCGAGAGGGTGGCCGGTTCCGACGAATTGCACCGGAGCTTGGCGGCGGCCGGGCTGGCCGGAGTTGAGGGAGACGGCCACTACTGTTCGATTCACTACGTGGGAAGCTCTACGAGGAGTGTCTAAAGTCGCGTGAGTGCTCGGAGGGGCTCGGGGACCCTTTATATAGCGTGACAAGGCTGGCTCTGCGGTGGCAGCAGATAAGATCGCCGGCGACCGCTTTCCTGTAGTTGCAGGGCATCGTGGCGGCGACGAACGCGTTCCGACGAGCGGGAGGATAAGCACGGCCTATGCTCCGGGGCAGCTGTCGTGCGCTGGTGGCTTGGGCGGCGCCGAACATGGCAGAGGCCACTGCCGACGCCGGCGTGCCGCCAGGGCGTGGCCAGCGGCGCAGCAGGGCGCCAGAGAGATCGTGGAGCAGGCGGGGCGACTAGTGCGTGGCTCAGCGATGCAGAGGGAGCCAGGGTCGGGTCGCGTCGCGTGCGGCAGTGTGGCGTGTCGGCGTAGTGCGCGCGCGTGCAAAACATGCGCTCTGGGCGCGCCCAGAGCACGCACGGCACCTGTTCGACGCAATGCCAGCGCGCTCTAGAGCTCGAGGGTGGAGCTGGCACTGCACAGGACGGAGGTAGGGGTAGCAAGGCACTCAGTGGACAAGGTGGGTAGGTCAGGGGTTCAAGTCCATAGTGCAAACTAGAGAGCTTGCCAAAAGTGGCTGTGCACACCAGGTGTTCGACAGAATGCCAGATGCACATAGGCAACTCTTGGAGTGGCCAAAAACTCCAGATCAGTGCCTCCTTAGACACAGGAGATAGTGGTAGGGTCAGTTTGGCAAAAACAGAAAGGTGATAGTGCAAGCTTTGCAAAACTCCAGTTCTGGACAGAAAACAGAAGGGTTTAGGGCATGCACTTCAAAACCTCCAATGAGCCCAATCTCTTGGACTTAAGAGTTTGGTAGGGAGGGCTACAAGTAGGAGAAAGCTCAGGGTCACTAGAGCAAGGAAAAATATGGTTGCAGTACAAATCACCAATTTGGACCAGAAAGCAAAAGAGGTTGATCCACTCAAATTTTCCAAAGAACATCATTGGGTTTTTGCTTGAAGATGAGTTGTATGCATCTTCTGTCATCTCCAAATACTTGGAAGAATTTTTGAAGAAATATTTAAATGGGTTGCAGTGCAAAAGTGCCTACTGGACCAGATTGGAAAAATTGGTGTAGAGCTCAAAATCTCCAATGGCCAGAAGGTATCTTTGCATAAAAGTGATGTGGAAACATCACATGACATCCCCAAATTTTGGTGGAATTTTTAAAAGCATTTGTCAAGTGGTTGTAGTGCAAATAGGCCCCAAATGCAAAAGGAATCATTTTAAAGAGATAAAGCTTTTTGAATAAATAAATCTTGCAACATTTGAATCCACTGATAAATAATGGTTTTATAAAAGAGAGTAAACAAATCCAACAATACCTTTGAAGGTTTCTCCCACTAGAGGCAAAAATCCAAAATCACAAAAGGTAAAACTTGACAATTTGGAAAAGTTTTATTTCCTGGCAACATTTTAATAAATAAAACGAGGCCAAAATTTTGGGGTGTCACAAGGACAGCGGGGCAGATGACGGGGATGAGTCCGACGAGGCGTCGGACACCCGCGCCTGGGCGGGTGCGGCAGCAGCAGCATCTGCACCTGGCAGCTCCTCCGGCAGGGTTTTGCCCGGGGTGGGGCCAGCTCCTTGAACTTCTCCGGGTCGTCTCCTTGGGCGGCTGGCGTCGGGAGGCTGCGGAAGAGGAAGTGGGCGGGCAGCAAGGCCGTCAACTCGGAGTACATGGGCACCAACGCCTTCGTCGCGTACTGTCGGTCCTGCCGCCTCGTCTTCCAGCTCCTTTCCCGGCACCGTCATCACTGGCCTACCCGTGGGCGGCCACCGAGGTGTTCTCTTGGTGCTTTCTGCAGCTCGTAGCTCGCCTAGGCGCCCCTTTTGTCCTCTTGCCTCATTGACCTACCTCCTGAGGAGAGGGACAGGAAAGGGATCACGGGCACCTTATCTCTTTTTTAATCTGTAAGCCTTCGGGCCTTGTTAAATTTAAAGCTTGTAATCCCCTTTGTTCATGTTTTTCATTCCGTACAGACTGTACCTATTGTGGGATGCTTTTAACGAAAAAGGGATGTTTGCCGGGTTTTTCGTTCGTGGGCAGACCCCGCGACAAGGAACAAATCCTTGTTATAATTTAAGATAAACGTTTTCACCCGGCAACAGGCCTTGCCGTCCCCCTACTTCGCTCGACCATTCTCGCGCCCTTGGCGGAGGCAGGGATGAAGCGGGCTTAGGCTCCTTGTTCTACTTCCTTGCCACCGCGGCTACAACTAAATCCGGGCCCAGGAGATAATCCTTGGGTATAGAAAAGGGGAGCACGGTGGCCTAGAAATAAAAGAGGTTTCACATATCCCAGTTCCCTTCCAAAATGCATGATAGAGGATGAAAGACTTATCTGGATCTGCAGCCCCCGGCAACCTTGTCTTGCCGCGGTTGGATCCTTGTGCTTGCAGCCCCTAGCAACTCTGGTTTGCCAGGGTCGGGATGCCGGTCCGTTTCTTTCTTCCAAGTAGCTCAGCAGAAGTGCTCATGTGCCCTGCGAACCAAAGGGGGACAGAAAAGAAACAGATAGATGCGCACTCGACCTCTAGGCTAGGGGTTAGTCGCCGCTAAGCACTATCAACCCTAACCAAGGAAGAGACTCGACCTAGCATGCATCCTATAACTTAGGGCGCCAGTGCTTCATTTATTTATGCTCAGGGTCTGCGCCTGGCTCTGTACAAAGGGTTACATGCCTTGTCGGGCAAGGCTTGTACAAAAGTTGGCTTGCCGGGAGGCCCGGCAAGCCGCGCCTTATGGGTAAAACTTGCGAAGATGCTCGATGTTCCAGGAGTTGCTCACTGGGACAGCATCTTCGGTCTCCAGGCGGACTGCACCGGGCCTGGTGACTCGTATTACCCGATAAGGGCCTTCCCACTTTGGCGTCAACTTGTTGGAATTCTTGGCCGACTGAATGCGCCGAAGAACAAGGTCGCCTTCCTCAAAGCTTCGGGCATGAACCTTGCGGCTATGGTAGTGGCGCAAGGCTTGCTGGTAGCGCGTTGCTCTCACAGCCGCCCGAAGACGATCTTCCTCAAGGAGCGTTGCGTCATCTTGGCGCAACTGCTCTTGCTCAAGCTCATCATAAGCGAGCACTCAAGGTGACCCGTATATGAGTTCCGTGGGGAGAACTGCTTCTGCCCCGTATACCAGGGCAAAAGGTGTCTGGCTGGTGGCTCAATTTGGCGTCGTCCTGATCGACCAAGGAACCGCCGGCAATTCATCAATCCAGCGCCTTCCGCTCTTGTGCAGCTTGTCAAAAGTCTTTGTCCTTAGGCCTCGCAACACTTCAGCATTTGCCCTCTCCACTTGGCCGTTGCTCCGTGGGTGTGCTACGGAAGCAAAACAGACCTTGCTGCCGAGGTCTTGAATGTATTGCATGAAGGTGTGGCTCGTGAACTGTCTGCCGTTGTCGGTGATGACTCTGTTTGGCACACCAAAACGGTAGACCAGTCCCTTGAAAAACTTGATAGCTGATTGAGCAGTCACCTTTCCACCTCCAGCCACTTTGTGAACTTGTCGATCGCAACGTACAAGTACTCAAAGCCCCCGACAGCGCGCGGGAAAGGGCCCAGTATATTGAGCTCCCAGACCGAGAATGGCCAGGAGAGAGGGATTGTTTGAAGGGCTTGAGCTGGTTGATGAAGCTTATTTGAATGGAACTAACACGCTTCACACCTGGTTACTAGTGCCGTCGCATCCTGGAGGGCGGTGGCCCAGAACGCCTTCCCGGCAAGGGCCCTCGACCCTATGTGGGAGCCACATATGCCTCCATGTATCTCCGCCAACAGCTCCAGTCCTTCCTCCCGGGGGATGCACTTCAATTTCACACCGTTTGGCCTTCTCCTGTACAGGATGTCATCGACAAAATGGTACAGGGCGGACCGACGGGCTACTTTTTCCGCTTCTTCCTGCTCCTCAGGAAGCTCCCCTGTTTGGAGGAATTGGACGGTATGCTGCGCCCATGCCGGAGCCTGGGGCTCGACAGCAAGGACCAAAGGCATTTCTTCCGCCATGGGAGCAGCTGTCTCTACGGCCAGGGCTTGACGCCCTGCCGGAGCCAGTTGCTCTTGGGCAGGCTCAGCGTCCGCGGCAGCACCCTTGCCGGCAGCCCCAGGGGGCTTGGTACGAAAGTATTTGCCAGGATCTGATTTCCTCTACTTGTTCTGCCCTGCTGATGGTTCGACGGATGGTTGAGCTAACCGGAGCAAAAAGGTACCTGGTTCCACAGGTATCTTGAATGCGGCACGCTTTGACAGGTAATCGGCGATGTCGTTCTCCGCTCGGGGGACGTGCTCTTCTTGGATACCGTCAAAGCGTTCCTCCAGCTTCCTCACCTCATATACGTAAGCTTCCATCAATGGGCTCTGATAATCCTTGTTGACCTGTCTGACAACGAGCTGCGAGTCACCCCTGACGATGAGCTTCTTAACCCCGAGGTCTGTGGCGATCCTGAGACCGGCAAGCAATCCCTCGTACTCAGCAGTGTTGTTGTTGGACATCTCCCTTGGGAAGTGCATCTGGATCACGTACTTGAGGTCCTCTCCGGTGGGTGCGACGAGCAGCACACCGGCACCGGCGCCTTGCAGCGAGAAAGCCCCATCAAAGTACATGATCCAGTCGCGGTCTGCTTCCTTGCCGGGGAGAGTGGTCTCCTGGATTTCTTCGTCAGGCGTCGAGGTCAATTCTGCAATGAACTCCACCAAGACTCTGCTCTGAATTGTCGAGGTACGTTCAAACTTTAAACCAAAGCTTGACAACTCCAAGGCCCATTCCACAACCCTTCCAGTCGCATCTGGGTTATGCAGTATCCGTTGTAATGGGAAGCGGGTGACGACAGTGATCTCGTGGGCTTGGAAGTAATGATGCAGCTTCCTTGAGGCCATAAGGAGGCCGAAGAGCAATTTCCGCAAACCGGAGTACCTCGATCTAGCTCCTTGCAAGAGGGAGCTAACAAAGTAAACCGGGTGCTGCATCATCTTCTTCTGCACCACCTCACTTGACTGCGCGGGCACTGCCTCGGCGGCATCAAACTCTGCCGGGGGCCTCGCCTTGCCAGCACCAGGCCCTGCCGGGGGAATTTTGGGCTTGCAATCCGCTGGTTCTGCCGCCGTCACTACCTCCTCGTTGACCTCCCACTGTGCCACCGGCGCGGCGCTGACCACTTGATTCGTCGCTGCCAGATACAGTAGCAACGGCTCTTGTGGTTTAGGCGCAACCAATATTAGCGTGGAGGAAAGGTATTTCTTCAGATCCTACAATGCTGCCTCGGCTTCTGGGGTCCACTCTATTGGGCCTGCCTTCTTCATGATTTTGAAGAAGGGAAGGGCGCGCTCGGCGGACTTGGAAATGAATCGGCTCATGGCGGCAACGCAGCCGGTGAGCCGACGCACATCCTTGATCCGCTTGGGCGCCTCAATCTGCTCAATAGCCTTGATGTTGTCTGGGTTTGCCTTGATCTTGTCTGGGTTTGCCTCGATCCCGCGCTGCGACACAAAGAACCCGAGAAGCTTGCCGGATGGAACGCCGAAGACACACTTCTCAGGGTTCAGCTTGAGGTTGATCTTGCGCGGGTTAGCAAATGTCTCTTCAAGATCTTGCACAAGAGTTGGCCCGTCCTTGGTTTTGACCACTATGTCATCCATGTATGCCTCCATATTTCTATGGAGCTGAGGTTCAAAACCAATTTGGACTGCTCTTGCGAACGTTGATCCAGCACTCTTCAACCCGAAAGGCATCCGTAAAAAGCAATACGTACCACACGGGGTGATGAATGCTGTCTTTTCTTCATCCTCTCTTGTCATGAAGATCTGGTGATATCCCGAGTAGGCATCGAGGAATCATAACAGATCACACCCGGCTGTGGAGTCAACAATCTGGTCGATACACGGCAACGGGAAGGGGTCCTTAGGACAAGCCTTATTGATATCTGTGTAATCAATACACAGTCTCCACTTACCATTCGCCTTGCACACCACTACCGGATTGGCCAACCACGTCCGGTGGAGCACTCCTCTCACCAAACCTGCCGCTTCCAACTTCCTGATCTCCTCTGTGATGAACTCCTGCCTCTCCAGAGCCTGCTTTCTGACCTTCTGCTTGACGGGCCGCGTGGGGGCAGACTGCTAGGTGGTGCTCAATCACCTCCCTGGGAACACCGGGGATGTCGGATGCTTGCAACGCAAACACATCGACATTCGCCTGCAGGAAGGTGACGAGCGCGCCTTCCTATTTGCTGTCGAGGGTGGAGCCTATGGTGAAGGCCCCTCCTGTGCCATCCTCCCTGACGGGCACCTTCTTGGTCTGCGGCGGCTCGGCCCTGGATCTCTTGCTCTTGTCAGTAGAGCTCTCTGGCACGTCCTCGACGGTAGCACAACACTCCGAGGAGGTGCGCTTGCCGGAGTGGGTGCGAGAGGTCTTGTCGGGCTTCTTCTTCCGTCCCGAGCCTTCAGCGGCAGGAGCAGGTGCCTTGACGGCAGCTGCTGCAGCTGCTTCTCGGTAGAGTTGGTCGGCGCAGATCAGCGCATCCTTCTTGTCGGAGGGTATGGAGATGATGGTCTACGGCCCGGGCATCTTTAGCATGTTGTAGGCGTAGTGTGATGCCGCCATGAACTTGGCTAGTGCCAGGCGGCCGAGGATCCCGTTGTAGGGCAAGGGGATCTCGGCCACGTCGAAGATGATCCTCTCCGTCCTGTAGTTCAACTCTCCTCCAAACGTCACAGGCAGTGTGACCTTCCCCTTTGGCTGGCTCCTCCCCGGATTGACCCCTTGAAACGTGCCCGTTTCCTCGAGGTCTCCATCAGGGATTTGCAATTTTTTGATCACGACAGGCGAGATCAGGTTCAGGCCGGCCCCGCCGTCAACCAAAATCTTGTTCACCCTGAGGTTGCGTATCATTAGTGAGACCAACAATGGCAAGCACCCGACCGTGGTAGTGCGGTCAGGGTGGTCCTCGGCGTCAAAGATGAGGGGCGTGCTGGACCACTTCAGCGGCTTCTGAGCGTCGAACGACGGCTCCGCTGCTGTAATCTCACACGCCCACTTCATGAGCTGGCGGTGAGAGGTATGCAGCGAGGCGCCGCCATCGACGCACATGCCCTCCATAGCCTTCTGGAACCCTTGCTCACCAGACTCGTCGTCCTCGTCGTGGTCATCGTCTTCTTGTTTCTTGTCACGGCCCCGGGCGGGCCTCTCTTGCTGGTTGTCGTTGCCGGGGCGGCTTCCTTGGCCGCCACGCTTCTTGCCGGATCCCTCAACACCGTCCTGGTCATTCTCCTTGTCCCGCCTCTCGTACTCAGCTTTTTGCTTCTCAGCACGCAGTTCTGGAGGTCGTGGCCCTTGGTGCGGTGGATCTTGCAGTATTGCTTGCCGGAGCTTCCTTGCTTGTCGGTAGCCGCCAAGGCCCGGCAGGCGGCGCACCCGGAAATCTTCTTGCCGGGGGCGTCTGCCTTGACCTTCTTGCCGGCACCAGTGTCATAAAATCCCTCAACGGCAAGCACGGCCTTGCCTTTGGGTTTCCTGTTGCGACGCCGGCCCTTCTTCGTCGGGTAGCGGCGTCTTCATCGGTAGAGTCGGTTTCCGCGCCGGCGTCTTCACCGGGGTACTTCCTTCCCTCTTCATCCCGGGCGCACCTATCGGCCGAAACGTAGAGCTCAGCCACATCCTTAACTTTGGTCATCGCCAGCTCTTCGCGCATCTTGCGTTTGCGCATGTTCTGGTGGAACGCGCTGATCACAGCGGCGGGATGAACATCGGGGATGTTGTACTGCACCCGGCTGAATCTCTGGATGTACTTGCGCAGGGTTTCCCCATCCTTTTGGGGAATGATATGCAGATCACTGGCCTGGCCATGAGCTTGGTGGCCTCTTGTGAAGGCGCCAACAAACTCATGGCACAGATCCGACCAAGAAGAAATGGAATCCACCAGCAGGTGCATCAACCAAGACATCACATTGGGCTTCAGCGCTAGCAGAAAATAGTTGGCAAGCACCTTGTAGTCGCGAGCTCCAGCAGGCTGCATCGCGATGGTGTAGATGCTGAGGAACTCGGACGGATGGGTCTTGCCAGTGTACTTCTCGCCGACGTCGGGCTAGAACGTGCGGTGGGATGGCCACTGGAACTGCCGCAGCTCACGGGTAAAGGCCGGGCAGCCCACCTCATAAGGTAGGCCGCTGGGGCCCCCGGTGCCGGCTGGTCCATAGCGGGTCCCGCCTGCTTGTCCGACTGGCGGCGCGTTTCGCACCGACGCTCGACGGTGGTTCGAGCGTCTTCGTGAGCTTGTTCCCGAAGGACCTGGCGCTGGTCGCGGAGAGTCCGTGGGTCGGACGATGCTATGGAGATGTTATCACAAACGTCGTCATGATGGGCCGACACACGCGGCAGCTGGCGAGGAGGAGGAGAGTGCACCATGGCCGCAGCTCCCCCGGTCCTCCCAGCGCCAGCATGTGGTGGCTCGGTGGAGCGCCGACCCAAGGGCCCCGCCGGTCGCGGATCGTCTTTGTTGGCGACGGCGACGAGGCTCCGGATGGGGGCCCTCCACTCGTCGAGCTTCTCCACAGCAGGAGGGAAGTCGAGGAGCAGCTGCGCGCGCGCCAAAGCTTCCGCTGGCATGGGCGGCGGCGACAGCTGCGTGGATCGCGGCGCGCTTCGACTTCTAACTACGTCAGAAGGAGCTCCGTTACGACCCAACGGCTGCGTGCCATTTTTGCCAGCGCTTCGGCGAGCGTGCTCAACCCCGTCATCTTGCGGATGACGCACATGGCTCTTCCCACAGCGGTGCCCAGGGTCACCAACGTGCTGACGCTGCTCAGCGCGCACACCATGGGAAGAATGCGCGGTGGTCGCCGGTGTGGGCGTCTTGGAGGTTGCTGCGCCACCCGGAAGTGGCAGAACGACACCCTTGGAGGGCCCCGCGCCGCCTGCGGGGGGCCCAGCTCCGTCTTTGGAACTGGCGACGTGCAGCCGGTCGTCTGGCGCGCGAACAACGCCGCTCGCCAGGCTCCGTCTGCCTGGGCGATGCTGGTGCTCGCGGACCGCGGACCGTGTCCTGTCCGCGACCGGTCCACTGCTCGTCCGCACCGGCACGGGCCGTTCGGCTCGCAACGAGCCGATCGCCGTGGCCGTCTTCTTCTTAGGAGCCATGGCGACGAAGAACTGCTAGGCTAACTACTAGACCAGATTCTCACAATTGCGCCCCCTACCTGGCGCGCCAAAGATTTCGGGGGAAACGACACCTATGGGATCACAAGAATCCCTACTACGGTTGCCGGGGCGCAGGGTTGCAAGAAGAGCAGGATCAGTAGCCAGCACGAGGAGCGTTTACCCATGTTCGGGCCGCGAGGATGCGTAAAACCCTAGTTCTTCTTTGGTGGGTGTATTTCAGAGAGTTCTTGAGCTCTCAAACTAGCTGTGGTGAGTGCGTTGTTCGAAAGGGCCGAATCCTTCTCCAGTATGCCATGGGCCTCCTTTTATAGTCGAAAGGGGCTGCCACAGTGGCACACAGGAGGTGGAAAGGCGCACAGTGCCCTGAGCTTATCGCTCGTATTTCAGGACAAGACGCATTTAATGCGTAGCTTAGGTGTCCCCTGCTTTATCGAGGACGGGGGCGAGGCCCGTCCCGTCCGTCGCCGCTCCTCCTTGCTTCGACACGCGCCTTGGCCAGCGATCCGTGCGGCGCCATGTAGGCAGGCAGGCAGCTGAGGTGGCGCGGTGGTGGAGCCTTCACGAAGATTTGCATGCCCCCACGCAGGCGCTCGATGAGTTGGCCTGGGGGCTACATGTTGCCACAGAGGTGCCCACCCAGCTGGTTGGGCTGGCAGCTGCATGTGAACGGCGGTGGAAGCTTGGTTGGCGTGGGCCTGGCAGTGGCCCTGCTGGCATCCTTGGTGAGGGCCTTGCCGTGTGGACCGGCAAGGGTCTTGCCGTGGCGCGCTGTCCTCCCCGGCAAGGGCCTTGCCGGGGGTCTAGTGGCCTTCCTCGGCAAGGATCTTCCCGAGGATCGTCGTCTTCTAAGCCTCATCTGATCTTGAATATGTCTTCACAAAGATCTGCATGCCACCACAGAGGTGCCTTCCCGAGCCCTGGCCCCACGTGGTTGATGGCGTTGGGGACCGTGGGCTCAAGGGTGGCTCGCTCTGTTGGTGTGGGGCGAGCTGCCCCGGCAAGGGTCTTGCTGGGGCTGCTGAGGCTGCCCCGGCAAGGGTCTTGCCGGGGGAGCCTGCTTCGTCCCTCTGCTCCTTGTGGTCTCGGCCTTGGCGTTGCTGTAGCGATCAGACCTCAAATAGTCTGTGCTGCTGTGCACCAGTGTCATCCCTGGATCAGTAATGCTAACACGCACAGTACAAATGGAGGATTTATAACAGAGTAGCAATCACACACTTATTACATCGAATATCTCCAAGGAGAATAAGTATGATAAATATGTCTTAAGGCCATCTAAATACGATAACAGCGGAAGACTTGGAAGATAAGTGAGTCCATCAACTCCAACGGCATCACTGAGTATAAGACCACGACCTAAGGCACCTTACTCGTCGTCTGAAAAGTCTGCAACATGAAACGTTGCAGCCCGAAAATGGGTCAGCACATAGAATATGCTGGCAAAATAACACATAGAGAATAATGAACATGGTAATGCTATACTACATGCATATATGGCTGGTGGAAAGCTCTATGGTTACAGTTTTGCGAAAAGCCAATTTTTCCCTACGGCAAAGGAATAAATTTTATTTAACTATCATGGTGGTTGTTAAAAATTGAGAAGGTACCTCCAACTCAATCCCAATTAAGTGTCATCATTAACCCCACAAAATTAATTAAAGTAACATGGTGATGAGATTCACATGATAATCCAGGTACTAGATACTCAAGTTGTCCATACCCGGGGACACGGCTAACCATGATTAGATTGTACACTCTGCATAGGTTTGCGCACTTTTCCCCACAAGACTTGATCGCCTCCGCTTGATTCTCGCACTACATGATGTTTGAGAAACGGATGACCGAGACACAGTCTTTCAGAGACAATCAATCTCTACTCCGGATGGACAGTTACACCTACTTTCCCCTACATCTGCTAGCCCACCTCTTCAAGAGATCATGTAACCTACTCAACTATGCTAGAGCCCATAATATCTTGTGCCTGCAGACGGAAGTTTCTAGCATGAATAATCTTATGATCCCTTTGAGCCTGGGTGGCGGTCCTTATAAAAACAGACAACACTGGGTTCTCCAGGTGCCTCAATCCACCCAGATGTGAGTTTTAGTTGCCACCTTAAGTAAACCATTATTAACAATCTCACATCTGTCGTGAATATCTCTCAAACCGAATCCACGTCTACGAGCATAGCATGGCAATACAAGCAACGTAGAAAGTAACTCCCGAGGGTTTGATAAATAAAACAGGTAATAGGTACTACCTCAACTACTTCCCAATACCCACAGTTTAATTAGATCCTAACCATGCAATGTTTGAGGATTTATCTAATGCAATAAAAACTGGGTATGGAAGGGTATGATCAAAGTGTTACTTGCCTTGCTAATGATCCGCGAAACATAGAGATTCGAAGTAACAAGCGGCGCACTCCGGGTACTCTATCGCAAACAAACAAGCAAACAATAAGTACTCATCTAATGCACAGGTAAAACTCGAATGAAAGATCCAACCAGAAAGTTCAACTTAAGAACTCCGGTTTGCAAAATGAATCAACTCAAACGAAGCAACGAAAGTCAAACGGCGAAAGAAACAAGCTTCGTTTACTAATCTGGATCTAGGTCAAATTTTACGGTAGCAAAAACTTGTTTGAGTAGGTTAAACGGAAAGAGAATTTTGAGACGAAACTCTAGGCGCTTGAATCGCCTGATTCTGATAAACGAGCGAAAAGTTAAACAAAAACGAAGATCCGATCAGAAATCGAGATCTGGAATAATCGCGGAAAAATCGGACGAAAAAGAAAACTGACGAACGGTTAAAGAACGGACGTTCGTCAACAGAAAAAATCCGACGAGCACGTTCGTTAAAACGAACGGGACGGTGAACGTTCACTAAATAATAAAACCGAAGAAAATAAACCAATCTAGGGTTTCTTTTAAAAAAACGAACGGTTTTTTTTAAACCGGCAACGACGTCGGATCGGTACCTCGTCGGGACGGGGCTCCGGCGGGGTCGGCAGGCTCCAGCGAGGGCGGCGGGGTGCGGCGGGGCTTGGGGCGGGGCGCGGGGTGGCGAGGGCGGCGTCGGCGGCGGCGAACGGCGAGCGGGGCGGCGAACGCGGGCGGCGGCGCTGCGGCTCCGGCGGGGCTCGGCTCGGGGCGGGGACGGGGTGAAGGGTGTGGGGGCGGCGGTATTTATGAGAGGGGGGGCTGCTTGGAGGAGGGGCAAGGCGGCGGCGGCTGCCGTGCTCGGGGCGGACTCGGGCGCGGCGGCGCTCGCGTGCGCGCGAGGGAGACGGCGCGGCTGGGCCGGCCGGCTCGGCTGGGCCTCGGCCCGGTCGGCGCGATTTTTGTTTAAATTAAATTGTTCCGCCGAACAAAAAATGACAGAAAAATAAATAAAAATCCATAAAAGGTAAAACAAATTTTCCCCGTCTAGTTAAAATAATTAGAACAGGGTGAACATTTTTTTTGACACAAAAATGAAGTTTTGAAAACGTGCAATTTTTTTAATGCAATTAAAATTGCAAATAAAATCCGAATAAAATCCAATATATGATTTTATTATTTTTCCTCCAATATTTCAATTGTTTTGGAGAAGTCATATTTTCTCCTCTCATTTATTTTAATGTGAAATATTTTTCCAGAGAGAAAATAATTAAAACCAAAATCCTCGTTTTATTATTTGATGAAAATCAAATATGATAGATCGGGAAAATCCCCAACTCTCTCCGAGGGTCCTTGAGTTGCTTAGGATTTATCGAGGATTTGCAAAATGCAATAAAATATGCTATGCAATGATGATCTATGTATAACATTCCAAATTGAAAATTTGGGATGTTACAGTTGCTCTGATTATCTTGGCCTTCGGTCTTACCTTGGCTCACCTCCCCTCTTCTGCTTGGTGTGACAGTGGGCACGGCTCCGACTGCCCGTGCACAGGTAAAGGTTTACAAAAGCGTGCCCCTCTTTTTGTACACCGACAGTTCTTTATGACTAATGTTGAGTCCATGGATTATACGCACTCTCACCTTTCCATCATTGCTAGCCTCTTCGATACCGTGCATTGCCCTTTCTCACCTTGAGAGTTGTGCAAACTTCACCGGTGCATCCAACCTCCGTGATATGATACGCTCTATCACATATAAACCTCCTTATATATTCCTCAAAACAGCCACCATACCTACCTATTCTGGCATTTCCATAGCCATTCCGAGATATATTGCCATGAAACTTTCCATCGTTCCGTTTATTATGACACGCTTCATCATTGTCATATTGCCTTGCATGATCATGTAGTTGACATCGTATTTGTGGCAAAGCCACCATGCATAATTTCATAAATGTCACTCTTGATTCATTACCCATCCCAGTACACCGCCGGAGGCATTTATATAGAGTCATATTTTGTTCTAGTATCGGGGTTGTGCATGATGAGAGCATTTTTGTGTGACGAAAATGAAGCATAGACAAACTATATGATTTTGTAGGGATAAGCTTTCTTTGGCCATGTTATTTTGAGAAGACATAATTGCTTAGTTAGTATGCTTGAAGTATTATTATTTTTATGTCAATATTAAACTTTTGTATTGAATCTTTCGGATCTGAACATTCATGCCACAATAAAGAAAATTACATTAAAAAATTTGCTAGGTAGAATTCCACAGCAAAAATTCTATTTTTATCATTTACCTACTCGAGGACGAGCAGGAATTAAGCTTGGGGATGCTTGATACGTCTCCAATGTATCTACAATTTTTGATTGTTCCATGCTATTATATTATCCATCTAGGATGTTTTATATGCATTTATATGCTATTTTATATGATTTTTGGGACTAACCTATTAACCTAGAGCCCAGTGCAAGCTTCTGTTTTTTCCTTTTTTTGAGTATCGCAGAAAAGGAAAACCAAACGGAGTCCAATTGACCTGAAATTTCACGGAGATTATTTTTGGACCAGAAGAAGCCCACGGAGTATCGGAGATGGGCCAAAAGAGTCTCGAGGCACCCACGAGGGTGGGGGGCGCGCCCCCTACCTCATGGCCGCCTCGGAGACCCCCCTGACTTGTTCCCGACGCCAAAACCTCTTATGTATACCCAAACTTCCAGAACATAACCTAGACCGGGAGTTCCGCCGCCGCAAGCCTCTGTAGCCACCAAAAACAAATCGAGACCCTGTTCCGGCACCCTGCCGGAGGGGGGATCCCTCACCGGTGGCCATCTTCATCATCCCGGCGCTCTCCATGACGAGGAGGGAATAGTTCACCTTCGGGGCTGAGGGTATGTACCAGTAGCTATGTGTTTGATCTCTCTCTCTCTCTCGTGTTCTTGATTTGGCACGATCTTGATGTATCGCGAGCTTTGCTATTATAGTTGGATCTTATGATGTTTCTCCCCCTCTACTCTCTTGTAATGGATTGAGTTTTCCCTTTGCAGTTATCTTATCGGATTGAGTCTTTAAGGATTTGAGAACACTTGATGTATGTCTTGCATGTGCTTATCTGTGGTGACAATGGGATATTCACGTGATCTACTTGATGTGTGTTTTGGTGATCGACTTGCGGGTTCAGTGACCTTGTGAACTTATGCATAGGGGTTGGCACACGTTTTCATCTTGGCTCTCCGGTAGAAACTTTGGGGCACTCTTTGAAGTTCTTCATGTTGGTTGAATAGATGAATCCGAGATTGTGTGATGCATATCGTATAATCATACCCACAGATACTTGAGGTGACATTGGAGTTTCTAGGTGACATTAGGGTTTTGGTTGATTTTTGTCTTAAGGTGTTATTCTAGTACGAACTCTAGGATAGATCGAACGGAAAGAATAGCTTCATGTTATTTTACTACGGACTCTTGAATAGATCGATCAGAAAGGATAACTTTGAGGTGGTTTCGTACCCTACCATAATCTCTTCGTTTGTTTTCCGCTATTAGTGACTATGGAGTGACTCTTTGTTGCATGTTGAGGGATAGTTATATGATCCAATTATGTTATTATTGTTGAGAGACCTTGCACTAGTGAAAGTATGAACCCTAGGCCTTGTTTCCTAGCATTGCAATACCGTTTACGCTCACTTTTATCATTAGTTAACTTGCTGTTTTTATATTTTCAGATTACAAAAACCTATAACTCCCATCCATATTGCACTTGTATCACCATCTCTTCGCCGAACTAGTGCACCTATACAATTTACCATTGTACTGGGTGTGTTGGGGACACAAGAGAATCTTTGTTATTTTGTTGCAGGGTTGCTTGAGAGAGACCATCTTCACCCTACGCCTCCCACGGATTGATAAACCTTAGGTCATCCACTTGAGGGAAATTTGCTACTGTCCTACAAACCTCTACACTTGGAGGCCCAATAATTTCTACAAGAAGAAGGTTGTGTAGTAGACATCAACTAGCAGGACGGTAGGTCGGAGGTCACCACGGAGCCCACAGCTGCGTCACCACCAGAGCCTTTGGCAGGCGAAGACCACCTTTTGTTAGGATAGCTTGTACTAGTTGTCTCCCTTCGAAATTGGCCGTTGTGGGATCCCTTCCCGCCTAAAAATTTGGGAAGAGGAACCGGGCCTCTATAAATAGGACTAGCCACCACCGTGGGAGGATGATCTCATCTTGGATTGGATCCATTCCACCAAGGCCACCTCACCAGCTCACCGAGCTCAGGAACACCTCTCCTCATTAGGTTGTTCATCCCTTGTACTTGTTCATCCTCAGCCCACGAGGCAATCCACCACACCACACTGGAGTAGGGTATTACACCACAATGGTGGCCCGAACCAGTATAAACTCTCGTGTCTCTTGTTCCTTGGGTTCGATGAGCTAGGCCTTGATACCATTGTGAGAGTGAGCTAGAGGTAAAGAGAGATCTTCGTGCGCACCCCAGTGTTCGAACCTCAAGAGTTTGCCGCAACCCGTAATCCGACAGTAGTCGCGCACCCTGGTGGTCAAGGTGTTCCGCAACGGGTTCTACATGCCCACAACACTCAATGACGCAACCGAGCTGGTGAGATCCTGCGAGGCCTGCCAGTTCCATGCCAAGCAAATCCACCAGCCAGCTCAGGGACTCCAGACTATGCCACTCTCATGGCCGTTCGCGGTCTGAGGGCTGGATATCCTGGGTCCATTCCCCAGAGCGCCCAGAGGTTACCGCTACCTCTACGTCGCCATCGACAAGTTCACCAAGTGGGCAGAGGTAGAAGCCGTCCGCACCATCCCAGCCGGCTCTGCAGTCAAGTTCATCAAGGGCCTCGTGAGCTGGTTTGGGCTCCCTAACAGCATCATCACCGTCAACGGCTCACACTTCACTAGCAATCTCTTCCAGTGTGCTAACCTTGGAACGCAGATATGCTACGCCTCAGTGGCACACCCTAGGAGCAATGGTCAGGCCGAGTGCGCCAACGCGGATCAATTACAACAATATCTACAAAACATCCTTACTGAACATCTCCAAAATATGCATAGATCTCACTGTAGCATCAAGTTTACATGGCAACAAAATAACAGCAGACAAAGACTTAGAGAAATTACTAAGTCTCAGAAATCAGAAACATTACGGGGTCTAGTTTGCATGCTTGTGCTAGTCACCACAGAGATCAAAAAAATACATGGCATACACCACTGGAAAGATGGCATGGCATACAACAAAACACCTGTAGCGTTCATACTCATGAGATGCACAGATTAAATGCAACAAAAATAACAAATCACCAAGTTCTGGTAAGTAACAACAGTTAACATCATATAGCACTCTTGCAATGATGGTTTGGGCATCAAGATAGACTCAAACAAGCATGCCACAATGGAACAAAATGAAGAGCACCTCATGATGAACATTTTGACATATAATATGCATGAATCGGAGCAGCACACGTGATGTTACACACAGTTGACATGCACACATACTGTCAATTTTCAGGGACTTGGCCACTTGGGCCACTTGGGCCGGTCGGTTGAGGAGGCAGGCCGGGCAGAGGCGGAGCTGGCTGGGCCGGTCGCTGGCCGCGGCTGGGCCTGGGTTTGCGGGGCCCACGCGGGCACAAGGCCCAGCCCGAGCGGGCGCTCACACGCACGCGCAGGCGAGGGAGGGTGCGCCGGCGGCGCTTCCGGCGAGCCTTCGACAGCGAGCCAGGGGAGAAACGGTGCGGGGCGGCGGGAATGGACGGATCCGGGCGGCGCAGTGCCGGATCCAGCCACGGGAGGAGGTCGGAGGGGCTCCGGCGACGAGATCCGAGCGGCGGCGGCGAGCTCCTGTGAATCCCTGCTGGAGAGAGAGGTCATGAGGAAAAGGGAGAGGAAGAAGAGGGTGAGGCGGAAGAACGGGAAGGAGAGGGGCGGCGAGGCCTAGCCTGGACGCCGGAGTTCGTCGCCGGCGGCGGGGTCCGGCGAAGACGACGAAACGGTGGGTCCGGCGAAGACGACGAAACGGCGGGGGCCGGAGGAAGCTCGGGACCGGCTCCTCCCGATCCAGATCGAGCGGAACAGGGGCGCGCGGGCGGCACGCGAGCGGCGGCGGATGGGCCTCGCGGGCCCGCTGCGGGCTCGCGGGCCGGCGGCGGAGAACGGCGGCGGGTGCCACATGGCACGCCCGGATTGGTCGAGAGCGGCGGCGCGGACATGTCCGGCGGCGGGGATCTTTGTCCGGTGGCGCGAGGTGGAAGGAGCTAGGGTTTGTACTGCGAAATTTCGGGGGGAGGTGCAAATATGTAGGCAGAGGGAGCTAGGAGAGTCCAAACGGGGTGCGGTTTTCGCCCACGCGATCGTGATCGAACGACCGAGAGCATGGCGGAGACATAGAGGGGTTTTGGGGCTGTTTGAAGGGGGTTTTGCTGCAACACACGAACGGACTTTTTGGATGCCCGGTTAACCGTTGGAGTACCAAACGACCTCCAAATGGAACGAAACTTGACAGGTGGTCTACCGGTGGTATACCAAGGCCACATGGCAAGAGTCGGACCATTCCGAGAACGTTCAACACCCTCTCACGAAAAGAAACAAGAGGGGTGCCCCGGAGGAGGTGGGAGTGCCGGATTGCAAAACGGACAACGGGGAAAATGCTCGGATGCATGAGACGAACATGTATGCAAAGGCAATGCACATGATGACATGATATGGGATGCATGACAAGAACAAAAATGCAACACGCAATCAGATGACAAGGCAAGGACGGTGAATAACTGGCAGACACCTGGCGCATCGGATCCGGGGCGTTACAACACTCCTCCACTAACAAGAGATCTCGTCCCGAGATCTTAGGACCGAGACGGAAGGAAAAAGGAATGAGGTGAAATAAGAACGCAAGAGGAAATCAAAGAATCGAGAGCACTCAAGAAGAAAAGGAACGACGAGAATGACGAGAATAAAATGCTCACGGAATTAGATAGACTCCGAAACCACTCCGGTTAGACAAGATAAGAAACGAATAAGAAACGAAAGAATTTAGGCAGCACTCTTGCTGAACTAGGAGAGGATCGAACATGAACTAGAGAAGATGGAATGATACTTGACGAAGACACGACACAAAACCTCCGGAAAGAATTGAAAGAGTTTAAAGAAAAGAACGGAGAAGAAAATGACAACTTGTGCCACGAATGAAATTGAAAGCATCTTTAGAAGGAAGGTAAAACGGAGTTGTTGAGAAAATCAACCGCGAAAAGAATAAGCTTGTTGTGGACTTATGGATAACATCTCAAAATTATGAGGTGGTAACCTACCACAAGCGGAAAAGATTGAATAGCTGAGAGAGAATGAAGCAATGCAAAACTCCACTTCAAAAGTATACGTAGAATTTAATTGCACTTCGAAAAGCAAGAAGGAATGATTCTTAAGCTCCTTCGATAAGAATCTTGATGAACACTTGAGGAATGAATTAAATCATGACGAACCACCATGAAGAACTCCGATACCAAAAGGATGACGAGATAAAATTGGGGGATGGAAGGGATAAGATTAAATCCTTGCGATGATTTAGATGGAGGTTCCGATGAAATGGCCGACTAATTGGAACTCCGGAGAAGAAAAGATGAAAACACTTGGAACTAGAATTTATTCACCAAGAACAAACTCTGAAGAAGGGGATTAATCACTTAGAGGAAAATAAGAATAAGATTTATTGTATGCTTATCCTTCATCAAAATATATTGATGGCTAGCAATGGATTTCGCATACTACTTATTCTCGTTGAAAAGATTAAAGGGGGAATATAGCGCAAAACTTGAGATAGTCTTCATGAACCATTGGTAGGATTTGGAAAGAACGAATTGTTTGATATGATAACAACAGAAAGAATCTTGAACGAGCCACCGTAGGAATTCAAAATTGAATGACGAAGGAGAATGAATCACCGGGAAAATAGGAAAAGCACGAAGATACTTGAGGGAATCTACAAACCAGAGAACGAAGAGATCGCAAATTGATTAAAGAGCAAAGCACCAGAAGAATAAGGAGACGAACGAAAAGGCATGAATATAGAATAATCGGAGAATGGATTTGAAAACTTAGAACAAGGAAATATTTCGAAAAGATGACCTCTGGATAATTGAGACGGAAAAAAACTCCTGAAATACTCCGGATGGGTGAAAATAATTGCACGACTTGTAACAATTTGATAGGGTAACATCGAGCTAGCACTGCGAATCTCCGGGAGAGCGGACAAGATTTGAGAAAATTCTACTTCAGTCTTCAAATGTTGAGAATGATGACGAGAAATAACACCAAAATTGTTGAGATACTCCGGGAGAATGAAAAGCGAAGAGGTTGAGCCAACAATGAAAATAATTTGAAATTGATCTTGGAAAAATGTCTGACTGATGAAAATCATACTTACGTCAAACTTCGAAAAGGATTTGAGAATAGGTCCGGGAAAATTAGAAGAGTCAGGTAAGATCCTGGGAAAAGACCTGTGGGTTAGGGCCCACTGAAAAGAAACACCGTTGGAAAGAATTGTTGCAGAGATATATGCTGCACCGGAACAATTGAAATATTTGAATGAGGTGACGACCTCGAATTAATTCAAACACAGACGAATTTCCTGAGATGTCTTCATCAGTCCGGAACGATAAAATGACGAGAGGTGTCGTGGAATTGTCACGGCAAATGTCCTCGAGCTAGGACTTATTCGTGGAGCCATCGCAACTAGGAAGCTTGAATGGGTTAATGTGGGACAAGGAACGCGAGGGTTTATACTGGTTCGGCCCCTTTCGGTGAAGGTAAAAGCCTACGTCTAGTTGAAGTGGTATTGATTAGGGTTACGATCACCAGGGAGCTAAACTGCTATGCCCGGCTCTCGTTCAGATTGTTCTTGTCCCTAAACCGCTGCCGGGTCGTCCCTTTATATAGGGAGGCTGACGCCCAGCAGCCCTCGGAGTCCCGGCCGGCTCATAAGAGTGTCCGGCTCGGACTCTCAATCATACTTGCCCTGCACTACAAGTTCTACCATAATAATGATTGTAACTACGGGCCCTAAGCCATATCCAGGTCTTAAGCCCATCTCTGGCCCACCGTCTTCATGCTTGGCTCCGGGTTTCTGGTAATGACCATTGGAGTAACCCGGCCCCTCCTGGCGGGTGACTCTAAGGTCTATATCCTCAACATTAGGCCCCAGATTGATTTGAGCCGGCTCATGTCAATCTCCAACTCTTCCAACAGAAAAAATCTCTAGCTTACCTTTCATGTGAAGGCCATAACCCGGCGTGACGTCATCCTCTGGACTCCGGATAATCCGCCGTGACGTCATCTTCCATTAAGCCCGTTTTTTACTCCACCAGATCCGCAACGGAACTTTGCTTTTACTGTTATCCCGAAAATCGAGGCGTCGTGGGGGGGAGATAACCATGCCACGGTCTCCTTGATTCTCGCGCCCGCTTTATGGGCTCGCCTTTTAAATAGGCCGGCCAACGGGCTTCTCTGCCACTTTTCTTCCTCCTTGCGCCGCTGCCTCTCTGCCTGAGCTCGCACTCCGCCGCTATCGTCTCGCCTCTGGTCTTCGTCAACCTTGGCCGCTGCATCACCCTGACTCGGACCAGACAAACGGCGGCGACTCCCGCATCTTTTCAGCTCCGATAAGTCCTCACTACCCCGTAGAGTAGATCTGCAGTAGGGTTCATCCACGTTCTTCATGTTCGTCACCACTGCCCGCAAGCTTCGCTAGTTCTCCTAGTTACTGCCCCTGCTTGATCTTAGGCCTGCATAGAACTAGTGCGGTGGTTATTTGAAGATCCATTTCACACGCAAGTAGCCTTCCTTGTACTGCATAAGAACCTTGTTCGAACCCAAGAACTCCCTCACTTCGGTTTCTAGGTCTAGAAATTTTTCTTTTGCCCAACCATTTTGATCCAAAAAAGTTACTGCAATGTGTGAAACCTGTTTTACCACACTTAGTAAAAACTGCAACCATTGAATCTTGGCGGCTTACAATTCCGGTTTAAAGAAACCACGCGCCGTAGAATCTTCCGACTTAAAGAAAACCATGCTTCGTAGAATCCTCCGGCTTAGCTGTGATAAGGCCGTAGATAATCAATTTATTCTGAATACCCTTGCGGCTTAAATAACCCATTGTACCTGAGTATATATCATTAGTCCCCTTCATAAGCCGCCACCTTAGTTTTGAACTGTAGATCTCCGGCTTATAATTAACCCGGACGTTTTTCCTTTTTGTCATAGACCGCCAACTTTCACCATGCCTCCAAAGGCTCCCATCACTTGTAACTGGATGAGGTCCAACGTCACCAACGGGACCCTAGCAAATTTTGTTAAGTCCGGATATCTGCCGAAGAAGGAAGTCATGTCCTACCGTGCCCCTGACCCGTCAGAAGAGAGACCACAACCAAAGGACGGGGAGGTAGTGATTTTCGCAGATCATATGAGCCGGGGCTTCGCACCGCCTGACTCAAAGTTTTTTAGGGACGTGCTCAACTTCTTCGACTTGCGGCCTCGAGATATAGGACCCAACTCAGTGTCCAACATCTGCAATTTTCAAGTCTTCTACGAGGTTTACCTTGGAGAAGAACCTAGTCTGCTGCTCTTCAGAGAGCTTTTTTACTTAAACCGCCAGAACGAGTGCGCCAATGGGCCAAGTCTGGAATTAGGCGGTATCTCCATCCAGCGTCATAGGGACTGCCTTTTCCCTTACGCAGAGCCGCTGAGCCACCCAAAGGACTGGAACATGAGTTGGTTCTACTACCAAGATACATCCCCGGCTGATGAAAGCCCGCTGCCCGGCTTTCGCCCAACACGTCTGGAGCCGACTCACCCATTGTCGGACAAGTTGACTCAAGCGGAGCGCCAGCCTCTGCTCCCCACTATCAACCGGATCAAGGCTCTCCTGGGCAATGGTCTGAATGGAATTGACCTGGTCCGGGTCTGGATCTCATGGCGGGTGATCCCATTAAGCCGCCGCCCCGGCTTAATGTGTGAGTACACAGGACGAAAGGATGACCCTCAGAGACACAGCCGCAATGATCTTCCAGAAGACGTTGCAGAGGAGGAGACCAAGGCTCTTTTAAACGAGAGCCTGGCAGACTGCGGAAGGACCGGGTTAGCCCCCTTCTGCAAGACCAACCCAGCCCCAGCGGTAAGCCGCTGACTTTAACTTTTTATCTTCTTCTGCATATAACCTTCATCTGAATCGTTTTAAGAATTTCATCATTGTATTTTTCAGGCTGATGACCATGAGGCGGCCAAGAAGGCCAGGAAGGCGAAGAAAGCCGCCAAGAAAGCCGCCCCTCGCAAAAAAGGAAGCAGACCTACTGCTTCGGAGCTGATGCAATTAAGCGACAGCTCCGAGTCAGAGGTAACCCCTAAGCCTTTAAGTTCTTGCTGTATTTATTGTTTGTTGCTGTCCGCCTTATCAACACTTGCTCATTGACAGGATGACACCGGCGCCAGTAACCCGGTGGTTGAAGAGGTAATGTCACTTTCCTCCGACTCGGAGCCCTTGCCACAGCTGAAAGTCCGAAGGGTAACCCGGAAAGTAAGCTTTTCACATCCTTTAGCTCATCAAGACCCTCAATTTATTTTGAAGCGACAGGTTCATGAAAGCCGGCGTCACACCCGGACCAATAAGGACACCGACCTCTCCGCCGAGTTACCCGACACAACAAGGAAGCGGCGAACTGAGGTTTGTTCCCACTTATACCCTTTCCATCAGTTGGCTGGTGTTATCCGTCAGCCGCTCAATTCTTCTGACTCCAATTATCAGGAGACCTCCCCTTCTTCGGGTGACTCCATGCAGTCGAGTCTTCCGACTTTCAAGACCGCGCCCGGGTAATAACAACCATCTCATATTGTACTTGTCCCTATTTACCCTTTATGTGCTTTAACACTTTTGTCCTTTCAGTGCCCAGGCAAAACTCACAAAAAGAGCGAAGAAGACCAGATCAGTCGGAGTGCCGGACTTGCCTGAACCGGAGGTGGCGGCTCAAGAACCGCCAGCTGCCTCCGCCCCCGAAGCCACCACTCCAATGGACACGGCACCTGAGGCCACTGCCCCAACTACCAAGGCAACGACTGAGGCTTCGGTTAACCCGGAGGCCTTCGGCTCAGTTCCACCAGCAGACGACCCGGACGTGGTATTCACCCGGACAGAGTTTGTTGAGCCGGGGAGACTGACCGTGCTGGCCAAGTGCTCCGCTAAGGGGGAGTTGATGCAGCCCCACCGGGCGAGTCTGGACCTCTCCAACTACACCAACCTGAGCATTGGAGAGCTCGTCTCTGGCTACATCAACCAAGTACACAAGAGCCGGGACGCCGAGGTCGCCATGGTAACCCAGATCCAGCAAAAATCTGAGGTATCCTTCTGCTATCTTCTTACTTACTGCATAGCTACCTTTGCCATGCTAGCCCCCAAGTGGACGACTTATGATTGAATATGTTGTAGACTTAGGTTCCGGCTTACTCAATTGAGCCGGCAGTATGTAGATAGATACGTTTCAATGTGCATTAGCCCCCAAGTGCCAAGTGTCTTTGCTTGGAAAACGCTTGGGACTTATATAATGACTGTTAATAACCCGGAGATTTATGCAGGCTATTGGCAAGAAGCTAGAGGCGGACCTTGCGGATCTCAAGAGCCGGCTGAAGACGCAGGAGATGGAGACCCGGAAGGCAAACGCCAAATTTGTATCCAGCATCGCCGCTCAAGAGAAGCTGAAGACAGAATTTGATGCTGAGCGGAAAGCCTGGGCCGAAGAGAAGGCCGCACTGGTGACCCGGGCGGAACGGGCGGAGAAGTCTCTCTCTGAGAAGACCGCCGAACTCTCCGGCCTAAAGCGCCAGGTTTCCCAAATGGTGGCCGCCATCTTCGGTAAGTCCCCTCACCGGCTTTCACCAATGTTAGAATGTTTACATCTCATGATTCATCCTTGTCGCCGACTTACCTAATTCTGTTAAACAGGTCCCAGAAGTGCCAACCTCAACCAGAGCGTGGTCACCAAGCTAAAGGCCGTGTATACCCTGGTGGAGCAGCTCTACACCGGGTCACAGCGTGCCTTAGCTGTGGTGGCCCTATCCAACGAGGTGCCGACTCACCTGGCAGAAGTCCTGCGCCGGCTCGCCGTTCTGCCTCAGCGGATCCAAGAGCTGCGACGTGCTTCTGCAAGAGCCGGAGCGATCGCCGCGCTGAGCCGGGCCAAGGCATTCCTGCCGGAGTTAGACCCGGCGGACATCGCCCTTGGCTATCCAAGCCTGAAGGAAGACGGCTCAGCTTTCGATCAGAAGGACTTCGCGGCGTGCGTGAAGGCTGTACGCCCGGTGGCCACCCTCATCGGGAACGACACAGATCTGACCAAGTACCAGCCGGGTTATGACGCGGAGAATCAGAGGATTCCAACCCCTCGCTACGAAGCCCTCAACCTGATCCCGCCGGCTTGTCAGCACACCTTCGCCCCGGAGATTGACCCGGCCGGGTTAATTGACGAAGAAGCCCAATTCGAGGCTCTCAGCGGCATCGACTGGAAGTCGTCAACCTTCCAGGTCTTGGGATCAGCCAGAGGAGAGGATAGGAACGAGCCGGAGACTTCCACTCAGCGGGCATCGTAACTCAGCTGGCGGTTTAGTTACCAAAGAATGCTCGACCCTTTTTAGACTTGATGAATTTTGTAATAGAGTAGGTGCAACAGTCTATCTCTGCCGTGCCATCGTGCACGTATTGAATGCCAAGGTCTTTTGAAGTTGTCTCTTTGGTGTTTCTCCGGGTCATAATTATCCCTTTGTTTTTCTCAACCTCAAAGAGGTGCCTTTAAGTATCCTGCATAGAAAGGCAAATCACAAGTCTCGAGGCGGCTTACCGCCCTGAGAATCAGGTGTTTTGGATAGATAACCCAGAATATGAATCAAAAAAGACTGGCCCTCAATTATATCCTTAACACAACCGTAATAACATACTTAGCAGCCTGTGAGCATACTTCCGGTTTAGATAACCCGGGTAACAAGGTTGGTACCTTAACTCCGATTTACTTGCCTTAATGATGCCCATGATATTCAACTAACACTGTAAACCAAAGTTAAGCCGGCAAAGTGAAACCCGGCCGTACACATCTTGATATAATCAGAGTAAACTTGTGATAAAGCAGAAGAACTTAGGGGCTTCCGGTTCGAATACGACCAGAGACCCGGCCCAAAGGGGTTAAGCTAAGATTCGGATACGATCATATAGCCCCCAGTGGGTATGGCGATGCCAATCAAGAGGGTACCGATAGCTATGTTCTCTTTGGTTCGAATACGACCCATGTTTGAACAGGAAGCCCCCAAGTGATTTTAAGAATTGTTTAACGACGCTGATTCGGATACGATCCACGTCGGTTCTCAGACGGGTTAAACTATGATTCAAATATGACCAAAGGTAACCTCCCAATGAGCTCGGCACTTTGCCAATCAAATGGGTATCGACAGCTATGTTCTCTTTGGTTCGAATACGACCCATGTTTGAACAGGAAGCCCCCAAGTGACCTTACTGTTTATAGCTAGATTCGAATACGATCATAAGCCGGATCCTCCTTTAAGTCATCATGTAATCTTATAACAAAAACAACACGTGCATATTTGGAGGAGAAAAAAGGACAGAGGTTCTGCTTTATTGCTTATCAGAATATATACATGGCTGAGAGAAATATGTACACCACGAGAGCCGGTGGCTCAAGTGTAGTAAGGCCGAAGCTGAGCTATGTTCCACGGCCGACGGGTCTCTTCCTCCGACGTACGTGAATCTTTGTGCTCCCGAATGTCAATGAGGTAATATGACCCGTTGTGCAAGTTCTTGCTGACCACAAAGGGCCCTTCCCAAGGTGGGGATAACTTGTGTGCATCTGTTTGATCCTGGATGAGCCGGAGCATGAGATCGCCTTCCTGGAAGACCCGGGATTTGACCCGGCGGCTATGATAACGGCGCAGGTCTTGTTGGTAAATCGCTGAACGGGCTGCTGCCACATCACGCTGTTCGTCCAACAAGTCAAGAGCATCTTGGCGCGCCTGTTCATTATCCGTCTCAACATAAGCCGCCACGCGAGGTGAGTCGTGACGGATGTCACTGGGGAGGACTGCTTCTGCTCCATAAACCATGAAGAAAGGCGTAAAGCCTGTAGACCTGTTAGGAGTAGTGTTGATGCTCCATAAGACGGAGGGCAATTCCTCCACCCAACAACCCGGCGTCCGTTGCAAAGGGACCAAAAGCCGGGGCTTGATGCCCTTCAGAATCTCCTGATTAGCTCTCTCAGCTTGACCATTGGATTGCGGATGAGCCACTGAGGAAACATCAAGTCGGATATGCTCTCGTTGACAAAACTCTTCCATGGCGCCTTTGGAGAGATTGGTGCCATTGTCAGTTATAATGCTGTGCGGAAAGCCAAAGCGGAAAATCACCTTTTTCATAAATTGAACCGCCGTGGCTGCATCGCACTTGCTAACTGGCTCAGCTTCCACCCACTTTGTGAACTTATCCACTGCCACCAAGAGGTGGGTCTTCTTATCCTTGGACCTTTTAAAAGGCCCAACCATATCAAGCCCCCAGACCGCAAAGGGCCAAGTGATTGGGATCATCCTCAGCTCCTGAGCCGGTACATGAGCCCGTCGTGAGAACCTCTGGCAACCATCACATTTACTGACCAAGTCCTCTGCATCAGCATGAGCCGTCAACCAATAAAAACCATGACGGAAAGCCTTGGCCACAAGGGACTTTGAGCCGGCATGATGGCCACAATCCCCTTCATGGATCTCACGCAAGATCTCTTGACCTTCCTCAGGGGAGACACAACGCTGAAATGCTCCCGTAACACTGCGATGATGCAGTTCGCCATCGATAACGATCATTGACTTAGCCCGCCGGGTTATTTGCCTGGCCAAAGTTTCATCCTCAGGCAACTCGCCCCGGGTCATATAAGCCAGATATGGCATTGTCCAGTCTGGTATGACATGAAGAGCCGCCACCAATCGTGCCTCCGGGTCAGGAACAGCCAGGTCTTCCTCTGTAGGCAACTTAACCGAAGGGTTATACAGGACGTCCAGGAAAGTGTTAGGCGGCACCGGCTTTCGCTGAGAGCCTAGCCGGCTTAGAGCATCAGCCGCCTCGTTCTTCCTGCGATCAATGTGCTCTACTTGGTAGCCCTGAAAGTGCCCAGCAATTGTATCAACCTCGCGGCGATAAGCCGCCATGAGAGGATCCTTAGAGTCCCACTTGCCTGATACTTGTTGAGCCACCAAGTCTGAGTCACCAAAGCACCTTACCCGGCTCAAGCTCATCTCCTTAGCCATCCGAAGACCGTGGAGCAAGGCCTCATACTCAGCCGCATTGTTAGTGCAAGGAAACATCAACTGTAGCACATAATGGAACTTGTCACCTTTAGGGGAAGCCAATACAACACCAGCCCCTGAGCCCTCCAATTGCCTGGACCCATCGAAGTGAATAGTCCAATACGTGTTATCCGGCTTTTGCTCGGGCACTTGTGACTCTGTCCAATCATTGATGAAATCCACCAAGGCCTGAGATTTAACAGCAGTGCGTGGCACATATTTGAGACCATGAGGTCCAAGCTCTATAGCCCACTTAGCAATTCTCCCTGTGGCCTCTCTGTTTTGAATGATATCACCAAGAGGGGCAGAACTGACCACAGTGATGGGATGACCCTGAAAATAATGCTTAAGTTTCCGGCTCGCCATGAATACACCATATACCAGCTTCTGCCAATGCGGGTACCGCTGCTTGGACTCGATAAGCACTTCGCTGACATAATAAACCGGCCGCTGAACCGGATGCTCCTTACCCTCCTCCTTGCGCTCCACCACAATAGCCACACTGACGGCTCGTGCGTTTGCCGCCACATACAGTAGTAAGGGCTCCTTATCAACCGGAGCAGCAAGGACTGGGGGCTCTGCCAGCTGCTTCTTCAAATCCTCAAAGGCGGTATTAGCTGCATCATTCCAGACAAAGTTATCAGTTTTCTTCATCAACTGATATAAGGGCATGGCCTTCTCACCCAAACGGCTTATAAACCGGCTTAAAGCAGCGATGCGACCCGCCAAGCGCTGAACGTCATTTATACACGCCGGCTTAGCCAGGGAGGTGATGGCCTTAATCTTCTCCGGGTTAGCCTCAATGCCTCTGTCAGAAACCAAGAAGCCCAAGAGTTTGCCTGCAGGAACACCAAAGACACACTTGGCCGGGTTAAGCATCATCTTATAGACCCGGAGATTCTCAAAGGTTTCCCTTAAATCATCTATCAGGGTTTCCTCTTTTATGGACTTAACCACAATATCGTCCACGTAAGCGTGAACATTGCGCCCAATCTGTTTGTGAAGACAGTTCTGTACACAACGCTGGTAAGTCGCCTGTGCACACTTGAGTCCAAAGGGCATAGACACATAGCAGAAGGCTCCAAAGGGAGTGATGAACGCCGTCTTCTCCTGGTCCTTAACAGCCATCTTAATCTGATGATATCCGGAATAAGCATCCAAGAAACTTAAGCGTGCACAACCTGCCGTAGCATCAATGATTTGATCAATACGGGGGAGGGCAAAAGGATCAGCCGGACACGCCTTGTTCAAGTCCGTGTAGTCCACACACATCCGCCAGGTGCCGTTCTTCTTGAGTACGAGCACCGGGTTAGCCAACCACTCTGGGTGAAAGACTTCAACGATAAACCCGGCCGCCAAGAGCCGGGCCACTTCTTCACCAATAGCTTTCCGCCTCTCTTCATTAAACCGCCGAAGGAACTGTCTGACCGGCTTAAATTTCGGATCAACATTGAGAGTATGCTCAGCGAGTTCTCTAGGTACACCTGGCATGTCAGAGGGTTTCCATGCAAAGATGTCCCTATTCTCACGGATGAACTCGATGAGCGCGCTTTCCTATTTTGGATCCAGATTGGCACTGATGCTAAACTGCTGAGATGAATCGCCTGGAACAAAATCAACAAGCTTAGTTTCATCAGCCGACTTAAATTTCATCGCCGGCTCATTCTCCGTAGTCGGCTTTTTCAGAGAGGTCATATCTGTTGGGTCAACATTGTCCTTGTAAAACTTCAACTCCTCTGTAGCACAAACAGATTCTGCATAAGCCGCATCGCCTTCCTCACACTCCAGAGCCACTTTCCGGCTGCCGTGAACCGTAATGGTCCCATTGTGACCCGGCATCTTGAGCTGTAAGTACACATAACACGGCCGTGCCATGAACTTGGCGTAAGCCGGCCGTCCAAATATAGCATGGTATGGACTTCTTATCTTGACCACCTCAAAGGTCAATTTCTCCACCCTGTAGTTGTTCTCATCACCAAAAGCCACTTCCAATTCGATCTTGCCGACTGGATAAGCCGACTTACCAGGTACCACACCATGGAAGATAGTGTTTGACTGGCTGAGGTTCTTATCAACCAACCCCATACGGCGAAAAGTCTCATAATAGAGGATGTTGATGCTGCTGCCTCCATCCATGAGCACCTTTGTGAATTTATATCCTCCCACTTGAGGAGCCACCACTAAGGCCAAGTGGCCCGGGTTATCCACTCGGGGAGGGTGATCCTCCCTACTCCACACTATAGGCTGCTCAGACCACCGCAAGTAGCGTGGGACCGCCGGCTCAACAGCATTCACAGCCCTCTTGTGAAGCTTCTGATCTCGCTTGCACAAACTAGTGGTAAACACATGATACTGTCCACCGCTAAGCTGCTTTGGATTGGTCTGATAGCCCCCCTGCTGCTGTTGATGACCCTGGCCAGACTGTTGATTAAAGCCCCCTTGACCGTTCTGAGGACCAGAATTTGAGCCGCCCCCCAGGCCATGAAAACCGCCGGCGCCTGAGCCGCCGCCCGGGCCATTGTAGTTTTTAAAGGCCTTCATGATTGCACAGTCCTTCCATAGATGAGTCGCTGGCTTCCCTCTAGAGCCGTGCCTCGGACAAGGCTCATTCAACAGCTGCTCCAGTGAAGGTCCTGACCCGCTGCCTCGGGGAGGGGGCCTTCCCTTGCGTCGCTGGTTGTTGCCTTGTGCGCTGGCGTTGGCCACAAACTCTAGGCTGCCATCTGCCTTGCGCTTGCCTCCTCCTTGGTTCTCCGGGATAAACTGAAGACCCTTGCCATTGCCGTTCTTCTTTCCCTTCCCTGTCCTTTCATCATCTGAAGGGGGATCCTTGGTACCATCAGAATCGGCGTACTTGACAAGAGCTGCCATTAGTGTACCCATATCACTGCAGTCGCGCTTAAGCCGCCCGAGTTTCATCTTCAGGGGCACGAAGCGACAATTCTGTTCTAACATTAAGACTGCAGATCCGGCATCCATCTTATCTGATGAATGTATGATCTCCTTAACCCGGCGAACCCAATGGGTCGTGGATTCACCCTCCTGCTGCTTACAGTTAGTCAAATCCACAATTGACATAGACTGCCTACAGGTATCTTTGAAGTTTTGGATGAACCGGGCTTTCAGCTCAGCCCAAGACCCAATGGAGTTCGGTGGTAGCCCTTTCAACCAAGTGCGGGCGGTCCCATCTAACATCATGGTGAAATACTTGGCCATGGCCGCCTCACTGACCTCCAGCAGCTCCATAGCCATCTCATAACTCTCGATCCAGGCTGCGGGTTGTAAGTCAGCTGTGTAGTTAGGCACCTTCCTAGGGCCCTTGAAGTCCTTAGGTAGACGTTCATTACGGATAGCTGGCACTAAACAAGGGACACCCCCGGTCCTGGTAGGGATACCCACATCAACGGAAGTCGTCGGATAAGCCGGGGGGGTCTGGTAAGCCGTCAATTGAGGTACTTGCTCCGCCTCTTGCCGCGCTTTGTCCTGGTCTGCTGCGTAAAAGGCTCCATTATGAGCCGGGCCATGGCCAGGGGGCGGGTCATGGCGTCGGACGTTACTTGAGCCGGTTGCTGAGACCATGTGCCGGCTGTAACTCGGGCTCTGGCCCAGACGAGGGGTCGAGTGGATCCTGTCCCGGCTGTAGGAGTACGCCTCTTGCTGCGCCAGTGCTGTCTGCAGGAGTTCCCTGACCCGGCGGGTTTCAATACCCGTCGGAGAGTCGCCGTCAACTGGGAGAGCCGCCAGCCGTGCTGCCGCAGCGACCATGTTCTCCAGCGGGTTATTATAATGACCCGGGGGTATTGGCACATACTGAGGCGGGGCAGGGGGCACCTGGGGAGGCCCCATCACTCGTGGCTGAATAAGGGGTCCAGACCCGGGCGCTATGACCCCTGGCGGGTTACTAGACCCTGCACCTGGCGTGTTGAAGAGGTTGCGTGGATCGTAAACCGGAGGGAGTCGAGATTGGGCCTTTTGATGCCTCCTTCTCATGACCTCATTGGCCGCGTTCTGATCCATCGTGAGTTGGAAGGACTGCGCCTGAATCAGCTGGGTTTGGGCATCGAGAGCCGCCCTCTCCGCAGCCAGCCTGATCCCTTCCGCTGCGAGATCCTCTTTAGCTTTCATTAGATCCAATTTTAACTGTGCCACCTCTGCATCATGCTGAGCTTGATCTGCCGGGTCAACCGTGGCGGTTAGCAGGGCCGTCAACTTGTCCGTGAGATCCATCAGCACCTGAGCCGGAGAAGGCACCGGGTTTCCCGCTCCAGCAGCGGGGTTCTGAACAGGCTGCGCACCAGCCATAAAAACTCCAACCTGACTTGGCGGCTCAAATAGGTCCGGAATACTGTCACCATCGGAACAACCCATGAGCCTGCCATCCTGAAGTTGGTACAACGAGTTTGACTCATCGGTGGCCGACTCGCCGTCAGAGCCGGCGGCCGTCTCATCACCAGATCCAGATCGATCAGAGAGTCCTCCATGGATACACCCCACAAAAGCATGCCTTAAGGCAGGCCGGGCCCGGGCGGGTCGCGCAAGCTGAGCTGTCTCGACGAGATCGGCGCAGAGACCCGGCTCAGGGCCCGGTTCACCAATCTTGCCAATGAAAACATGAATTCCGCCGAAGGGGACCCGGTACCCGTACTCAATTGAGCCGGCGTCGGGGCCCCAGTTTGCATCGTCGATGTAGAGCTTGCCGCGACGACTCTTGGTCATCCGGCCCACAGCGTATCCCTTGAGCCCTTCGAAGCTGCCCTTCAAGAACTCAAATCCACCGTCCGCTGGCCCCACGGTGGGCGCCAACTGTCGTGGAATTGTCACGGCAAATGTCCTCGAGCTAGGACTTATTCGTGGAGCCATCGCAACTAGGAAGCTTGAAGGGGTTAATGTGGGACAAGGAACGCGAGGGTTTATACTGGTTCGGCCCCTTTCGGTGAAGGTAAAAGCCTACGTCCAGTTGAAGTGGTATTGATTAGGGTTACGATCACCAGGGAGCTAAACTGCTATGCCCGGCTCTCGTTGAGATTGTTCTTGTCCCTAAACCGCTGTCGGGTCGTCCCTTTATATAGGGAGGCTGACGCCCAGCAGCCCTCAGAGTCTCGGCCGGCTCATAAGAGTGTCCGGCTCGGACTCTCAATCATACTTGCCCTACACTACAAGTTCTACCATAATAATGATTGTAACTACGGGCCCTAAGCCATATCCGGGTCTTATGCCCATCTCTGGCCCACCGTTTTCAAGCTTGGCTCCGGGTTTCTGGTAATGACCATTGGAGTAACCCGGCCCCTCCTGGCGGGTGACTCTAAGGTCTATATCATCAACAAGAGGGGAACGAGCAACGAGAACCAATTGAGCGGAGGAAAGAATATAATCACTACCGAAAATTGGAATTAAATCCACCGGAGAAGAAAAGATAGGTGAAGAATGTCGAACGAGGCAAAAATTCACCGATTGAAATAATTGAGGAAAGATTGTAGATGCTCCACACGAATGAAATTGATGCTCGAAAGAGACTCAAGCTCCGGGAAGAAGAGGGTGGGAGGCCGGGAAAACAACGGGAACTTGGAAGGGGAAATCGACGAATAGCTTTGAAGAGAAAAGCATTGGTTGAAAACATTGAGGAAAGAATGCAAGGACTTCGCACGAGTAGGATGGATACTCAATTATAAACTCCGGTTCCAATAAGAAGGGAGGGCGGGTGGGAAAAACAAGGACAACTTTGGACAGGGAAACTACATCGGATGAGAAAGAACTGAGGACTGATCTCGCAAATGACAAAGGAGTATCGAATCATCTTGACGAGAAATGCACCGGATGCAAAGAGCTGAGGAACAACGATCGCAAAACCAACTGCGTGACCCTAAAGAAAAATTTGAAGGGGAAGAGAAGTAAGTCGAAACACCTACGTCAAGATTTCTCACCAGAGCGACGAAGGGGCTGAGGAGTAAAAAGAATTCCTACTCTCCGATATAACTAGACTCAGAAAAAGTTTTCTTCTAGACTCAACAACGGCCAAACTACACGATCAATCAAGGGGCTCCTAGGGTCGGTCGAGGCTCTGATACCAACTTGTCACGCCCAAGATGCGACCCTATCCTAAAGGAACACGAAGGTCCCACCAAGGATAGAAGCACATCTTGAAGACGCTTTTGCAAGGTGGATATCATTACATCAACATTACATAATATTTGGGGATACATACCAAGCATACAAATGCCGCAAGAATACATCAAAACATCATACATGAGATCAACATCCGACTACGGATGAAACACAAGCAGAAGCTCAAACGACATCCACCCTGCTAGCCAGGCTGCCGACCTGGAACCTATCCCCTGATCGAAGAAGAGGCAGAAGAAGAACTCCAAAACAAGTAACATCGCTCTCGCGTCATGATCATCGCAAAACCTGTACCTGCAACTGGTGTTGTAGTAATGTATGAGCCACGAGGACTCAGTAATCCCATTACCATGGGTATCAAGACAAGCAAAGCTTAAAGGGTAAGGAAGGGGTAAAGTGGTGATGTTGCAGCAGCGACTAAGCAAGTATGGTGGCTAACTTACGCAAATGAGAGCGAGAAGAGATACAAAGGAACGGTCGTGAACTAGCAATAATCAAGAAGTGATCCTGAACTCCTACTTACGTCAAACATAACCCAACACCGTGTTCACTTCCCGGAATCCGCCGAGAAGAGACCATCACGGCTACACACACGGTTGATGCGTTTTAATTAAGGTCAAGTGTCAAGTTCTCTACAACCGGATATTAACAAATTCCCATCTGCCACATAACTGCGGGCACGGCTTTCAAAATATAATACCCTGCAGGGGTGTCCCAACTTAGCCCATTATAAGCTCTCACGGTCAACAAAGGATATTCCTTCTCCCGGGAAGACCCGATCAGTCTCGGAATCCCGGTTACAAGACATTTTGACAATGGTAAAACAAAACCAGCAAAGCCGCCCGATGTGCCGACAATCCCGATAGGAGCTGCACATATCTCGTTCTCAGGGCAACACCGGATGAGACATCCTACGAGTAAAACTAGACCTCGAGTTTCCACGAGGGGGCCCCGCAGTTTACTCAGTTCGGACCAACACTTAGAGAAGCACTGGCCCGGGGGGGTTAAATTAAGATGACCCTCGAGAGAGCGACTCCCCAAGGAAAAGAAATAGGCTAGGCAAATGGTAAAACCAAGGTTGGGCCTTGCTGGAAGAGTTTTATTGAAGGCGAACTGTCAAGGGGGTCCCATAAATCACCCAACCGTGTGAGGGACGCAAAATCAAGGAACATAACACCGGTATGACGGAAAACTAGGGCGGCAAGAGTGGAACAAAACACCAGGCATAAGGCCGAGCCTTCCACCCTTTACCAAGTATATAGATGCATTAATAATATAAGAGATATTGTGATATCCCAACATAAACATAATCCAACATGGAGCAATCTTCATCTTCACCTGCAGCTAGCAACGCTATAAGAGGGGCTGAGCAAATCGGTAACATAGCCAAACAACGGTTTGCTAGGAAGGGTGACAAGGTTAGAGGTTCATGGCAATTTGGGAGGCTTGAGGAGCAAGTGATAGGTAGCGCAGCAAAGCAATATAACGAAGCAACTAGCATAGCAATGATAGTAATGAGATCCAAGGTGACGGTCATCTTGCCTGAAATCCCACTAGGAAGAAGAACGAATCCATGAAGAAGATGAAGCCACAAAGACGAACGAATCCTCACGATCGCAACGACACGGGAACTATCGAGAAGAAGCACACAACATGGTAAACACACCACACATGAACAAATCATGATGCTCAACCAAGAATGATGCATGACAAGGCTACATGAAGCTACTCATGACAAGAGATGATGCATACAAGAACAACGCATCAAGGCAAGTTTAAATGAGGCCGGAAACAACATATAACAAATCCGGTAAGACCTCATATGCAAATTTCGAAACTGGTCCAGAACTGAATATACCTTATGTCCAAGTTATTAAACAGCAAGTTAGAGGGCACCATGATGATCTACACGAAATTCTATTCAAGTTACATATAAAGTTCATTAGATTCGGAGTTACGGTCTAGAAGATATGAGCAAAACAAGTTAAACATGGCATTGATGCAAAACGCATACAACCATCAAGCAAACACCTCAAAACAAGGATGCAACATGATAATATGGAACTACATACAAATCTAAGCAAGTTTCATATAGAGCATGCTCAAAACGGAGCAACGGTGCAACACATACACTCCAAACATTATATATCAACAATCTGTCCAAAACAGCAACTAGGCATATAGCAAGCATCAACACAATATGCTACCGCAACTCAACATGAAAACGAAAGTTATGGACGTCATGTACAGGTAAAGCACAACAAAACATGAACACTGAGCTATCTCCAGAAACTAATAGAGCATGCTCAAAAGGACATGGCAAGATTGCAAATAATAACAGGTTCACAGACTTGGCAGAAATTACTGGACATGACAGAAATAACATCAGATAGCAATGTTCAGAGCACGAAATCAACATGCTCCAGGAACTTAACATGGCAAAACAAGACATGAAAGTATACTACTAAATGCATATAACAAAAGTCCCTCACTGACCATAAGCCAAAAAGGAACAGAAGATATGATGGCAACCATGTAAACATAGCAAGTTTCGTTATCAGGTTTCAGACTAGGCAGAGAACAGAGCGTGGCAGAAACTATAATATGAAGGCATGTTGGTGAGCTTGATGCACTCATCCCAAAGCTATGAATGACAAAAAAAATCATACCTACAGAATATGGCATGTTTATGAAGCTATCCATGGCAAGAGCAAATACATAGCATGTATGAAACAACTACAACAAGCTTGGCAAACTTGAATATCATGTTAACAATCTGCCAGAAATATTTTATAGCAAAAGTAGAGCAAGATTGAGTCAAGCTATGTCACTCCATAGTTGCAAATAAGGGTAGAAATGGATCCACTACAACAATATCTACAAAACATCCTTACTGAACATCTCGAAAATATGCATGGATCTCACTGTAGCATCAAGTTTACATGGCAACAAAATAACAGCAGAGAAAGACTTAGAGAAATTACTGTCTCAGAAATCAGAAACATTACGGGGTCTAGTTTGCATGCTTGTGCTAGTCACCACAGAGATCACAAAAATACATGGAATACACGATTGGAAAGATGGCATGGCATACAACAAAACACCTGTAGAGCTCATACTCATGAGATGCACAGATTAAATGCAACAAAAATAACAAATCACCAAGTTCTGGTAAGTAACAGTAGTTAACATCATATAGCACTCTTGCAACGATGGTTTGGGCATCAAGATGGACTCAAACAAGCATGCCACGATGGAACAAAATGAAGAGCACCTCATGATGAACATTTTCATATATAATATGCATGAATCGGAGTATCACACATGATGTTACACACAGTTGAACATGCACACATACTGTCAATTTTCAGGGACTTGAGCCGATTTTCAGAAGAAAAAAAACAGACGGGCGTGACTTGGCTATAAGTCGCACATGCGCTGAAAAAAGGGGGGTGCTCACGTTGGGCCACTTGGGCCGGTCGGTTGAGGAGGCAGGCCGGCGGCGGGGTCCGGCGAAGACGACGAAACGGCGGGGGCCGGAGGAAGCTCGGGACCGGCTCCTCCCGATCCAGATCGAGCGGAACAGGGGCGCGCGGGCAGCGCGCGACCGGCGGCGGATGGGCCTCGCGGGCCCGCTGCGGGCTCGCGGGCCGGCGGCGGAGAACGGCGGCGGGTGCCACATGGCACGCCCGGATTGGTCGAGAGTGGCGGCGCGGACATGTCCGGCGGCGGGAATCTTTGTCCGGTGGCGCGAGGTGGAAGGAGCTAGGGTTTGTACCGCAAAATTTCGGGGGGAGGTGCAAATATATAGGCAGAGGGAGCTAGGAGAGTCCAAACGGGGTGCGGTTTTCGCCCACGCGATCGTGATCGAATGACTGAGAGCATGGCGGAGACTTAGAGGGGTTTTGGGGCTGTTTGAAGGGGGTTTTGCTGCAACACACGAACGGACTTTGCGGATGCCCGGTTAACCGTTGGAGTACCGAACGACCTCCAAATGGAACGAAACTTGACAGGTGGTCTACCGGTGGTATACCAAGGCCACTTGGAAAGACTCGGTCCATTCCGAGAACGTTCAACACCCGCTCACGAAAAGCAACAAGAGGGGTGCGCCAGAGGAGGTGGGAGTGCCGGATTGCAAAACGGACAATGGGGAAAATGCTCGGATGTATGAGACGAACACGTATGCAAATGCAATGCACATGATGACATGATATGGGATGCATGACAAGAACAAAAATGCAACACGCAAGCAGATGACAAGGCAAGGACGGCGAATAACTGGCAGACACCTCGCGCATCGGATCCGGGGCGTTACAGCCTCGAAGCCAGGTCTGAGCGCGCCTTGGGCCCGGGGGCTACTGTCGACGTCCTGGGAACGGGGGTACCCAGACTTGCCTGCCTACGGGCTCCACCAACGGCCTGGTACGGCCCATCTTCAGCAACAACCACTCAAGACCCTCACGAGGGGCCACGCCTCACGAGGCGGACAACGCCAAGACCTCCCTGGGGGTGGCTTCACCAGGCTAGCTCCCGAGGAGCGGAGATATCTATGCAAGGGCACCTCGCGAGGTTCAGGTGACGTGAGCAATGACGACCAAGGCCAGGCGGGCGCCAGCGGGCGCAGGGTACCAGTTTCCTCTTTGGTGCTAAAGAGGCAGGCACAGGTGAGGAGTCCCGAGGCATGAGGCAAAGGTTTCCATATCGGTGCAACAAGACCAAGACCAGTAGGACGGCAGGACGGAGTCCATCGCGGAGCCCACAGCTGCATCACCACCAGAGCCTTTGGCAGGCAAAGGCCACATTTTGTCAGGATAGCTTGTACTAGTTGTCTCCCTTCAAAATTGGTCGTTGTGGGATCCCTTCCCGCCTACATTTGGGAAGAGGACCAGGGCCTCTTTAAATAGGACTAGCCACCACCATAGGAAAGGGACAGATATGTCGGATCACGAGTTCCGGCAAAACCCTCGAGGTTCGAACACTAGGGTGCTCGCGAAGATCTCCTCCCTACCGATCCATGCCCTAGCCCTCTAAGATCTCGCGGACGAACTCGACGAACTCATAAGACAAAGACACAAGATTTATACTGGTTCGTTCCACCGTTGTGGTGTAATACCCTACTCCAGTGTGGTGGTGGTGGATTGCCTCTTGGGCTGATGATGAACAGTACAAGGGGAAGAACAGCCTCCTGAGGTTGAGGTGTTCTTGTGCTCGGTGTGTGGCTAGGGGCTGGCTCTTGCTCTGTTGCCCCTACTGTGGTGGCTAGTTCTACTTATATAGGCCCTGGTCCTCTCCCCAAGTATTGAGCGGGAAGGGAGCCAACAACGGTCAATTTGAAAGGGGAAAACTAGTACAGCTTATCCTGACAAAAGCGGTCTTCACCTGCGAAAGGCTCTGGTGGTGACGCCGTCTTGGGCCCCATGGTGACCTCCGTTTTGTCGTCATGCTGGTCTTGGTCTCGTTGCATCGATATGGAAACCTTTGTTCGATGCCTCGGTACTCCGCGCCTGCACTTGCCCCCTTGGCACTAAAGAGGAAACAAGGACGCTGTGCGCGCTGGAGCCCGCCTGGTCTCGATCGTCATGGCTCACGTCACGAGAGCCTCGTGAGGTTTGGCTTGTCTTGATCTCTCCGCTCCTCGCGAGCCTTCCTGGTGAGGCCGCTCCTGAGGAGGTCTTGCATCATCCACCTCACGAGGCTTGGCCGCTCGCGAGGGTCTTGAATGCCTTGTCGATGAAGATGGGTCGTAGAGGCCTGCTAGCTCAGCCACGCCGTGGGCCGCAGGCAGGCATGTCTGGGGACCCCCATTCCCAGAACACCGACAGTAGCCCCCGGGCCCAAGGCGCGCTCGGGCTTGGCTTCGAGGCGAAGCCAAATGTCAAGCGCGTAGCACCGCGGGCCCCAAAAGCATGCGGTCTCGGTTGACGCGTGGTGGTTGATTGGACGTGGGCATCTCCGCTTCCCCACACTGCATTGGAATCCGCCTGGCTATGCGCCCCCCGCAACCTACACAGTAATTCTCCCATCGCCCACGCCTTGCTTCCCCAGTCCCTCTGCTTCCTCGAGACTCTGCTCCTCCTCTCCAATCTGACCTGCACTCCACATGCTTCATCACCATGGCGCCGAAACAAGCAGACAAGGGGAAGAAGCCTCTGTCTTCGCCAAGTGCGCCTCCAGCCGCTGAGCCTGCAGTCGGCCGATCCTTGGTGCTCAACGACGAGGCCATGGACAAGGTGCGTCCCATGCTAACCAGTTTCAACGAGTGGGGGAAGACGGTGGCTTGGCCCGCGTCTCGTGCTCGCATTGCTCGGGCGGCCACCAAGGTCCCAATCTTCATTGATGCCCTTTGGGTAGGCCTGATTCCCCCTTTCTCCGCCTTCTTAAACGCGGTGCTTGAACATTACTGATACGTCTCCAACGTATCTATAATTTTTGATTGCTCCATGCTATATTATCTACTGTTCTGGACAATATTGGGCTTTATTATTCACTTTAATATTACTTTTGGGACTAACCTATTAACCGGAGGCCCAGCCCAGAATTGCTGTTTTTTTGCCTATTTCAGAGTTTCGCAGAAAAGGAATATCAACGTAGGAGACTTGGACCCTATGTCAAGAAACAAAAGAGGAGGCCACGTGGTAGGGGGCGCGCCTACCCCCCAGGGCGCGCCCTCCACCCTCGTGGGCCCCCTGTTGCTCCACCGACGTACTCCTTCCTCCTATATATACCTACGTACCCCCAAACGATCAGATACGGAGCCAAGAACCTAATTCCACCGCCGCAACCTTCTGTACCCACGAGATCACATCTTGGGGCCTGTTCCGGAGCTCCGCCGGAGGGGGCATCCATCACGGAGGGCTTCTACATCAACACCATAGCCTCTCCGATGAAGTGTGAGTAGTTTACCTCAGACCTTCGGGTCCATAGTTATTAGCTAGATGGCTTCTTCTCTGTTTTTGGATCTCAATACAATGTTCGCCCCCTCTCTCGTGGAGATCTATTCGATGTAATCTTCTTTTTGCGGTGTGTTTGTTGAGACCTATGAATTGTGGGTTTATGATCAAGTTTATCTATGAACAATATTTGAATCTTCTCTGAATTCTTTTATGTATGATTGGTTATCTTTGCAAGTCTCTTCGAATTATCAGTTTGGTTTGGCCTACTAGATTGATCTTTCTTGCATTGGGAGAAGCGCTTAGCTTTGGGTTCAATCTTGCGGTGTCCTTTCCCAGTGACAGTAGGGGCAGCAGGGCACATATTGTATTGTTGCCATCGAGGATAACAAGATGGGTTTTTTTATCATATTGCATGAATTTATCCCTCTACATCATGTCATCTTGCTTAAGGCGTTACTCTGTTTTCATGAACTTAATACTCTAGATGCATGACAGATAGCGGTCGATGAGTGGAGTAATAGTAGTTGATGCAGGCAGGAGTCGGTCTACTTGTCTCGGACGTGATGCCTATATACATGATCATAACTAGATATTCTCATAACTATGCTCAATTCTGTCAATTGCTCAACAGTAATTCGTTCACCCACCGTAAAATACTTATGCTCTTGAGAGAAGCCACTAGTGAAACCTATGGCCCCGGGTCTATCTTCATCATATTAATCTTCCAACACGTAGTTATTTCCTTTGCTTTTTACTTTGCTTTTATTTTACTTTGCATCTTTATCATAAAAATACCAAAATATTATCCTATCATATCTATCAGATCTCACTCTCGTAAGTGACCGTGAAGGGATTGACAACCCCTTATCGCGTTGGTTGCGAGGATTTATTTGTTTTGTGTAGGTGCGAGGGACTCGCGCGTAGCCTCCTACTGGATTGATACCTTGGTTCTCAAAAACTGAGGGAAATACTTACGTTACTTTGCTGCATCACCCTTTCCTCTTCAAGGGAAAACAAACGCAGTGCTCAAGAGGTAGCAAGAAGGATTTCTGGCGCCGTTGCCGGGGAGGTCTATGCAAAAGTCAACATACCAAGTACCCATCAAAAACCCTTATCTCCCGCATTACATTATTTGCCACTTGCCTCTCGTTTTCCTCTCCCCACTTCACCCTTGCCGTTTTATTCGCCCTCTCTTTTTCGTTCGCCTCTTTTTCGCTTGCTTTTTGTTTGCTCGTGTGTTAGATTGCATATTTTTCACGATGGCTCAAGATAATACCAAATTGTGTGACTTCACCAATAATAACAATAATGATTTCCTTAGCACTCCGATTGCTCCTCTTACCAATACTAAATCTTTCGAAATCAATGCTGCCTTGTTGAATCTTGTTATGAAAGATTAATTCGCCGGCCTTCCTAGTGAAGATGCCGCTACTCATCTAAATAGCTTCGTTGATTTGTGTGATATGCAAAAGAAGAAAGATGTGGATAATGATATTGTTAAGTTGAAGCTATTTCCTTTTTCGCTTAGAGATCGTGCTAAAGCTTGGTTTTCGTCTTTGCCTAAAAATAGTATTGATTCTTGGAACAAGTGCAAAGATGCTTTTATCTCTAATATTTTCCTCCCGCTAAGATCATCTCTCTTAGAAATGATATTATTAATTTTAAGCAACCTGATCATGAGCATGTTGCACAAGCTTGGGAGAGGAATGAATTAATGATACGTAATTGCCCTACTCATGGTTTGAATTTGTGGATGATTATACAAAAAATTTATGCCGGATTGAATTTTGCTTCTAGAAATCTTTTAGATTCGGCCGCGGGAGGCACTTTTATGGAAATCACTTTAGGAGAAGCTACTAAACTCCTAGATAATATTATGGTTAATTATTCTCAATGGCACACTGAAAGATCTACTAATAAAAAAGTGCATGCGATAGAAGACATTAATGTTTTGAGTGGAAAGATGGAATAACTTATGAAATTATTTGCTACTAAGAGTGTTTCTTCTGATCCTAATGATATGCCTTTTGTCTACTTTGATTGAGAATAATAATGAATCTATGGATGCGAATTTTGTTGGTAGGAATAATTTTGGTAACAACGGGTATAGAGGAAACTTTAATCCTAGGCCTTATCCTAGAAATTCCTCTAATAATTATGGAAATTCCTACAACAACTCTTATGGAAATTTTAATAAGATGCCCTCTGAATTTTAGACTAGTGTTAAAGAGTTTATGAATTCGCAAAAGAATTTCAATGCTTTGCTTGAAGAGAAATTGCTTAAAGTTGATGAATTGGCTAGGAGCGTTGATAGAATTTCTCTTGATGTTGATTCTTTAAAGCATAGATCTATTCCCCCTAAGCATGATATCAATGAGTCTCTCAAAGCCGTGAGAATTTCCATTGATGAGTGCAAAGAATGAACCGCTAGGATGCGTGCTAAGAAAGATTGCTTTATGAAAGCGTGTTCTTCAAATTTCTATGAAAATAAAGATGAAGATCTAAAAGTTATTGATGTTTCCCCTATTAAATCTTTGTTTTGCAATATGAATCTTGATAATGATGGGACTGAATATGATCCACCTTTACCTAGAAGGCGTTCCAGAAATTCGGAGTTTTTAGATCTTGATGCTAAAATTGATAAAAGTGGGATTGAAGAAATCAAAACCCTAGATGCTAATAAACCCACTATTTTGGATTTCAAGGAATTTAATTATGAAAATTGCTCTTTGATAGATTGTATTTCCTTGTTGCAATCCGTGCTAAATTCTCCTCATGCTTATAGTCAAAATAAAGCGTTTACCAAACATATCGTTGATGCCTTGATGCAATCCTATGAAGAAAAACTTGAGTTGGAAGTTTCTATCCCTAGAAAACTTTATGATGAGTGGGAACCTACTATTAAAATTAAGATTGAGGATCATGAGTTCTATGCTTTATGTGATTTGGGTGCTAGTGTTTCCACTATTCCCAAAACCTTGTGCGGTTTGCTAGATTTCCGTGATTTTGATGATTGCTCTCTAAACTTGCACCTTGCGGATTCCACTATTAAGAAACCTATGGGAATAATTAATGATGTTCTTATTGTTGCAAATAGGAACTATGTGCCCGTAGATTTTATCGCTCTTGATATAGATTGCAATCCTTCATGTCCTATTATTCTTGGTAGACCTTTCCTTAGAACGATCGGTGCAATTATTGATATGAAGGAAGGGAATATTAGATTTCAATTTCCATTAAAGAAAGGCATGGAACACTTCCCTAGGAAGAAAATAAAATTACCATATGAATCTATCATGAGAGCCACTTATGGATTGCCTACCAAAGATGGCAATACCTAGATTTATCCTTGCTTTTATGCCTAGCTAGGGGCGTTAAATGATAGCGCTTGTTGGGAGGCAACCCAATTTTATTTTTTGTTTTTGCTTTTTGCTTCTGTTTAGGAATAAATATTTGATCTAGCCTCTGGTTAGATGTGTTTTTATGTTTTAATTACTGTTTATGCCAAGTTAAACCTATAGGATCTTCTTGGATGATAGTTATTTGATCTTGCTGTAATTCCAGAAACTTTCTGTTCACGAAAATAATTGTTAAAAATCACCAGAACATGCTAAAATAGTGATTCCAATTGCTGCTGATCAATAAACAAATTTTCTAGGTCTTCTTATATTCGCTGATGTTTTGGAGTTCCAGAAGTTTGCGTTACTTACAGATAACTACAGACTGTTCTGTTTTTGACAGATCTGTTTTGCGTGTGTTGTTTGCTTATTTTGATGAATCTATGGCTAGTAAAATAGTTTATAAACAATAGAGAAGTTGGAATACAGTAGGTTTAACACCAATATAAATAAATAATGAGTTCATTACAGTACCTTGAAGTGGTCTTTTGTTTTCTTTTGCTAACGGAGCTCACGAGATTTCTGTTGAGTTTTGTGTTGTGAAGTTTTCAAGTTTTGGGTGAAAGATTTTGATGGATTATGGAACAAGGAGTGGCAAGAGCCTAAGCTTGGGGATGCCCATGGCACCCCCAAGATAATATAAGGACACAAAAAAGCCAAAGCTTGGGGATGCCCCGGAAGGCATCCCTTCTTTCGTCTACTTCCATCGGTAACTTTACTTGGAGCTATATTTTTATTCACCACATGATATGTGTTTTGCTTGGAGCATCTTGTATGATTTGATTCTTTACTTTTGAGTTTACCAGAATCATTCTTGCTGTACACACCTTTTGAGAGAGCCATACATGATTTGGAATTTGTTAGAATACTCTATGTGCTTCACTTATATCTTTTGAGTTATATAGTTTTGCTCTAGTGCTTCACTTATATCTTTTAGAGCATGGTGGTGGATTTGTTTTATAGAAACTATTGATCTCTCATGCTTCACTTAGATTATTTTGAGAGTCTTAAATAGCATGGTAATTTGCTTAAATAATCCTAATATGATTGGTATTCAAGATTAGTAAAAACATTCTTATGAGTGTGTTGAATACTAAGAAAAGTTTGATGCTTGATAATTGTTTTGAGATATAAAGATGGTGATATTAGAGTGATGCTAGTTGAGTAGTTGTGAATTTGAGAAATACTTGTGTTAAAGTTTGTGATTCCCGTAGCATGCACGTATGGTGAACCGTTATGTGATGAAGTCGGAGCATGATTTATTTATTGATTGTCTTCCTTATGAGTGGCGGTCGGGGACGAGGGATGGTCTTTTCCTACCAATCTATCCCCCTAGGAGCATGCGCGTAATACTTTGCTCTGATAACTTGTAGATTTTTGCAATAAGTATATGAGTTCTTTATGACTAATGATGAGTCCATGGATTATACGCACCCTTCTTCCTTCCACCATTGCTAGCCTCTCTAATACCGCACACTTTTCGCCGGTATCATAAACCCACCATATACCTTCCTCAAAATAGCCACCATACCTACCTATCATGGCATTTCCATAGCCATTCCGAGAAATATTGGCATGCAACTTTCCACCGTTCCGTTTATTATGACACGCTCCATCATTGTCATATTGCTTAGCATGATCATGTAGTTGACATCGTATTTGTGGCAAAGCCACCGTTCATAATTCTTTCATACATGTCACTCTTGATTCATTGCATATCCCGGTACACCGCCGGAAGCATTTTTAGAGAAAATAAAAGTGTGATGATCTTCATTTTTAGAGCATTGTCCCAAGTGAGGAAAAGGATGACTCCCCCACAAGTCGGGATGAGACTCCGGACGAAAAAAAAGAGGCCATAAAAAAGGCCCAGATAAAAAAATAAAAAATAATGAGAGAAAAAGAGAGAAGGGACAATGTTACTATCCTTTTACCACACTTGTGCTTCAAAGTAGCACCATGATCTTCATGATAGAGAGTCTCTCATTTTGTCACTTTCATACACTAGTGGGAAATTTTCATTATAGAACTTGGCTTATATATTCCAATGATGGGCTTCCTCAAAATGCCCTAGGTCTTCGTGAGCAAGCGAGTTGGATGCACACCCACTTAGTTTCTTTTGTTGAGCTTTCATATACTTATAGCTCTAGTGCATCCGTTGCATGGCAATCCCTACTCACTCACATTGATATCTATTGATGGGCATCTCCATAGCCCGTTAATATGCCTAGTTGATGTGAGACTATCTTCTCCCTTTTTTGTCTTCTCCACAACCACCATTCTATTCCACATATAGTGCTATATCCATGGCTCACGCTCATGTATTGCGTGAAGATTGAAAAAGATTGAGAATGTCAAATGTATGAAACAATTGCTTGGCTTGTCATCGGGGTTGTGCATGATTTAAATACTTTGTGTGGTGAAGATAGAGCATAGAGAGACTATATGATTTTGTAGGGATAACTTTCTTTGGCCATGTTATTTTGAGAAGACATGATTGCTTAGTTAGTATGCTTGAAGTATTATTATTTTTATGTCAATATGAACTTTTGTCTTGAATCTTTCGGATCTGAATATTCATACCACAATTAAGAAGAATTACATTGAAATTATGCCAAGTAGCACTCCACATCAAAATTTTTGTTTTTATCATTTACCTACTCGAGGACGAGCAGGAATTAAGCTTGGGGATGCCTGATACGTCTCCAACGTATCTATAATTTTTGATTGCTCCATGCTATATTATCTACTGTTTTGGACAATATTGGGCTTTATTATTCACTTTATTATTACTTTTGGGACTAACCTATTAACCGGAGGCCCAGCCCAGAATTGTTGTTTTTTGCCTATTTCAGAGTTTCGCAGAAAAGGATATCAAACGGAGTCCAAACGGAATGAAACCTTTGGGAACGTGATTTTTAGGAAGATTATGATCCAGGAGACTTGGACCCTACGTCAAGAAAAAAAAGAGGAGGACACGAGGTAGGGGGCGCGCCTACCCCCCCAGGGCGCGCCCTCCACCCTCGCGGGCCCCCTGTTGCTCCACCGACGTACTCCTTCCTCCTATATATACCTACGTACCCCCAAACGATCAGATACGGAGCCAAGAACCTAATTCCACCGCCGCAACCTTCTGTACCCACGAGATCACATCTTGGGGCCTGTTCCGGAGCTCCGCCAGAGGGAGCATCCATCACGGAGGGCTTCTACATCAACACCATAGCCTCTCCGATGAAGTGTGAGTAGTTTACCTCAGACCTTCGGGTCCATAGTTATTAGCTAGATGGCTTCTTCTCTCTTTTTGGATCTCAATACAATGTTCTCCCCCTCTCTCGTGGAGATCTAGTCGATGTAATCTTCTTTTTGCTGTGTGTTTGTTGAGACCGATGAATTGTGGGTTTATGATCAAGTTTCTCTATGAACAATATTTGAATCTTCTCCGAATTCTTTTATGTATGATTGGTTATCTTTGCAAGTCTCTTCGAATTATCAGTTTGGTTTGGCCTACTAGACTGATCTTTCTTGCATTGGGAGAAGTGCTTAGCTTTGGGTTCAATCTTGCGGTGTCCTTTCCCAGTGACAGTAGGGGCAGCAAGGCACGTATTGTATTGTTGCCATCGAGGATAACAAGATGGGTTTTTTATCATATTGCATGAATTTATCCCTCTACATTGTGTCATCTTGCTTAAGGCGTTACTTTGTTTTCATGAACTTAATACTCTAGATGCATGCTGGATAGCGGTTGATGAGTGGAGTAATAGTAGTAGATGCAGGCAGGAGTCGGTCTACTTGTCTCGGACGTGATGCCTAGATACATGATCATAACTAGATATTCTCATAACTATGCTCAATTCTGTCAATTGCTCAACAGTAATTCGTTCACCCACCGTAAAATACTTATGCTCTTGAGAGAAGCCACTAGTGAAACCTATGGCCACCAGGTCTATCTTCATCATATTAATCTTCCAACACGTAGTTATTTCCTTTGCTTTTATTTTACTTTGCATCTTTATCATAAAAATACCAAAAATATTATCCTATCATATCTATCAGATCTCACTCTCGTAAGTGACCGTGAAGGGATTGACAACCCCTTATCGCGTTGGTTGTGAGGATTTATTTGTTTTGTGTAGGTGCGAGGGACTCGCGCGTAGCCTCCTACTGGATTGATACCTTGGTTCTCAAAAACTGAGGGAAATACTTACGCTACTTTGCTACATCACCCTTTCCTCTTCAAGGGAAAACCAACGCAGTGCTCAAGAGGTAGAAATTACCAGATCCATATGCTGCATCTCGACCCCCAATTCGTGACTCTCCTCCCCATCTTCGCCTTTGTGTTGTGAAGCCATGGTGGGCATCGCTCCTTCTGTGGCCCTTCTCCGCCATTTCTTCTCATTGCATCTGGCTGATCCCCGGCAAAGCTCGGGGTGTGTGAGCTTCCAGGCCGTGGCCGCGAGGGCAGGCGCGAGGATCGACTTCGAGCTTCCTCCATCCACGAGCGAGTTTCAGACACGATGGGTATTTGTCGACGCCGGTGTGCTCAGCCCTCTGCTCCACGCCCCATCAGCGCCTGCCGTTTCCCACTCCGGCTGGGGCCACGAGAGGCACGCGAGCCCCCGTCTTGTCCCCGTCTGGCTCAGGCTGAGGAGGCTGAAGGACCGCGGCATGACCGCGCCGATGGTGGTGAAGGAGTTCATCAAGCGCCGGGTCGCTCCGCTTCAGCGCCATTCTCGCCCGATGTGGACCTTTCTCAGCAGTCAGGACCATATGAGGTTTCAGGAGTCCGGGCTCCCCCTTGGAACGCGGCAAACGGTGCTCGAGGTCCTGACAGGTTTCCCTTCGCCGGACGACTTGCCTGGGAAGAACTGTCTGCTGTACCGCTGCAACAACAAGGCTGAATTTGCAGGGAGCATGCCTACCTTTGACGAGTGGGGGCTGCGTCCGGACGGCCTGGAGGGGTCCCGCGAGAACCCTGTCAGCGTGGTTCCCCTCTTCGCCACCGGCGCCGAGCTCGTCCCGAATGTGGGTGCAGGGAGACGAGCGCCGCCAGAGGCTGGCGGCATGAGTGCTGTTGTGCGGACGCCACCTGGGGCTCCTAGGGCGTCGTCCTCAGGATCCCGTGATTCTGGGACGTCAGTCGCTGAGACGATGCTGCACGCGGCTCCCGAGGCTAAAACTCCGGAGGCCTCGGGAAGCCGCGGTGAGACGGCGCCCGACTATTCTCCGCAGCCAGGCACCCCTGAAGTTGTTCTCTCGAGCACTTCTCCGGCTGCACCCCGCACTGGCCGCCACGTTCAGCACTTCGGTCGGCTTTGCGTGGACTTCGATGAGCTCCGCAAGAGGAAAGGATCCCCGAGCGGCAGCGGTATCTTCGGGCCATTGAAGCGACAAAAGTACATCGGCGTCAACGAGTAAGTACTGCACCTCGTGATTTCTTGATTGCTGCTTTCCTCCCTAAGGCTGGCTCTTTAGGACCCCCTTTGCCAGGGCCGTTGAGTCCCCCGAGAAGCAACCCCCGCCTTCTTCGGCACCCTCGTCGGCCTTGAGCATCCCGAGCCTGCATGCCGCGCCTGGAGCCGAGCCGGTCGAGGGGGCGGGCTCACCTTCATGGTGCTTTGAATCTGCTGCTTCGTCGACCTTCCTCCACGGCCTGGCTTGGGACTTGGCGGGCGTTCCCCAGACTCCTCCTCTGGTCATGGACAGCAGCTGGTTGGCTTCGGTCTTCAGCTCCTCCTCAAGCAGCGGGCCCTGACTGGCCGGGGCCCCTCGTGAGGTCTGGCTGGCACATGGAGCGGCACCAGCCCCTTGCTGAGAGGGGGTGCACCGCTTCACGTCCCGCCTGCAGCCCCCATGGCGGAGGACGAGGTGGGCCGTGCGTTGGAGTTCGAGCACGGGCGGAGCGTAGTTCGTCATGAGCTCTTCCAGGAGGCGATGGGCGCGATGAGCCGACTTGGTGAAGAACTTGCGGGTGTCGACTCGCGAGGCTGGGGGTCTTCGGCTGGTGGAGGAACGGCGTAAGCTGAGGGTGGCCATCAACCTTGGCCGCTACCAGCGTGATCTTGATAATGCGAAGCCCGAGGCGTCCCTCAAGGTTTCTGTGAGGTTTGCTCCCGAGCCTTGGAGGAGGCTTGTGAGGCTGACCGCCGTCGCGAGGCTGTGGAGGAGCGCGCGTAGGAGCTCCACACCTGGAGTGCGTCCCTCGAGCGGCAAGTGGAGGCGCACAAAGCCGCCCTTGCGTCGCTGAGGGGGACGCCTGCCGAGGAACAGGAGGTCCGGAAGCGCAAGGAGGCATTGGCTCTGGAAGCTGTGGAGCGTGGCCTCGAGCTTGAGCAACTGGAGACGAGGGAGCGTCAAGTTGCCCAAGCGGAAGATGCCGTCGGGGCTCGCGAGGCCAAGGTCCAGGAGGAAGTCGACCGCCGGGTGGCCGAGGTGCGCGCGGATCTTGAAGGTTGGCACGACCTAAAGCTGAAGCTTGCGGGAACTGAGGCAGCGGGTAGGACCGCCGCTCTTAGGCCCAGGTTAGATGAGGCGGAGAGGCGCAATGAGGCCACGGCTGCCGCCCTGGTCACGGCGCAGGCGGACTTGGCCTCCGCCCGCGCCGTGCTGCTTTCTCTTCGGAAATGGGTTGATGACGCCGAGGCCGTCGCGCGGCAAAACAGGGAGGAAGTGCTTCAATGGCAAACGTTGGATCGCGAGCACGCCCCCATGCTTCAGGACCTTCGGAACGGGGCTAATACCGCCCTGGGCTACATCTGTGATGAGAATGCACCGCACCCCCACTCGAATGACAACGCCAGTCACCTGAACTTCTTCACTAACGTGGTGACGTTCCTGGAAGCCTGGTCTGATAGGGCTCGCCAGCTTGTGGAAGAGAGAAGCTGAGGCCTGCTCGGGCGCGTGTTCTCCCATGTCTTCAGCCATCTTCGGAACTACTTCCCCGTCTTCGACTTCGACGCCGCCATTGCCCCTGTACCGCACGCCATTCGTGGTGACCTGGCGCGGTGGGTGGAGGACAACGTGGACGCGCTGGTCAGGGCCTTCACTTCCGAAGACGAAGCGGTGGTAGTCGCGGCAGACGAAGGTGACGTGGTCAACGACGGCGACGGAGGCGTCGCCGAAGGTGGCGACGATGCCGGCGAAGACGGCGACGACGCGAGTGATGCGTCCGAAGGCGATGCGGCGAGCGACATATCTGGCTGATCTCATGTTCCCCTGCTATTTTATCCTGTATGCAAAAACCTGGGCGCGGCCCTTAAAGATTGTGAGAGCATTTTGACAGGGGGAGCCCCTCATGTAAACAAATCATAATTTTACTCTGTTATGCCAAGCCAAGTGTGCGCCTTCATGGATCCACGAGCCTGGTGGCAAGTTTTGCTGCTGCGGCGTACCTTGGCTGGGGCGGGTCCCGAATCGAATTGCATGATTGAGAGTTGCCGCGGAGCTCCCGGAAGGCCTGCAGATCCGCCCGAGCGGGCCTCGCGAGGATCTAATGCCAACCAGCGCGTTCGGTGCGTGTGTCGCGCCCAGCCCCGCTCGTGAGGGGCCCGCGAGGGGGAGGCAGCGAGCACGAGCTTCAGAAAAAGGCGAAAACCGGATGGAAAGAAATCGCTTGAACGAGAAAAGGCACCCCCCGCGCGCATCGATGAAAACTCAACTTCAACTCAAATCCAAGTCCAAAAGGTAGGGTTACAGAAAAGAGATTCAAAGCAAATGGCCGCGTCCGGCACCTAGTCTAGTCTTCTTGTCTTCAAGTCTTCTCACCAGCACGGAGCTAAGTGCTGCCACTAGGCGTGGGAGGGAGCCCCTGAGGCCCGAGGACGGCTCTCCGGAGACGTCGGGGCGTGTACAACCCCACTCATTATTACGTGAGAGTGTCACGGGCGGCGATCTTCACAGACACTGGGCCTTCTTCATAGGTACCGGCCTTGCTTCATATCGCCAGGCGAGGGACCCACCTTGCGCCACCCTCGACCACCTTTGAGCCGACAGGCAACCAGGACGACACAAAGGGGGGAAAGGGGACGCCAGCGGCGCCCTCGGCGACCACGGGTCCTCTGCCAGGGGTAGGCTTTTCAGCACCTCCCCAGCAGAGGGCCTACCTCCGGGGGGGCTTGCTCCATGCGGCGCGGCGAGGGATCTGGCTCCCGGATTCTCTCCTGCTGCCCCCAGCACGATCCTGCTGGCGGGAGGGAGGTCGCCGAGCTAGGGCCGCCAGCCGCTGTGGTGACCTGATTGTCCTGCGACCCATGGTTAGCGTAAGCTTGCTCCTGAGGGATTAGTGGTACCCTGTATCTGTTGTCGACGGCGCGGTTGGTGGGGCTCTCCGGCGGCTCCTGGAAGGCTTCTGCTCCTAATGCCTCCTCCTCCCAACTTGCCCCGAGAAACGAGCCAGGGTCGTCCTCCGGCGTGTACTCCTAGTCCATCATGCGGGGCACATAGGCTTCCGGGGCTGTCACCCCAAACACCTCGCCGTAGTGCCCCACACTCCACGTCACCCGGCCCAGCGTGGCGTCCTGAGGATGATGGCGCGATGCCTCACTGAGGCCATGGGGGGCAACGCTCGTGCCCATGCTCATCGGAGGCGGCATGGGGGCAACGGGGCCCCCGACGCAGCCGGCCGTCCTGGTGTCGATGAAGCCCATAGGCGCACCCGAGGGTGCGTGATTGCGGCGAGGCTCGTCGTGAGGTCTAGTAGCGACCCGGGAGGGGAGTAGATAGCAGAAAGGCGACGCTCCTGATGCCGCCGCATCCAGCAGCTCAGCGACACGTTCCAGCAGTGCGTCGCGGCCGCTCTCCATCAGTCGACACCGTAGCAACTCCTGCCCCACCGTGAGCGCGGCCCGCATGTTCGCCTGCTCCTGCCAGGTGTGTGGCGCCGTTGCTGCGGCGTGGCTTGCGGCCCTTGCAGCGGCTCGTGCTTGTCGTGGACTGAGGGTGGACGACGCCTGGCCGCGCTGCCTGCGCCCCGTAGCGTTAGGTGGCGCTCGTGCCGCCTGGAGCGCGGGGTTGAGGTCTTCATGGGCAGGTGGCGCCGCCCAGGCTGGCCAGGCTGCCCAGCGGTCGGAGTAGGCCCTTGGGTCGCCGGACATCAGGGTCGCGGAGCGTCGGCGGGTCGATTGGCGGGGAAGAGGCTCCGGCGCACCCCTACCTGGCGCGCCAAATGTCAGATCACGGTTTCCGGCAAAACCCACAAGTTTCGAACACTGGGGTGCGTGCGAAGATCTCCTCCCTACCGATCCATGCCCTAGCCCTCTAAGATCTCGCGGACGAACTCGACGAACTCACAAGACAAAGACACAAGATTTATACTGGTTAGGGCCACCGTTGTGGTGTAATACCCTACTCCAGTGTGGTGTTGGTGGATTGCCTCTTGGGCTGATGATGAACAGTACAAGGGGAAGAACAGCCTCCTGAGGTTGAGGTGTTCTTGTGCTCGGTGTGTGGCTAGGGGCTGGCTCTTGCTCCGTTGCCCCTACTGTGGTGTCTAGTTCTACTTATATAGGCCCTGGTCCTCTCCCCAAATATTGAGCGGGAAGGGAGCCAACAACAGCCAATTTGAAAGGGGACAGCTGGTACAGCTTATCCTGACAAAAGCGGTCTTCGCCTGCGAAAGGCTCTGGTGGTGACGATTTCTTGGGCTCCATCGTGACCTCCGTCTTGCCGTCCTGCTGGTCTTGGTCTCGTTGTACCGATATGGAAACCTTTGTTTGATGCCTCGGTACTCCGCGCCTGCACTTGCGCCCTTGGCACTAAAGAGGAAACAAGGACGCTGCGCATGCTGGGGCCCACCTGGCGCACTCCTAGTCTCGATCGTCATGGCTCACATCACAAGAGCCTCACGAGGTTTGTCTTGACTTGATCTCTCCGCCCCTCGCGAGCCTACCTGGCGAGGCCGCTCCCGAGGAGGTCTTGCATCGTCCGCCGCACGAGGGTTGGCCCCTCACGAGGGTCTTGAATGCCTTGTCGATGAAGATGGGTCGTGCAAGCCTGCTAGCTCTGCCACGCCGTGGGCCGCAGGCAGGCAAGTCTGGGGACCCCCATTCCCAGAACGCCGACAAGATCATTCAGAACACCCTCACACGCATCAGCTCACCAAGCTCAAGAACACCTCTCCTCAGGAGGCTGTTCGTCCATTGTATTGGTCCATCCTCAGCCCGCGAGGCAATCCACCACCACCACACTGGAGTAGGGTATTACACCACAACGGTGGCCCGAACCAGTATAAACCTCTGTGTCCCGTGTTCTTTGGGTTCGACGAGCTAGGTCGTGAGATCGTTGTGCGAGCGAACCTGGGAGAGAGAGTTCTTCGTGCGCACCCTAGAGTTCGAACCTCAAAGGTTTGCCGGAACCCAGAATCCGACAGATATGCTCCAAAGCCCTCAACCACTTTCCCATTTCCACATATGTCCCAAACCAAAAGTCAAACTTGGCCCCACCGATTTGATCTATCTGGCGCCACCGAGTTCGTTTGACATAGCCATAGCCATAAACCCTAATCAGTTCGGTCTCACCGATAGGGATCTCGGTCTCACCGAGATGGGATTGCAAACTCTTTGTTTCCCTTCATAATGTTTCGGTCTAACCGATATGAGCGATCGGTCCCACCGAGTTCGTAATGCAAACTCTCTGTTTACTTTTCGTAACGTTTCGGTCTCACCAAAATGAGCGATCGGTCCCACAAAATTTGGCTGACCAACTCTCTGTTTGCCTATTATAGAAATCAGTCCCGCCGAGTTTATGTCATCGGTCTCACCGAGATTACGTTATGCCCTAACCCTAATGAAATTGGTCCCACTGAAAATCCTAACGTTCACATTTTGAACTAAATCGGTCTGACCGAGTTTGACTATTCGATCTCACCGAGTTTGGTAAATTGTGTGTAACAGTTAGATTTTGTGTGGAGGCTATATATACCCCTGCACCCTTCCTCCATTAGTGAGGAGAGTCATCAGAATGTGCCTACACTTCCAGCATTCATTTTCTGAGAGAGGACCACCTACTCATGTGTTGAGACCAAGATATTCCAATCCAACCACAAGAATCTTGATCTCTAGCCTTCCCCAAGTTGCTTTCCACTCAAATCATCTTTCCACCAAATCCAAATCTATGAGAGAGAGTTGAGTGGTTGGGAGACTATCATTTGAAGCACAAGAGCAAGCAGTTCCTCATCAACAAACCATCTATTACCTTTTGGAGAGTGTAGTCTCCTAGAATTGTCAGGTGTCACTTGGGAGCCTCCGTCAAGATTTTGGAGTTGAACCAAGGAGTTTGTACAGGCAAGGAGATCGCCTACTTCGTGAAGATCTACCCTAGTGAAGCAAGTCCTTCGTGGGCGATGGCCATAGTGGGATAGACAAGGTTGCTTCTTCATGGACCCTTCATGGGTGGAGCCCTTCGTGGACTCACGCAGCCTTACCCTTCGTGGGTTGAAGTCTCCATCAACATGGATGTACGATAGCACCACCTATCAGAACCACGCCAAAACTCTCCGTGTCTACATTGTGTTTGCTCCCTCCAAACTCCTCCCCTTACCTTCATTTGCAATGATTTATATTCCGCTGCTAGACTCTTAGATTTGCATGTGTAGGTTGATTGCTTGACTTGTGTTAAGTTGTTAAAATCTGCCAAGACTTAAAATTCGGAAAAGGCTAGATTTTTATTTGGTCAAGTAGTCTAATCGCCCCCCTCTAGACATACTTTCGATCCTACAAGTGGTATCAGAGCTTTGGTCTTCATTTTCCTTGATTTCCATAGCTTTGGTGATCTTAGCCTTCACAACCTATGAGAGTATGGAGTCTAGCGAGGGAAATTACCACCATAGAGGTCCTTACTTTGATGGTACTAATTTTGCTAGTTGGAAGCATAAGATGAAAATGCATATTCTTGGATATAACCCCGCCATTTGGGCTATTGTGTGTATTGGCTTGCAAGGTGAATTCTTTGATAGGAGAGAACCGAACCGTGAAGCTACCGCGGAAGAGTTGAAGATGTTGCAATACAATGCTCAAGCTTGCGATATCCTCTTCAATAGATTGTGCCCCGAAGAATTGAACAAAATCAACCGTCTTGAGAATGCAAAGGAAATTTGGGATAATTCCATTGATATGCATGAAGGTACTGACTCCGTCAAGGAATCCAAATTGGATGTGTTGATAGTTGATCTCGGAACCTTGATATTGTGATTCTAAATGGTTATGCCACCATTTTTGCAGGATGTCTCAAATCTTTTGAGCATTTACAGCCGTTATGTTGTCCGAGTCATCCCAGGTTTCTAAACAATCAGATGCATTTGCGAAATCCTTTCCCTCTGTTTTTGCGTCCCTTTGGGCCAGATTAAGCACACTACCGGTGTGTTGAGGCACTCTATTGCCTCGGTATATATGTTGGAGTTATTATCACGACCCTAGGTGTCTTAGAGGATCACCTAATAATCTAGCCATGTTTTGTGTTCCTAGTGTGATGATTTTGGCCACCTTTCTCGAAAGCATCCCGTGATGTTATTAGTTAGTAGGCATTCTATTCCTGGGAGTTTGAACCCGAGCTTCACCCTACTTACTTCATGTTGATAGTGTTTGCTAGTTCCTTTAGGATATTAGTAACCTTGCGATAGTCCTCGAGGTTCGTGGTTTATCATTCTTCCAATACCATGAATCAATATGGCAGAAGTTCCTTTGACCCAAAAGATCACAACCAGAGTGCTCTTGATGAGTTCTCCATTCTGCATTGTGAATCTGCCAGTCCTACCTTTCTGCATGGATCATCTGGAAGAAATATGTGGAACTTGTTGACATACTAAATAAATGCATCCACAAATCAGAAAACCATATGTCCCTTTGAGTTGTCTCTCTTTAGTTGTATTCTGACCTCGTCTATCAATTGATAGTCAAGAGTATGTGTGCAATCGTGCTCATTGATGCCTATTATTCTTGTGGTCCATCAAGCCATTCTATTCTGGATGGCTAGGAGAAACAAACTCCAGTACCTCATCCATTTCGAGGATTGGGTCAAAGTAGTTGTATTCCGCAGACCAAAATGCCAATCCAGCTTTTGCTCTGCTCTACCTTGGCGCGTTACCATCTTTATGTCAAGACTGTCATGAGAATTGCACCACCTCTTATGAATTCTTGACGCAGTGATACTTCTCGCCATCATTATTCATTCCTCGGTCCCGTGTTGTCACAACCGGAATACCGACAAGTGAACCGTGATGTGTGAAATCAATACTCCTAGCAACTCCGTTGCTTGGTAGTTGAAGGACAATAATTTCATCCTTAGCGTGTTGGTTACTGAATCACATCCTAAGGTTGTTCGTGCTACCTAGTCCTTATTTCCGGTGCACTTTTCGATCAACGAGTTAGGATAGTGTTAGTCCTTGCTTATTCGGTCATATCATCTTGCCCTGATAAGCAAGATTGTTCTCAAGTTTAGCAACATATCGGTGGTACGTGATTTTCCGAATATCCTCTCGGAAGTTTTACCAGGTTGTCACCTGACCGCTATGTTGAGCTCGCGATCAAGTTGGTTTTCCAATAAACCACTCTTTCTCCAAGGATCTGTGTTGGATACCCCTGAGCTAGTTGGTTAAGCCAAACAACAACTTGGAGAGTTGGAAGATAAAAGCTTGCCTGGCTTAGTTCATTTTAAGGGATATCTTGTATGTGTGTTGAAGAAAGATGTTATATTCATTGATTGATCCTCGTGATCAATTGTTGGATCTATTGTCTTGTCCAAACTTTGATTTGAGTATGGGCTATCATCAAATCAAATTAGAACCAGTGATGTTCGTAATGTTGTCTTACTCGTGGTTGATCCTTTGAGCATACACCATTACATCCTTTGGTCTGATGAGTTGGTGGAAGTCCAGTGATATGGAAATTCCGATGAGTTGCTGTTGAGCCCATCAGCAGCATTTTGTCTCCCCCATGATTCATGTTGAACATCAACCTAGTGTTGAAAACTTTGTAACCATAGCCTTCATGTTGCGTTCATGAGGTATATGTTTGGTGAAAGAAGTGGCTTTCTCCAAGTTCACGTGCATTAGGTGTCAGTTTCCGTCGTGAATTCGAGAAAGTTAGTTTTGCTTCCTCTGGAATCATCCCAGTCATGCACGTGCGAAGTATACCATGGCTTGAGAGATTAGTTACCTCCATCCCGTCGGTATTTCCTAGCACACCAAGCCACTGACTGATTTGTTCAAGGAGAAGAAGTTCCTTCCTAAGAGCAAGACTTATGTTAGGAATTCGATATCCTCGATGTTGGTTCCTTACCAGAACTCGGTAGTGTTGTATTGTAAGACTACTACATTGTCATGCTTGTCTGGGACAACGTGTTCACAGGTTGTAGCAGAACCAGCTCGTTTTGGAGTTTGTAATCGTAGTTCATCTCCCGAGAATCTCGCAACATCATCTCGTCGGTTTGTGTTGCAAACTTTCTTTTCCAGACACGTTGTCTGAATTATCCTGTTACCAACCAGATTTGAATCTCAGGCAGATATGATGGTTGGAACTTCCTCCAAGAACTACGATATAGGTTCCAGTGAAGTGGACGCACCTAGCTGGAAGCACCATTATTGTAGTATCTTGATTAAGCCGTTTGGTCACTTCCCATGAGGATTTCATATGACTTATCCCACAAGTTGTTCCTTATGGATTTTTGTGCCTCCGAAGTCCGACCTTTACTTGATGGCCATGTTGATGTTTTTTTTGCATAATCGTCGTAGCTAGAACATCAAGGAGAGCATTAGAAGCGGAGTGATAAATGTCTCTCGGTCGATCATCCAGATTAGCTTCTTTGGCATTGCCAAGGAAAAATCTGAGAAAGTGTTGTCCTCCTTTGCACCTGCATCCTCCATCACCGTTCATCATGGTAGTATGATGTGTTGCCAGGATCCTCGGCACGGATGTTGGTAAAACCTTGATGAATATGGAAATGCTCAAGTTCTTGAAAGCACGCTCAGTCACTAGGTTATATCCTTGGTATCAACTGGAAAGTGCCTTCCATTTGCCGAGTTGTTCTATAACCATAGTTTCCTTTCCAAACTGAGTGTGCCATTCTTTTGAATTCTTTCAAACGATCATTTGTAAATTGCCTTACGCTGGTATGAAGAGTTTCAATGATCTCTGAATCAAAAGTAATTCTTTTGCCACTTAAGGGAATATTTCTATGAGCCACCCTCCCTAAGGTGCCCCGTTATGGAATGATGGCAGACAACTCCTCGTTATCTTGAAACCATGCACCGTCTTATTCAGCGTGGAATTGTGCTTATCAACTTGAATCTTCATTCTCTGTTTCACATCTTCCCTCTTGATGTATGTTCCGTGTCTTGGCTCGAGAGATGTTCAACATCTCATTCCGTGAGTTGATCGTGAGTTGCTCGATCTTTAAGAAGATCGATTCCTATAGAGTTTCTTCGGTCGTCATCATGTTGGATGAAGATCCCGAAAGCAAAGACGACAAGATCAATTTGAAGCAATGAGTCAACATCTTCGATGAGGGTATTGGATCGTGAAGATTATGTTAGCTTTTGTGTCCCCTCTTCCTCTTACCCTACGCTTGAATCTCGGGACGAGATTCTTGTTTAGTGGGGGTGAGTTGTCACATCCCTAGTTCTGGTTTGCTCTAGGCTAGCTAGTCATGTTGCATCATGTTTAAATTTCTCAGAAACTTGAAATGGGGGATGATAAACCCTAGCAGCAAATGAAATTCAACTAGGTTCAAACTTAAATCTTTTCAATGATCCCAAATTGCCCTTTAGAAATGTTCATCATTTCTGAATTGGTCCAGCACCTCTGACAAAAATAATGCACATATTTCTAGGCCATTCTGGATTTTTGAATTAAATCTTATTGTATTTGACTTTGGGCATTTAAGTACTATAAATAATTTAAATGCTCAAATAATGTTGGAACTATTTTTGGACCACTGAAATAATTCAGCAAGTGTCCATGAATATTTTCAGGATTTTAGGAAATGCCTTGGTATTTTTCCTAAGCTCAAACTATAGCAAAAAACTAGAAAACAGAAACAAATAAAAGAAGAGAGAGAGAGACCCACCTGACTTACCTGGCAGCCCACCTGGCCCAGCTCCTCCAGCTGGCCCAACCCGCTGGCCTTAAGCGGCTGTCTTCAACCTCTGCCAGTAGGCAGAGGCGTGTCGACAGCGCGCGCGCCCGAGCTCCACCTCCTGCTTGCCACCGAGGCGCCCCGACGCGTCTGGAGATGCCCCGCAGCCCCTTCGCTCCTCTCCCTCACTCTCTGCTCTCCCCCTCGCCCTCTAGTCCCTTCCCCGAGCGCGACCGAACGCAGCCGTTGCCGCCGACGAGCTCCACCGCGGCCACAGCCGTCCCCGCGCCTCTCCGTGCTATCCCCGCCGTCCGCCTCGACACCGTGAAGCTTCCCCCTCAACAAGCGCAAGCCCGGACGCCCTCAAACGCCGAGCACGCCGTCTTCTTCAACCTCGGTCCGCCGAGATCGACACCACCATTCCGCCTACACCGGACCTCCCCCGAGCTTGCTGAGCACTCTAACGGCCTCGCTGTGAGCACCTCGTCGTTCCCCTCTCCTCTCTTCCTCGTTTGCGTGCCATAGCCGCACTAAGCACCGGACCCGAGAGCTCATCACCACCGTAGTTCCTCACCGTCGTGGCCAGGGCCACCCCAGCTCGCGCCTGAGTGCGTCACCGTGCTCGCTGCACTCCCAGGAGCACGGAGCACCCTTCGTTTCTCCTCTAGTGCACCGTAGCATCGACCCCTTCCACGTACGAACTCCAGCCACCGCGGATGCGCTCGCCGTCGTCGATTCCGGCGACCACGCGGTCTCCCGTGTGGCTAGCTAGATGCAGGCCAGCTCGGGCTACCTTTTGGTGGCCTTTGCGCGTCCAGACGCCGCCTGTAGCGCAGCCCCGGCGAGCTTCCGCCATAGCTTTGGTCGCCGCCGGTGGAACTCCGGCGAGGACCGACGTGGCGCAGTCATTAGCGCTAATCCCCGCCAGCTCAGCCGCCCTTTAGCCAATGACAATGGGCCCCGCAGCAGGTCAAAGTGCTAGTCAATGCGGGTTAGCACCGGTGTCACTGACGTGTGGACCCCACACGTCAGGTTTGACCCTGGTCAGCTCTGCTGACCTGCTGACACAGGCATGACGCAGTGCTGATGCAATTAATCCTTTTCTGGATTTAAAATAATACAGGAAATTCCAAAAAATACTACAACTTCAAAAATTCATAGAAACTCAACCATAACTCCAAATGAAACAAATTATAATGATCAGAAAAATCCAACCTATCCATCTGTACTAGTTTCATGCATGTTAGAGCAACCTAACCATGCTGTTTAGATGAAACAAGATAATGCACTTATATGACTCTATAAAATGGGTTTGCATTTGAATCTTTGGTTCAAATGGACTCATCTCAATCTGTTCTAGCTTGCATTAGCCCAAAACACATTCATATTGCCATGTCATGATCATGCATCATATCGTGCATTGCATTGATTGTATTTCTTCTCTGTTGCCGGTATTTGTCCCCTCTCGGTAGACGATGTTCTGGCGTTGTGATCGTTGTCACTAATGAAGACTCAATGCTATCTTCAGAAGTGCCAGGCAAGCAAAACACCCTTGTTCATTCCGATACAATCCCACTCTCTCGCTCCTGCTCTCTTTTACTGCATTAGGACAACAACGATTCAACTGTTACATGCTGCGGTAGTTGAACCCCTTTCCTCTGCATGACCTGTCATTGCCACAGTAAATAGATGAAACCCACTAGCATGAGTAGGAGTTGTTTGAGCCCTGATGTGCCTACTCATTCATGCTTGTTTGTCATGCCTGCTATTGCTTAGAGTTGTGTCAGGTCTGATTCATCGGGGATGAATTGGAAAGTTGTGAACGTGTCCTACGGTGTGAGAGCTAAGTGTGTGAACACGATTTGGTAAAGGTAGCGGTGAGAGGCCATGTAGGAGTACATGGTGGGTTGTCTCATTGAAACCGTCCTCAGGAACTGAGTTCTGTGTTTGTGATCCATGAACAGTTACTACCACACATTGGGCTCCGGGCGCTCCAAGCTCTCTCGACTTATTAATCAACCTGATCTCTGTCCAGGAGTTGCAACTAGTTTCTGGTGTTTGTAGGTAGTGTTAGTAGTCTACCAAGTGGCACCCGGTACAGGTGGGCTTGGGACAGACTAGGCACCGTGGCACGGTGTACCAAGCGTAGATCCATCCGTCGAGGTGGGCTTGGGAACCCTGCACACATCGTTTGGGGCCGTGAGCGACACCCCGGCCGGATCTCCTTGCGGATGGAACCCGAATAGGCGATAAACCTGGACGAGAGACTTGTGTGGTTAGTCAGGTCGTGGCCGACTCCCTCGCCAGGCTTCCGCTTGAAGGTTGCCGAGGTACACGACGTGTACATGGTGGTAAGTGGCGAGAGCGTGTGTGAAGAAGTACACCCCTGCAGGGTTAATATGATCTATTCGAATAGCCGTGTCCGCGGTAAAGGACTTCTGGGTTGCCTATAACAGTTCATAGACAAGTGAAAGTGGATACTCTAAAATGCGCAAGATAAGCGTGAGTGCTATGGATGGCGTTCTCGTAGGGAGACGGGAGCGGATCCATAGTGGTGTATTGATATGGTGAATATGTGGACTCGTGTGCGCCACCTCAAAAGAGTTACTTGCAGTCGTAGTTCAGGATAGCCACCGAGTCAAAGCTGGCTTGCTGCAGTTAAACTCTACCACCCCCTTTGTTGATACCGATGCATATGTAGATAGTCCTGATGTAAGTCTTGCTGGGTACATTTGTACTCATGTTTGCTTATTTTATGTTTTGCAGAGAGACGTCAGTCTCGCTAGTAGTTCCGTGTGGACTTCGACGTTTAGCTTGTTACCTCAGCTACGATCTTGTGCCCTCGGCAGGATCTGGTAGATAGTCAGGCTTCGCAGCCTTTTTCTTTTGTAGTTGTCTATACTCAGACAAGTTAAGCTTCCGCATGTGCTTGTTGCTTGTATGCTCTGAATGTTGGGTCATGAGACCCATGTTTTTAATATCTCGCTCTTCGGAGCCTAATGAATAAATACTCTGAGTCGTAGAGTCTTGTTGTGATGCCATGTTGTATTTGCACATATCGAGCATATTGTGTGTATGATTGAAATGCTTGGTATGTGTGGGATCCGACAACCTAGTTGTTTATCCTTGGTAGCCTATCTTATGGGGAAATGTAGTCTTGTGCTTCCATGCGCCATAGTAGTCCACTACAACCCAGTTCACCGGAGTCCTGCTAGCCCAGCACTACTGCTCCGGAACACTTGACTGGCCGGCATGTGATTCACTTTGTTCCTGTGTCTGTCCCTTCGGGGAAATGTCACGCGGTGACAACCGGAGTCCTTCCTAGCCTGCTACAGCCCTGGTTCCCGGAGTCCTGTTAGCCCAGAGCTACAGCCCGGATTCGCACGCTGCTAACCAACATGCTCTATGTTGATTCATGTATGCATGTCCCCGTAAGTTAGTGCCACTTTGGGTTCACGACTAGTCATGTCGGCCCGGGTTCTCTGTCATATGGATGCTAGCGACACTATCATATACGTGAGCCAAAAGGCGCAAACGGTCCCGGGCCATGGTAAGGTGACACCTGTGGGAATACCGTGCGTGAGGCCACAAAGTGATATGAGGTGTTACCGGCTAGATCGATGTTACTTGGAATCGGGGTCCTGACATAAAGGCCCAAAGGTATCACACCCCGAGTATGTTGATTTCAATAATGATGAAGATGATTTGCTAGGTGATGATGATTTACTTGTTGACAAGTCTAGTGATCAAAACTATGATGAACTTGCTATTAATCATGCTAATCAAGATAAAACGAATGACGATGATAAGAAGGAGATTGAGCGTCTAACTAAAGAACTAAGCACTCTTAAGTTAGCTCATGAAACTACCTTAGAAGATCATCGAGAGCTTTTAAAGACTCATGAGAAGCTATGCTTTGAAAAGCTCAACCTTGAGCATGAGCATGGGTTCTTAAAGGAAATCAATGATGATCTTCGTAAGAAAAGTTCTTCTTACATTGTCAAGCGTTTACTCTTGTGTACTTCATGCAACAAATAAAATCTAGCAACAAGAATGAGAAATATTCTTCTTCTAGTAGTAACAATAATCATGTTAAATCCAATGATGTTGCTTCTAGTAGTTCTCTTGATTCCACTAATGATTCTCTTAGACAAGTTGCACTTGAGCAAGAAAATAGCTTATTGAAGGGAGTTATAGAGAAAGGTGTTTACAAGAGCCTTGCCGTAAGTAAGCAATTTGAGGAAACTGTACGCAAGCAAGGAAGGCACCGGAAGAATCAAGGTGTTGGTTTTGAACGAAAGTTCAATGCCAATGGAGTTGAGTGGGAAGAAGATAAATACTCCAAGACGAAGTTTGTTCCTCAACAAGAGAAGTATGATCCTACTTCTTTCAAGCGGACACAAGCTCAAGATGATCTTCCACCACAAGACCACAAGAAAAAAAGGCAAGGACAAGCTTCAAGAGGAGATTGGTGCATTTGAGGAAGCTCCCAAGGCCTTGGTCAAGTGGGTTCCCAAGACTACATCAAGTATGACTACAACTCCAAGGATTCCCATAAAGTTGATGTGGATCCCAAAGAAGAAGAACTAGAAAGTTCTTGAGGGTGACTCCGCCAACATACTTCTATTATATCATTTTCGCGAAAACAAGTGCAAACAACTTCCACATCTTGCACTAGTTCAAGGAGTCACAAATCCTCTTGTTGGTAAGAAAAGGGACAAGGTAACCTAATGCTTTCGTGGACATCATCTTGCGTGTACTTCACTCTATGTGTATGGATATCCTTGTTTTTTCCTTGTGGGACTAACCCGTGTAGGTAATGAAAGTGCAACTCACTCCAATGGATTGCTCCAAATGATCCACATCAACATTGAGGATCCACATCTTCAACATCTACATGAAGTCATAATCGACAAAACCCTAGGTTAGTTCATCCCTCTTAGGGAGAATATCACATCTAGGGGGAGCTTTACTCTAAGTATTGAGCTAAAGCAACTCTAATGGTGTGAACACAACAATGCTTTATGTAAAAGTGGTAACCCCACTTGTGCTTAAACGATGGGTATGACCTACGATCAAATGTTCTCTTTTGACTCCTAAGTCAATATACTCATATATAGATGACTTAGTCATCACAAATTTCTTGATAGATGCTAGAGTGTTTGTGCATGCTTTGTCACATATTTCATTTACCATTTTATTGTGTGAGCATGTTGATTGCATACTTTACTCATTCGAGGACATCCATTTGTTGCTTTGATTGTTTGGCTCTTTTTCTTTTGCCAAATGGATGGACAAGAATGCCTAAGAACTTCCTCTATCTATCTATGATTTTCTCGTCTCAAACTCTATTCATGCTACATCACAAAGTTTGATCAAGTCAGATTCGAACCCTCTGGGTGAGGAGCACTCGGAGTCACCGATTAGTCATAGACTTAAACTTCCAAAACCTCTCTGTGCATCTCGGTCTGACCGATTCATCCTTTTCGGTGAAACCGATTTCACTGAGTTGATCTAGGTTTTCAATCTCGGTGCAACCGATTAGAACCTTTCGGTCACACCAAGTTGCAGTAACCGCTTGCGATTCTGCATCTCGGTGCCACCGTGTTGTTCCACTCGGTAACACAGACAGGGTCAGGATATAAATACCGACGGGTAAAATTTTGGAAATCTCTCCGAAACCTATTCGCCTGCGCGTATCCTGCTCTGCCGTCTCGGGTCTCCGGATCATCCTCTCGTCGCCAGCGACCTCCCGCCGCTGGTCTCCATTGCCGTCAACGAAATTCTACACCGTCGTTGACGCCGTAGCGAGCTCATCACCGAGCTAGGGTATGAGTTCGAATCTTTGTGCTATCCTTACCTCTGATTCTTAGCACAAAGCGAATGCCATGTTTCTTACCATGTATGAGATCATCCTGTCCAGCAAAAACTTCCTTTAGACTAGATTTGATTCAAAATTTTAGGGTTAGGTTTTCGCCGAACTCATCTCGAACTGACCTAGTTGTGGAAATCGGTCTCACCGATTTGGCTTAGGCCATTGCACTTGTAATTTTTGGTCTGACCGAAACTTGCAAATCGGTGTGACTGAGTTCAACTCTCAGTGAAACCCTAGCAATCTCGGAGTCACCAAACTGTCTCTCGGTCTGACTGATTTCACTAGTTTAGACTCCAAAAGTTGCTTCGGTGTCACCGAGTTTAATAAATCGGTAGCTCCGAAATGCTTTCTGTGGAAAACTAAAACCAAGTTTTTGACTCATCTGTTTTGGAAAACCTCTGCACTTTGTGATGTTCATCCACTCTATCTCATCTATAACTATTCACAGGGTCAACTGTTAGTTTGCAGTATCAGACATGTCAGATCAGAGTGATAGCCAGAACAGGTGAATCTGAGTGAGGGCACCAGTCCCTCAGGCAGTTATGATGAAGGCAGCAGAAGTACTCCTAGCAACTTGCCTAGGGCTGCTACTAGGTAGAGGAGGAAAAGGAATTCTGATTCTGAAGATGAAGATTATGTAGCTGCTGAGGAGGAGGTCAGTTCTGAGAAGAAGGTTGTCAAGAAGGAATTTGTTAGAGTTGCATCAACCAAGCCTGGATTGAACAAGAAGGCTCCTGCAAAGAGGATGCCCATGTCAAAGGCCAGATGTCGGTGTACAAAAGTAGGGGCCTTTCTGTACCCCTTTACTTGTGCACGGGCAGTCGTAGCCACACCTGCAGCCATGCTTGGCAGGGCAGAAGAAGCAAAGGTACGAGACTACCAAGGTAGTACTCAAGCCAGAGGCGCGAAGAGCAAACGGGCAAGATGGATTCCCCCCGTCAACACCCTTGCCGAGGCGACCTGCATAGCCCCGGCAAGGGCCTTGCCAGGGTGACTTGCCCAACACCAGCAAGGCCACCACCTTTGAGACTGAGAGCTCTGACACCATCGACAGTGTTGAGACCAAGACTCAGAGGTGGCCGCGTGGTGGCATGCAGATCTTTGTGAAGACAAAAGGCCTGCGAGTCTAGATAAGGACTAGAAGACGAAGGCCCCCGGCAAGATCCTTGCCAGGGACGGCCGAAGACCCCCGGCAAGATCCTAGCCAAGGACGCCCATGAGACCCCGACAAGACCCTTGCCGGGGACATCTGGGGGGCCACGGCTAGGCCTGCACCCGTTAACTAGGCGAGCGCCTACGTGGCAGCATGCAGCTTCTAGGCCAACTAGTCAAGCACCTGCGTGGTGGCTTGCAGATCTTCGTGAAGACCCTGTCACCGCAGCAGCTCAGCAACCTGCCAGCCAGCATGGGCCTGCATGCCTCGTCAGCTTGGACGCGCGTCGAAGCAGGGCGAGGCGGCGACGGAAGAGACGAGCTCTGTTGCCGCCCCTGATAAAGCAAGAGGGCACGTAGGCAGCGCATTAAATGTGTTTGTCCTACGGTGCCAGGAGATAAACTTGTATACTGTAGATACTTTCCACCTCCCATGTGCCACTGTGGCAACCACTTTGACATATAAAAGGAGGCCCGAGGCGTACTGGGGAAGGATTCAGACTTTTTGGACTGGGCATGCACCGCAGCTAGTTCAAGAGCTCAAGAACACCAAATATACACAAAAGCAGGACTAGGGTTTTACGCATCGTTTGCGGCCTGAACCTGGCTAAAAATCCCCTCTCGCTGATCTTTTAGACCTCCTCTTTGCGCAGCTCCACGCCCCGCCAACCGTAGAAGGGATTCCCCCGGATCCCATAGGTGTCGTTTCCCACGACATCTTGGGCGTGCCAGGTAGGGGGCGCTGAGGCTGTGAAATTTGATCTAAAAGTCAACACATCGACTCCTTCGTCATGATGGATCCAAGGAAGAGGGCAATAACAACCATCCACACTCTGGTGGCATCAGCCAGGCGAGCGGTGTCGTCTGCAGCCGCGACCACCGTCCGCGTGGCGACGGAAAGCTAAGTCACACAAAACCTTGAGAAATTTCCTTTTTCTTTATATAGGGTTATCTTCCTCGAAGGATTTTTCTCCTTGTATGGAAAACCTGCACGCAAGGGAACCCTTCCGCTATTGGCAACACCCTTGTTATGTTTCGAGTCCTCTCAACGGTGCAAGCGGCTGCGCCGAGAATGGCAAGGTGGCTTGCCCGGCAGCAAGCGCCCCCGGCAGGCTACTAAGGATCCGTTCCTGAAAAAGCCACATCACGGGTTTACACGGCGACAAACCTATCCAACTAAGCCTAGGGTGTGTACATACAAAGAAAGATCAAGCAGGAAGATAGCACATACTATTTTAGAATACTGCAAAGTTATGTTACATCGATAGTTGCCGCGGTTCTAACTTAAGATGAAATTGTCTTGGGCATGAACTTGCAGCGGCAATGAGAAACGGGGTGGCAAGTCTCGGCGCTGGCCTTCCAACCTCTTGACTCCGTCAATGCAGCTGATGATGGGCTCGATATGCTCTTCAAGTGCCGTGAGGTCCGAATCCTCTGGCAAGCTCTCAAGCGCGTTGGCGAAGTCGACGCTGGGGTTCCAGAACGCCACCTTGGTGAGCACCTTGGTCAGGGCACTCCGGCAAAGCTTCTGGGCCTCATTGGCCAGATAAGTCGCTCGATTGGAGAGGAGCTGCTCCAGGGCGTCGAGGATGCGCTCGAAGAACAAGGTCAGCCTGGCATTGGGGCTTATGTTCACCTCCTGGGAGTACCTGATGTCTGGCATGCCCATCACGACTAGCTGCATGGTGAGCTTCTCTGCAACGTCGATGAGGCGGCCGATCCACAGATTTACGCTGTCCACATAGTCCTTGTGGTCAGCGGCGTCATCCTTCCGCAGCTGCCTCTCGCTCTCAAGGGCCTTGTTCAGGGTCTGCTCACGGGCCCTGACCTCCGAAAGCATCTCTTCCAAGGTGTCCAGCTTTAGCTTCAGATCATCGATGGAATTGTTGGCCTCGGAGAGCGGCTTGGTCTTGTCGGAGATGGTGACCTGCAAATCCGCCAGAGTGCGGTTAGCCGTGTCCCTGTCCTCCGTCAGCTTTGAGATATCCTTCTTCAACTCCTCCCACTCCAGCTCCAGCTTCTCCACCTTGCCGGCTTGGTCCAGGGCCAGGGCATCAAGTGCATCCTTGTGCTTCCACTCCAGCTCCTAGGTCTACTGCATGAGGAGCTTCTCGATCTCCTCGTCCTTGCCGCGAAGCGTGGCGACAAGCGCCTGTTCACGAGCAACGAGGTCTTCCTCTTGAGTGTCCAGTAGAGCTTGCTGCTGCCTCCGGCCAGCTTCGTTCTTGGCGGCCTATTCCTTCGCCGCCTCTTGGGCCTTTTTTATGTCAGCCTGCTTTAGGAGGAGCTTTCGCTTGAGCTCATCCAGCTCACCTTGGGCGGTCCTCAGTTCCTCCCGGGCCTCGCCGAACCAGACTTGCGTCTGAGCGACGCGCTCCTAAAATCCACTTCCGCCTTGTCCACGGCCACCATCCTAGAGTTCACCTTATCCGGGCGGGCACGGTGGAGTGCCTGAAGCTTTTGGAAATTAGCGCTCGTGGCCCGGAGGAGCTGCTCCTCTTGGGAACCGCCGCCGCTGGTGCTCGGTTTGTCGACAACCTGGAGCCCGGTGATGGCGACCGCCTCATCGTCGATAACCTCCCCTTCGGCTAGCGCTCTGGTGCTGGCCGCCCCTCGGAGGCGGATGAACAGATCATCGCCCACCCTCAAGTACTTGCCCGGGGCGGGCGCTGCATGGGAGGAGGGTTGGTCATCGGCCACCCCCTCCCCGACAGGCTCCTTGGCATCCTCCTCGGCAGCAGCCTTGCCGGCCTCCCCGGCAGGCTCCTTGGCGGCCTCCTCGGCGGCGGACTTTGTGGCCTCCCCGGCAGCGATCCTGGTGGCCTCGACTTCGGCATCCTTGGCGACCTCCTCGATGATAGTATCGACGTCCACCTGGTCCGTCGAGGGAGGGTCTGGAAACCAGAAGGGAGAATGAAGTGAGGCCAAAATCAAAGTTCAGGACGAAGAAAGCAAAGAACATTGCATGGTAGAGATAGCAAGGGACGGGAGGGAGGCGACTTACTCGTGCCGAATTGAGAAGAAGTGGTTCCCTCCCCGCCAACGTTCGTTGCCGGGACGGAGCCACCAGCGCCCAAGCTTGCCTCCCCCTCCTTCATGCGCGGGGGCTCGGCAGTAGATGCCCTTGCGGGTGACACCCCTCTGGGCGGCGTGGTTGACGGGGGCGGTGTGTCAGTCGTGGCCCTCATCGGCTCCTCCTGTTGCCGCTCTCCTCCTGCAAACCCGGCAAGGTCAGCACCAAGGGTACACACCCCAATGCAAATCGATGGGGAGTGAATAATGAACTCACGCTAGGGGCTGAAGCAGGGGCTGCGTCGAGGGCTGCTGTCCGGGCTGATCACCACCAACGCCGGCGCGCGCGGAGCGTTCGCCGGGGGCTCATCACCCGTCGAAGCTTTGGCCCTCTTCGCCGCCCTTTGGGCCAGCGTCTCCGTGTCACTGTGAAGATAAAATCAAGTCAGGGAAAGATGGCACGGGCGGAGGGTCAAGAAATGATGAAGGGCAAGGTGCTTACTCGTCCTCCTCTGCTGGCCTCCTCTTCCTCTTCGGGCTGAAGGACCCAAGATCGAAGTCGGCCTTCGGGGCGGCGCCGCAAGGGGAGGAGAAGGGGATGTCGTCCTAGGAAGCTTGGACGAGGAGGAAGCAGTGGCCGCCGCCTTCTTTGCTGCCGCAGCCCTCGTCTGGCGCACGGGCTGTGCCTGGGCCCGTTGCGTTGCGCGGTCTTGCCGGGCCGCACCGGCTCGCCCGAACTAGCCCGCCGCAGGACGCGTTTCCTCCCTGGGGCTGAGGAGTCATCCGCATCTGTCCCCTCTTTGGCCGACTCCTCGACCACTTCTTCAACAAGGGGGACCCCAGCGCTGGCGCCGCTGGGTTCCCCGGCAGACCCCATCCACTCGGCAAAATCCCTCTCTTCTGTGGCCACGTCGGCCTCGTCCTCCGTAGTGCCGAGGCTGCCGGCCTCCTCGGCAAGTGCTGCCTCCTCCGCCCTGGCGGCAATGTACGCCAGCTCTTCTTAAGTGGTGTCGCGGATGAGCTGCGGCTCGTCACGAACATACCTCTCCGACAAGTTGTCGAAGAAGGCTTGCACCAGCTCCGCTTTCGGCTCAACCGATGCTGTATGCGTTGAAAACCGGCATCATGGCGATGATGGCGGTCAGGCAAGAGTTGTTGCTCAACGGGACTACCCCCGCCGGCAACCCGAACAGGCTGTCAGACTTGCCGGCCTTGGCGGCCTTGCCGGACTTCTCGGCCTTGCCGGTCCTCTCGACCCTGCCGACCTTGTCAACTTTGAGCTGGAAAAGCCTCTGACAATAATGAGCATGCTGCAGGACCGTGAAGTTGTGGTTCAAGCCAGGGCGGAGCCTCATGATATCAGCCGCATTCCTAAAATCCCAGGCCGACCTCCCCTTGTTGTGTAGTGGGGCAATCCGGCGGCGAATGAAGTCAGCCCTATCATCTCCGGAGTGAGCCCGGCCGAGGTGAGGCGATGGATCCTGGTGGTGGTAACCATGAGCTTCTTGTCGTCCGCGTCGACATCATCCCAGTCCTTGTTGCGGACTGGCGGCCTCCAACAGACCCGACAGAACTCCAGCAGATCTGCCTCCTCGATCCAGCACCATCGGCCCTGCCACTCGTCCCACCTCTCCTTCTGGGCACCCTCCGGGTACGTGCCCTTGCTCTGGGTCCTCGGGATCCAAGTGATGCAGCCAGAGATGGCGCCCCCTGGCTCGATGCGAGGGGTGAAGTAATGCCGGAAGAGTGTCGTGTTGGTGTGCACTCCGGCGAATCCCTCGCAAAGATGGGCAAAGAAGGCCGTGCACGCCATGGCATTCGGCGTAAGGTCCAGAAGGTGGAAGCCATAGGTGTGCATGATGTCGTTGAAGAAATCTGAGAAAGGGGGGCAAAGCCCGCAGGAGAAATAGTCGACAAAGAAAGGATATCGATTTGGACCGGCCTTGGCGAAGGAGGCGGGGACGATGCGTGCGGTGGGATGCCCCAATGTCTCCCTTCCACACAGGGGCCTAAACTACTCCTTGAGGGTGAGCGCGTTGACCATCGAGGTGAAGAGGGCGTACTGCGTCCGCAGCTCCACCAGCTCGCTCTCCGGCGCCTCCTTCCCCCCGGCGTCCATGGCCGCTCCCTTGCTCTTGCTTGTGTTGGGCGCCATGGCGGCTGAGAGGGGGTGAGGGATCAAGGGCAATAGGGGCGCGGTGGCGGCGAGCAGAGGTGAAAGCTTCGATTTGCGTTTGAAGAAGAAGAGGGGAACGGCGGTTCCAAGATTAGAAAAGGCGTGGGGGGTAAATGAGCAGCGCCCTTGCGGTTTCCTCTCTTTTATGTTGAAGACGCGGGCTGCCTCTTTACTATTCACCATAGGGTGACGCAAGCGGGTTGCGACCATTCCACGCACGATCCCCACGTAGCCCACTCAATGCGGGTCGTGGGGAAGCGCAACTGGCAAAAAAGTTACCACAGTAAAAACTCTGCCACGTGTGCTCGCGCACCGTTCTGGGCTTGGCCCAACAACGCTTCATGCTTATGTGTGGCCCAGGCCCGGGGGCTCCTCTTAGTGTACAAAAGTAGGAGCCTTTCTGTACCCCTTTACTTGTGCACGGGTAGTCATAGCCACACCTGCAGCCATGCTTGGCGGGGCAGAAGAAGCAAAGGTACAAGACTGCCAAGGTAGTACTCAAGCCAGAGGCGCGAAGAGCAAAGGGGAAAGATGGATTCCCCCTGGCAACACCCTTGCCGGGGCGGCCTGCATAGCCCTGGCAAGGGCCTTGCCAGGGCGACTTGCCCAACACCAGCAAGGCGGCCACCTTTGAGCCTGAGAGCTCTGACACCATCTACAGCGTCGGGACCAAGACTCAGGGGTGGCCGCATGGTGGCATGCAGATCTTTGTGAAGACAAAAGGCCTGCGAGTCTAGATAAGGACCAGAAGACGAAGGCCCCCGGCAAGATCCTTGCCGGAGACGGCCGAAGACCCCCGGCAAGATCCTAGCCGGGGACGCCCGCGAGACCCTGGCAAGACCCTTGCCGGGGACATCTGCGGGGCCACGGCTAGGCCCGCACCCACCAACTAGGCGAGTGCCTGCGTGGCAGCATGCAGCTTCTAGGCCAACTAGTGAAGCACCTGCGTGGTGGAATGTAGATCTTCGTGAAGACCCTGTCACCGCACCAGCTCAGCAACCAGCCAGCCAGCATGGCGCTGCATGCCTCGTCAGCTTGGACGCGCGTTGAAGCAGGGCGAGGCGGCGACGGACGAGATGAGCTCTGTTGCCGCCCCTGATAAAGCAAGAGGACACGTAGGCAGTGCATTAAATGTGTTTGTCATACGGTGTCAGGCGATAAACTTGTATACTATAGATACTTTCCACCTCCTGTGTGCCACTGTGGCGACCCCTTTGACATATAAAAGGAGGCCTGAGGCGTACTAGGGAAGGATTCGGACTTTTTGGACTGGGCATGCACCGCAGCTAGTTCAAGAGCTCAAGAACACAAAATATACACAAAATCAGGACTAGGGTTTTACGCATCATTTGCGGCCTGAACCTGGGTAAAAATCCCCTTGCGCTGATCTTTTAGACCTGCTCTTTGCGCAGCTCCACGCCCCGCCAACCGTAGAAGGGATTCCCCGGGATCCCATAGGTGTCGTTTCCCCCGACACCAGAGCCTCCACTCTTGAAACTTCCAAATCTACTGGTGGAGAGGCTGCTGGTGAGGGCAAGAAGAAGATGGAAAGGAAGAGAGGGAGATGGTGCAAGAAAGTGGATCCCATGGCAGAATTTGAGAAGCACTCCTCTGATGATGAAGAAGAGGTAGAAGAGGAAGAGCATGCTGCACCAGCACCCAAAGCTCAAAAGCTGATGGGGCATGCCATCAAGTCTGGGGCTGCCCCTTCTAAGCTCAAGACAGCCCCCAAAGCTTCTGCTCCAGCCCCCAAGACTGCACCAAAGAAGAGCACAAGGAATATACTAGCTGCTGAGAAGAACAAGGCCACAGTGCCAAAGATTGAAGAAGAAGAAGAAGTTGAAGCCCAAGTGCTTAGGAAGCTAAAGCCCAAGATCCCTAACCATGATGACAATCATCCAATGGCAGAGAATATGAAAATAAGAAAAGATGCAGGTCTCAGATTATGGAGAGAATCAGATCCATGTGCTGTGAGGAGAAGGACTGCTGTGGATTATAGGTTCCACACCAAGGAGCAGCAGGACTTCTGTGAAACTATTCTGCTTGACAAGAAGCCCATAGTGTGTGATATGAAGTGGGCAGATTGGAAATACATCGACAACAATGAAGACCACTTTTCAGGAGTACATGAGAGCTTCAGACTATGTGGAGTAGACACTTTTGTGGGTCAGAAACTCACCTAGTGGAATGATAAGCTCATTATGCAATTCTATTCCACAGCTCATTTCTATCCTGATGGAAGGATAATTTGGATGTCTGAAGGTACAAGGTACCAATCAACAGTTGCTGAATGGGCCAAGCTGATAAATGACCCTGCAGAGCATGAGGATGACATAGATGTCTATGCCAAGAAGAAGAAAGATCACAACTCCATGGCTAACATGTACAAGGAGATTCCTGACAAAGCCTTGGAGACTAACAAGATGGGCTCTGTGTATTATCTGTTGTCTGGTCTGACCACCATCAACACTATCTTGAGGCACACCTTGTTGCCCAAATCAGGAGATCATAGGATGATCATAGGCCATTCCATAAATTTCCTGCAGTTGTTTGATGTGCCCCAGAAGTTCAAAGTGATGAGTCTGATTTTTGAGACAATCAAGAGGACAGTTGCAGATCAGAAGAGATCATGTGGGTATGCTCCACACATCCATATGCTCATCAACTCCAAGATGGGCACAGGCACATACTTATTGGACAAGGAACATCTTCCCTTGAGGCCTGACTTTGAGGACAACATATTTGTCATGAATGATGAAGATCCCACATCTTTAGAGGATCAAGAGAAGTGGGAGAAAGCAAAAGCTAAGAAGGCGGCCAAAATGCCAAGTGTTGAAGACGCTTCTCAAGTGTTTCTCAAGTCTAAGCAAGATCAACTTGGATATCTTATTCAAGAAACTTTGAGGATTGAGAAAGAACTGGCCGCCCTGACTCAGAATCAAGAGAGCCTAGAGAGGATCATTGAAACAAAATTCTATGATCTTTGTCAGGGAAAACGACACCTATGGGATCACAAGAATCCCTACTACGGTTGCCGGGGCGCAGGGTTGTGAGAAGAGCAGGATTAGTAACCAGCACAAGGATCATTTACCCAGGTTTGGGCCGCGAGGATGCGTAAACCCCTAGTCCTGCTTTGGTGGGTGTATTTCAGAGAGTTCTTGAGCTCTCAAACTAGCTGTGGTGAGTGCGTGGTTCCAAAGAGCCGAATCCTTCACCAGTATGCCATGGGCCTCCTTTTATAGTCGAAAGGGGTTGCCACAGTGGCACACAGGAGGTGGAAAGGCGCACAGTGCTATGAGCTTATCGCTCGTATTACAGGACAAGACACATTTAATGCGTAGCTTAGGTGTCCCCTTGATTTATTGGGGACGGGGCGAGGCCCATCCTGTCCGTCGCCGCTCCTCCTTGCTTCGACAAGCGCCCTGGCCAGCGACGCATGCGGCTCCACGTAGGCAGGCAGGCAGCTGAGGTGGCGCGGTGGTGGAGCCTCCATGAAGATCTTCATGCCGCCACGCAGGCGCTTGTTGAGTTGGCCTGGGAGCTGCATGTTGCCACGCAGGTGCCCGCTCAGCTGGTTGGGCTGGCAGCTGCATGTGAACGGCGGTGGAAACTTGGTTGGCGTGGGCCTGGCAGTGGCCCTGCTGTCGTCTTTGGCGAGGGCCTTGCCGGGTGGCCCGCAAGGGTCTTGCTGTGGCGCGCTGTCATCCCCGGCAAGGATCTTGCCGGGGGTCTCGTGGCCTTCCTCGGCAAGGATCTTGCCGAGGATCGTCGTCTTCTAATTCTCACCTGATCTTGGGTGTTCCTTGTCTTCACAAAGATCTGCATGACACCATGGAGGTGCCTCCCGAGCCCTGGCCCAACGTGATGTTGGAGACCGTGGGCTCAAGGGTGGCTCGCTCTGTTGGTGTAGGGTGAGCTGCCCCGGCAAGGGTCTTGCCGGGGGAACCTGCTTCGTCCCTCTGCTCTTTGTGGTCGTGGCCTTGGCATTGCTCTGGTTATCTTGGGCTTCGGTCTTACCTTGGCTCACCTCCCCTGTTCTTCTTGGTGTGACCATGGGCGCGGCTCCGACTGCCCGTGCACAGGTAAAGGGGTACAAAAGTGCGGCCCTCCTTTTGTACACCGACAATCTTGACTTGAAAGTGAGAGAGATGCAGACAACTGTTGAGCAGCTCTAGGAAGAAGGTGGGGAGAAGAAAGGGAAAGCTATCACGGATGCCTTTTAGAGAGTGCCTAGGGCTCAGAGATTTGCAGTAGTGCCTGTGACAGACATAAGAGCTACTACATCAGCACCTGTAGCCACAGCATCAGTAGCACCTCCAGTTGCCACTCCACCAGCTCCAACAACTTCAACAGATGCTTTCATCCTTGGAGTCCTCTCAACGCCACCTCCCGAAGATCAAGCCTAGAGAGACGCATAGCACTATGCATTTTCGAGCTTTTTGGTAACTTGTTGCCAAATGGGGAGAAAGTGTATAGATCATAGGCTTCGAGAGAGAGAGAGAGAGCTTACTTCTTTTTGCTATCTCTTTTGCTTTTTTGATGACACTTATTTGTGTGCTTGCTTGGATGATACTTCATGTTTATGTGTGTGAGATACATGTATGGTCATGTGTTTGATCATATCATACCTTAATGCTTGTACTTGAATGATGCTATTACTTATCTCTCATGTATGATCATTCACTTTGCCTTGGTGATGAGTGCATACTTTATTTTCTATCATTTTGAGCACTGCACCAAGATGTATGTGACATGGAAGAGTAACCCATGATCCTAATCGATTTTGCATTTGCATTCAAAAGCAAATCTTAAATAATGCACAAATTTAGGGGGGCGCTCTTTCTTATCACATACTTCTCAAAGCGACAATGTATTTCAATCTTATTATCATTTGTCGAAGCTTTGATCTATATGGTGTCATCAATTACCAAAAAGGGGAGATTGAAAGTGCAACTATCCCTGGGTGGTTTTGGTAATTCCTAACAACATATAGCTCATTGAACTAAGGACAAATATTGGCTCAAGCTCAAGACTCTACATTTTCATTTTAGTGATCCAAGATCACATTGAGTGTATAGGAAAATCCAATACTATTAAAAGGGGGTGAGGTGTTGCCTAATGGCTTGCTTGCTCAAAATGCTTAGTGATATGCTCTAAAGCCCTAAACCACTTTCTCATTTCTACATATGTACCAAACGAAAATTCAAACTCAGCCCCACCGATTTTATCTATCCGGCGCCTCCGTGTTCGTTTGACATAGCCATAGCCAGAAACCCTAATCAGTTCGATCTCACCGATAGGGATTTCGGTCTCACCGAGATGGGATTGCAAACTCTCTGTTTCCCTTCGTAACATTTCGGTCTAACCGAGATGAGCGATCGGTCCCACCGAGTTCGCAATGCAAACTCTTTGTTTCCTTTTTGTAATGTTTTAGTCTCACCGAAATGAGCGATTGGTCCCACCGAGTTTGCCTGACCAACTCTCTGTTTGCCTATTACAGAAATTGGTCCCACCGATTTTATGTGATCGGTCTCACCGAGATTACGTTATGCCCTAACCCTAATGAAATCGGTCCCACCGAGTTGACATGTCAGTCCCACCAAAAATCCTAACGTTCACATTTTCAACTAAATCGGTCTGACCGAGTTTGACCATTCGGTCTCACCGAGTTTGGTAAATTGTGTGTAACGGTTAGATTTTGTGTGGAGGCTATATATACCCGTCCACCCTTCCTCCATTCATGAGGAGACCCCTACACTTCCAGCTTTCATTTTCTGAGAGATAACCACCTACTCATGTGTTGAGACCAAGATATTCCAATCTAACCACAAGAATCTTGATCTCTAGCCTTCCCCAAGTTGCTTTCCACTCAAATCATCTTTCCACCAAATCCAAATCTGTGTGAGAGAGTTGAGTGTTGGGGAGACTATCATTTGAAGCACAAGAGCAAGGAGTTCATCATCAACACACCATCTATTACCTTTTGTAGAGTGGTGTCTCCTAGATTGGTTAGGTGTCACTTGGGAGCCTCCGTCAAGATTTTGGAGTTGAACCAAGGAGTTTGTACGAGCAAGGAGATCGCCTACTTCGTGAAGATCTACCCTAGTGAGGCAAGTCCTTCGTGGGCGATGGCCATGGTGGGATAGACAAGGTTGCTTCTTCATGGACCCTTGGTGGGTGGAGCCCTCCGTGGACTCGCGCAGCTATTACACTTTGTGGGTTGAAGCCTCCATCAATGTGGATGTACGATAGCACCACCTATCGGAACCACGCCAAAAATCTCCGTGTCTACATTGCATTTGCTCCCTCCAAACTCCTCCCCTTTACCTTCATATTCAATGATTTACATTCCACTGCTATACTCTTAGATTTGCATGTGTAGGTTGATTTCTTGACTTGTGTTAAGATGCTGAAATCTGCCAAGACTTAAAATTGGGAAAAGGCTAGATTTTTATTTGGTCAAGTAGTTTAATCGCCCTGCCCCTCTAGACATACTTTCGATCATACACGCAGCCTATCCTCCGGGGCTCGACGTTGGCCTGGACATGCTTGAGGGTCAGAAGAGGCCATCAAGATGTCGTCGGGGTCTTGATTCAACTGCGCCCGCGTCGGTAGCCGTGGTGCGGACTGCACCGTGTGGACGGCCCCCTCTACTCGGCCAGTAGTGCTGGCGGTTGTTGTCGCTTGGGGAGGTCGTGGCAGGCCCGCACGCCGTGAGCCCCCAGCTTCGGCGAAACCGAGCAGGCTCTGGATGGTAGCACGCCATTCATCCATCTGCTCAGCCGCTGGCGGAAACCTCAGCAGCAACTGAGCTCGCGCCATAGCCTCCGTGGCAGTGCTTGGCATAGATGTTGATGACTTCGACCGCATGATCACCCGGCTCCTGAAGGTGCCAGCGGCGGCGACGGCGGTGGTGTCATGTCCACGCAGTTGTGGAACGACCACCTGGGCAGCGGGGTCACACGACGGTGGTGCTCGAGGGTGAGCGGCTCCGTCGAGCCCAGTGGTCTGGTCGACTCGTCCGGGAGGAGGCACATGGGCCGCGGTCTCTCGCGTGGTGGAGGTGGCTGGAGGGCGATGGTTCACCCCGGACCGAGCGTCGTTGCTGTGGTTGTGCCTGTCGATGGGAGGAGAGGGTGCAGACGGAGTGACCCCCTCGCCCACACGTTGTGGAGCGTGACCGCCAAGGCATTGCTGATGCCGTTCTCCTCCGACATCTACAACTCCCGTGTCGGCCGCGAGGGAAGCGGTGATGGCGCCACCTGCTCCAACTATGACCCCAGCAGTGCTCACGTCCTCGCTCGTCTCCGCATCCCTCACAACATTAGAGGTTGCGGGCGGCGGAGCCTTTGAGGTGGAAGGGTGGGCTGAAGGGCCGGACTTCTTATTCTTAGGTGCCATGGTCGATGGTGTCGTCGAAGATGAAGATGGTGATGAAGATGACGCACTGCACACGCTCTCAGGTTCGTGCAAGCGCTCCCCCTACCTGTCGCGCCAAAGATGTCACGGAATATCCAGGACACCTATGGGACTAGGAGGCCCCTTGATGGTTCGGCAGGGGGATGGCACATTGCACGAAGAGCAGACCAGCGCACGGCAGCACGGCAGAGAGCACACAAGCAATTTACCCAGGTTTGGGCCGCCGCAAGGCGTAAGACCCTACTCCTGCTTTAGTGGATTGATGATGAAATGGGAATGGTGGAACGCAGTACACTTTGCCCCGCAGGGTTGCCGTAGGGCAGCAACGACTACACGCGTATGGTGGAGTGGGTTCCTCAACTTTCAACCCTTCCTACGGGTGCCATGGGCCTCCTTTTAAAATTTAAGGGGTCACCACAATGGCAAAGTGGTCATTATCCACTAATATGATTGCAAACAGTGCTATCATACCTAACTCCGCGGGCTGATAGGGTGCATTAGATGCATGGCTTAGTGTCACATCGTTGGTTGCCCGGCAAGGCTTGCTGGGCTGTCTCGCCAGCTCCGCGCTTGTTCCCTTGACACGTCGCAGGACGGGTGTCATTTGTAGGCTTCTTCTGTAGGAAATGGCTGCCATGTGGCGAATGGCTGCCACTTAATCACCTTCCGGATTGACACCACACTGATCGATGACGTGGGTCGTGCTTGAGTGGTTGGTGGGGTGGTTCAACCCCCCGCGATCCCCGACAGGCTCTGCCGGGAAGCCTTGATTGCTCGCTTCTGGTGGTGACCTCGCCCCTTGCCGGGCTCGCCTGCCTGGCAAGGGAGGCCCTTCTCTTGCCGATATCTTGCTCCTCTGGCTTGATCTTTGTCCCTCTGAGCTGCATATTGGTTCTTCAAATCTCTTGGTCCTTGCTCTCGTGCCTGTGCACAGTCTGGGCAACAGACCCAGGGTTTGTTTCACAGACAGTCGACCTCCTCCAGCCTCCACCTACAACTGTTGATCCACGGGCTCCTATTCATCCAGCCTCCACCGTTCCTCCACCGGCTATTGTTCAACCAGCCCTCTCCATGGGGTCCTGTTCAACCACCCCTCCATGGGCTACTGTTCATCCAGCCCTCCACCGGCTACTGTTAAACCAGCCCTCCATGGGGTCCTGTTCCTCCAGCCCTCCACGGGGTCCTATTCATCCACCCCCAACCGGCTCGACCGGGGTCCTATTCATCCAGCGGCAACAGCCTATACTACCACGGGGTCCTGTTCATCCAACCCCCCACCGGGAACTTTTGATCCAACCCCCAACCATGATCACTGTTCATCAAAGAGGCAGCAGGTTCGATTGGCTTCAGTTAGCAGCAGTAGCAAAGGAATCGCTTGATCGGGTTCAGTTAACAGCCAGATTGATCGATCGCTCGGGTTCAGTAACGTGTAGCCTGCAGTGCAATCGCTCGGGTTCAGTAGGCGAACGCCTCGCTCGGGTTTAGTTAGAGCCCAACGCCTCGCACACACGCGCGTACGTGTAAGAGAGAAACGTGCATCGCTCGGCCCCCGACCACCCACCGTAACCGGGAACTCCCCGATATTTTCCTCGCCCTCGCTTCTACCACGGTTTTTTCTATCATGGACGACCCAAACAATCTCATGCGGCCGCGTCTCTGGCCCGCCCAGGACGAAGAGCCCATTTTCTGTCATGATTTTTTGTCATAGAAGTAGGAGTCCACCACATCTATGATGATACCGGGTTTTGTCACAATTGTCGTCATAGAAGTGTCATAAGCATGTCAGGAAAGAAAATCCATTCGGCCAAAAATGTCACGGATGTGTCTTTTTTTCGTAGTGATATCGCACACACCTTCATCTGGCTGCCCGTTTCTTTCGTTCCGCCTCATCGCAAACAGTTCATTGAACTGAACCGTATGCCCCACATCCCACACGCAACCAAATACTGAACCGTGTTTGATGCATCCATCATTGCAAACATTTTGCATGTTTTTTGATGGTTTTTTTGCACCACCGTTTGCGATTATTGCATCCCACACAGTTTCGTCGAAGGGTCTCTGATCGTAGTGTCGCGTTAGCAGCATCCTACAGTAGTGCATGTTCATAATCAGAGGAGTATTAGTTATCATTAAGGATCTGAACATATGATCTTCCAGCAAATAAACCAACTAGCATCAAATACAAGGAGGAATCAACACTACTAGCAACCCACAGGTACCAATCTGAGTTTTTGAGACAAATATCAGATATAGGAGATGAACTAGGGTTTGAGAGGAGATGGTGTTGGTGAAGATGGTGATGGAGATTGACCCCCTCTCGATCAGAGGATCGTTGGTTATGACGATGGCGATTATTTCCCCCTCCGGGAGGGAAGGTTTCCTGGTAGAACAGCTTCGCAGAAGCCCTAGATTGGTTCTGCCTCGATTCCACCTTGAGACAGCATTGCTTCGTCCCGAAAACTTCCTTCTACTTTTTTCCAGGTCAAAACACACCATATAGCAGAAGATGGGCACCGGAGGCCTGCCAGGGGGCCCACAAGGCAGGGGCGTGCCTAGGGGGGTAGGGCGCGCCCCCCACCCTTGTGGATGGCTGGTGGCCCCCCTGTGGTGCTTTGTACGTCCAATATTTCTAATATATTCCAAAATAATTCTCCATGAAGTTTCAGGACTTTTGGAGTTGTGTAGAATAGGTCTCTAATATTTCCTCCTTTTCCAGTCCAAAATTCCAGCTGCCGGCATTCTCCCTCTTCATGTAAATCTTGTAAAATAAGAGAGAAAATGCATAAGTAGTGTGATTAATGTGTAATAACAGCCCATAATGCAATAAATATCAATATAAAAGCATGATGCAAAATGGATGTATCACACAACTGTACCAAAAAGTGGTGATTTGTTTTCTTATACTAACAGATCTCATGAGTTTTTTGTTGAGTTTTGTTGTGAAGTTTTCAAGTTTTGGGTAGAGATTTGATGGACAACGGAATAAGCAGTGGCAAGAGCCTAAGCTTGGGGATTCCCAAGGCACCCAAAGGTAATATTCAAGGACAAACAAGCATCTAAGCTTGGGGATGACATCTTGGGGATGCCCCGAATGGCATCCCCACTTTCGTCTTCATCTATCGGTAAATTTACTTGAGGCTATATTTTTATTCACCACATGATATATGTTTTACTTGGAGCGTCTTGTATGATATGAGTCTGTGCTTTTTATTTGCCACAATCATCCTTGCTGTAGACACCTTTTCAAAGGGACACACAAAAGGATATAATAAAAACTTTCATATGAAGAGTGTTGAAAACTATGAGAAGTTTGATTCCTTGCATTTGTTTTGAGATATAAAGATGGTGATATTAGAGTCATGCTAGTAAGTAATTGTGGATTGGTAGAAATACTTCTGTTAAAGTTTGCGATCCCGTAGCATGCACGTATGGTGAACCGTTATGTGATGAAGTCGGAGCATGATTTATTTTCTGATGTTTTCTGTATGATTGGCGGTCGGGGACGAGGGATGGTCTTTTCCTACCAATCTATCCCCCGAGGAGCATGCGTGTAGTACTTTCTTTTGATAGCTAATAAACTTTTGCAATAAGTATATGAGTTCTTTATGACTAATGTTGAGTCCATGGACCTTTGCTAGCCTCTCTAGTATCATGCAACCTTCGCCGGTGCATTAAACCCACCATATACCTTCCTAAAAGAGCCACCATACCTACCTATTATGGCATTTCCATAGCCGTTCCGAGATATATTGCCATGCAACTACCACCATTCCATTTTATTACGAAATGCACCATGTCAGGACCCCGATCCTAAGTCACACCGATCTAGCATGTAACACATCATATCACTTTGCGGCCTCACGCACGGTATTCCCACGGGTGCCACCTTACCTGGCCAGGGACCGTTTGTGCCTTTTGGCTGACGTATATGATAGTGTCGCTAGCATCCATATGACAGAGAACCCGGGCCGACATGACTAGTCATGAATCCAAAGTGGCACTAACTTATAGGGACAGGCATACATGACCCAGCAATGAACATGTCGGTTATCAGTGAGTGAATACGGGTTGTAGCAAGCTAACAGGACTCCGGTAGACACCGCATGACATTTCCCCGTAGGGATAGACACAGGAACTAAGAAGGACACATGCCGGCCAGCCTAAGTTTTCCAGAGCAGTAGCAAGCTACCATGGCTTAGTGGAAGCACTAGGAGACATTTCCCCATAAGAGAGGCTACCAAGAATAAACAACTAGGTTGTCGGATCCCACACATACCGAGCATTTCAATAACATACACACAATATGCTCAATATGTGCAAATACAACATGGCATCACAACATAACTCTATGACTCAAAGTATTTATTCATTAGGCTTCGAGGAGCCAGATATTACAAACATGTGTCTGATGACCCATCATTCAAGTCATACAAGCAACAAGCACATGCGGAAGCATAAACATCTCTGAGTACAGACATCTGAAAAGAGAGAAGGCTAGTTAGCCTATCTATCTACAAGACCCTCCAAAGGGTACAAGATCGTAGCCGAGGTAACAAGCTAAACGACGAAGTCCACGCGGAACTACTAGTGAGACTGAAGTCTCTCTGCAAAACATAAATTAAGAAAACGTGAGTACAAATGTACCAAGCAAGACTTACATCAGATCTAGCTACATATGCATCGGTATCAACAAAGGGGGTGGTGTAGTTTAACTGCAGCAAGCCAGCTTTGACTCGGTGGCTATCCTGAACTACGTCTGCAACTAACTCTTTTGAGGTGGCGCACACGAGTCCACATATTCACCAATCAATACACCACTATGGAACCGCTCCCGTCTCCCTACGAGAAGGCCATCCATAGCACTCACGCTTATCTTGCGCATTTTAGAGTATCCACTTTCACTTATCTATGAACTGTATAGGCAACCCAGAAGTCCTTTACCGCGGACGCGGCTATTCGAATAGATCATTTATAACCTTGCAGGGGTGTACTTCTTCACACATGTTTCCACCACTTAGCGTCTGCACACGACATGTGCTCGGAAGACTTCAAGCGAAAGCCGACGTGGGTGTAGACCACGACCTGACTAACCACATAAGTCCCTAGTCCAGGTTTATCGCCTATTTAGGTTCCATCCGCAAGGAGTCCGGCCGAGGTTTCCACTACGGCCCCGAACGATGTGTGCAGGTTTCCCGAGGCACCAAACGGGCATCCCGGTACACCGTGCCACGTGCCTAACACATCACAGCCCACCCCACGGGTCAGCGCTACGCACGGCCTCCAGCATACTACAAACACCAGAAACTACTTGCAACTCCTGGACAGAGGACATGGGGGTTAATAAGTCGAGCGGGGTCATATTTGAGGGCCCAATGTGTGGTAGTAGCTGTTCATGGATCACAAACACAGAACTCGGTTCCTAAGGACGGTTTCAATGAGACAACCCACCATGTACTCCTACATGGCCTCTCACCGCTACCTTTACCAAATCGTGTTCACACACTTAGCTCTCAACGGTAGGACATGTTCACCACATTCCAATTCATCCCCGATGGATCAGTCCTGACTCAACTCTAAGAAGTAGCAGGCATGACAACAAGCATGAATGAGTAGGCACATAAGGGCTCAAACAACTCCTACTCATGCTAGTGGGTTTCATCTATTTACTGTGGCAATGACATGTCATGCAGAGGAAAGGGGTTCAACTACCACATCATGTAACAGTTGAATCGTTGTTGTCCTAATGCAGTAAAAGAGAGCAGAGGCGAGAGAGTGGGATTGTATCAGAATGAACGAGGGGTTTTTGCTTGCCTGGCACTTCTGAATATGATATAGCTCTTCATCGGTGTCATCGAACTCATCGTCGGAACATACGTCTATCGAGGGGGAACAACCATCGGCAAACAAGAGGGAACACAATCAAATGCAATGCAACAATATGATGCATGAATGTGACATCGCAATATGCTATGATTTGAGCTAATGCAGCTAGCAATGATTTAAATGGAGTAGGTCTGAACACTAAATTCAAATTCAAACTCCATATGTGATTATTTAAATGCCAAACATTTGATTTGCCTTATTCATCAACTATAAGTTGTTCCAACATGCATGAAAATTGTGTAGATGGATAGATTGGATTTTTTCTGATAATTTTTCATATATAACTTATTTCATTCCAAGCTACGGTCTAATTTCTATGATTTTTAGAAGATTAGGATATTTTCTGAAATAAATAAATCATTTTTGATTTATTTAAAATCCAGAAAACAATTATGACATCAGCACTGTGTCATTGTGATGTCAGCAGGTCAACTGGGTGGCCCAGGTCAAACTGACTAGTGGGTCCCATTGGTCGGTGACCCAGAGCTAGTTAGTGTCACAGACAGGTGGGCCCGGTCAACGCTGACTGGGCCAAATCAAAGCTGACACGTGGGCTCCACGGGATTAGAACTAATCTAAACAGAAAATTAGACTACCTAAACAGGCACGGGGACCAACTTGCAGTGGCTCTAGGGGGTGATTAGCAGGTTGTTTAGGCCCTAATGGCCGGATTAGGTCGGCGGTTAGTCGCCGGCGTAAGCAGAGGCGACGGCGTTCGCCGTTCCAGTCATTTCCGCGACGGTAGGTCGCGTGGATGGGTGCGCTGGAGAGCTTGAGCTCTCGCGCCTTGAATGGTGGCTGCATGGCTGCGAGAGGTGGTCGCTAGCTAGGGCGACGGCGAGCTCTACCGGCGGCGGTGCTCGGGAGCAGTCGGGTTCAGCGCTAGAGAGCACGGGAGGGAGAGGTGCTGGTGGCTATGGGTTGGCGGAGATGTTTTGAGCACGTTGGGCACCGGCGCGTGACCAAATGGTCATCGGAGCTACGCCGACGGCGAGCTGGGGCGGCGGCGTGCTACGGTCGTCAATGGGATGGCGGCAACGGCGAGCGAAAGGCAACAGGGTTAGGGGGGTTCGACGCAGGATCTCACAGCGAGTCGGACAAGGTAGACGGCGTGCTCGGGGAGGCGGAGACGGCGACGAAATGGCGATGGCGATCTTAGCGGCCGAGGCTGGAAGGCGATGTTGTGGCGGTCGCTTCAGCGCGTTGGGGCGCTCGGCACTCGTGTCCATCGATGTAGAGGACGTCGGCGGAGATTTCACACCCGGTGGGGAGGCGAGGGGAGCACGGTGGCCATGGCTATGGTGAGCGGCGGTCTCGGGTGTGCTCGATGGCGCGAGGATGAGAGGCCAGAAGAAGGGGGCGAGGCAGAGGAAGGAGGGGAAAGTGAGAGGGGGTCGTCCTCATCTCCTGGGCGCGCAGGTGGACTTGGGGGAGGATAGCCGGCGCGAAGCAGGAGGTGCCGCACTCGGCCGCGTGCGATGTCTCTCCCTCTGCCTACTGGCAGAGGTTGAAGATGACTGGCAAGTCACCAGGTGGGCTGGGCTGACAGGTAAGTGTTCCCTTTTTTTCATTTTGTTTCTGTTTTTCTATTTTTGACATTTGTTTTAATTTGGGTTTTGACCCAAACTAATTTAGTTGCTTCTGATAGTTTTGCAGGGACTAAAGGGATTATTCCAAAGCCCCTCACAAATTTACAGAATTATTGGAGCAACAGGAATATTTATAGAACATATTTGCCCCAATTCAAGATACAATATGGATTAATTTAAAATACAACATGGATAGGAAAAATGTGCATCACCTCTAGTTGTTGTTTACATCATTTTCCGAAAATGATGAACATTTTTGAAAGCCATTTTGGGTTCACTGAAAATATTTTAGGTTAACCCTATTTCAATTACATTGGTGCTAGGGTTTGGACATTCCCCATTTCAAGTTTAATTGAAATTTAAACATGATGCATCACCAGATGCTAGCACTAGGCATTACCAGAACTAGGGATGTGACACACCATCATTGTCATATTGCTTTGCATGATCATGCAGTTGGCATAGTATTTGTGCAAGGCCACCGTTCATATTTTTTATGCATGACACTCTTGATAATTGCACATCCCGGTACACCGCCGGAGGCATTCATATAGATTCATATCTTGTTCTAGCATCGAGTTATAATTCTTGAGTTGTATGTAAATGAAAGTGTGATGATCATCATTATTAGAGCATTGTCCCACATTAGGAAAGGATGATGGAAGCTATGATTCCCTCACAAGTTTGGATGAGTCTTTGGACTTTATAAAAAAATTAGGGCAAAGAAGCCCAAATAAAAAAGTGAGAGAAAAGAGAGAAGGGACAATGTTACTATCCTTTTCCACACTTGTGCTTCAAAGTAGCACCATGATCTTCATGATAGAGAGTCTCCTATTTTGTCATTTTGATATACTAGTGGGATTTTTTCATTATAGAACCTGGCTTGTATATTCCAATGATGGGCTTCCTCAAATTGCTCTAGGTCTTCATGAGCAAGCAAGTTGGATGCACACTGAGGGAGTCCTGGATTAGGGGGTCCTCGGACAGCCGGACTATATACTTTAGCCGGACTGTTGGACTATGAAGATACAAGATTGAAGACTCTGTCCCGTGTCCGGATGGGACTCTCCTTGGCGTGGAAGGCAAGCTTGGCCATACGGATATGTGGATCTCCTCCCTTGTAACTGACTCTATGTAACCCTAGCCCCCTCCGGTGTCTATATAAACCGGAGGGTTTAGTCCGTAGGACAACAACAATCATAGCATAGGCTAGCTTCTAGGGTTTAGCCTCTACGATCTCGTGGTAGATCAACTCTTGTAATACTCATATCATCAAGATCAATCAAGCAGGAAGTAGGGTATTACCTCCATCGAGAGGGCCCGAACCTGGGTAAACATCGTGTCCCCCGCCTCCTGTTACCATCCGCCTTAGACGCACAGTTCGGGACCCCCTACCCGAGATCCGCCGGTTTTGACACCGGCATTGGTGCTTTCGTTGAGAGTTCCACTATGCCATCACCAGAAGGCTTGATGGCTCCTTCGATCATCGGCAACGATGCGATCCAGGGTGAGGTTTTCCTCCCCGGATAGATCTTCGTATTCGGCGGCTTCGTACTGCGGGCCAATTTGCTTGGCCATCTGGAGCAGATCGAGAGCTACGCCCTTGGCCATCAGGTCAGGTTTGGAAACTTGAACTACACTGTCGACATCCGCGGAGACTTGATCTTCGACGGATTTGAGCCCATGTCAGGTGCGCCGCACAGTCACGACAGACATGACTTAGCCCTGCCTTCGGACAGTGTTCAGGAGATCACACCTGCAGCTACTCCGGCCCTCAATCCGGAACAAATTGCGCCGTCTAAGGACGGGTGGATGGACCCCGCCACGAAGGCCGCGCACTCAGCGGAGGTAGAGCCTAAAGCTGAGTTCACTTCCTATGAGACCCGTGTGGCCGGACACTTGGATTCGTCCCCGGCCACGGGCTCCGAGCCGCTTGCGTCCGTGCCTATCGAATCCGAATGGGCACCGATCATGGAGTTTACCTCTGCGGATATCTTTCAGCACTCGCCCTTTGGCGACGTGTTAAACTCGTTGAGGTCTCTCTCCCTGTCAGGAGACCCTTGGCCAAACTATGTCCGGCTATAATGGGATGCGGATGACAAAGAAATTCGCTCCCCACCCACCACCTACTTAGTAGCCACTGTCGACGATTTAACTGACATGCTCGATTTCAGCTCCGAAGACATCGACAGTATGGACGACGATGCAGGAGACGAACAAGAACCATCGCCCACAGGGCGCTGGATAGCCACTTCATCACATGATATATACATGGTCGATACACCCAAAGAAGACAATGATGAGGAACGGGAGGATGCAACGAAGGATAACGCCCTCGAGAAGCAACCAAAGCAACGACGCAGACGCGGCTCCAAATCCCACCTCGGCAAAAACAGCGATAACAGCGCAAGAAAGAATGAGACCCCGGTCGACTCCAAAGCAACAGAGCAGGACGAGCCAGCGGACGGCGAACATAGTACGGAGCCACTGTCCGATCACGGCGACGCCGAGGGAAGAAATCATCAACCTGTCTCCGGAGAGGAGAATAGTCCGGATGACGATATACATATCATCCCGGAAAGGAACTTGGAACAAGAGAACCTCCCTAGAAGGCTTATTGCCATCGCAAGGAGTCTTAAGAAGCAGAAACAAAGGCCTAAGGCCGCGCAAAATACACTCATCAGTAGATGGAACAAAGTGCTGGACACTTCTGAAAAGTACGGTGGCAGTCGCCACTCAAAGAGTTACCCAAAGCGCAAGCTGCTGCCTAAATTCGATGACGAGGCCTTAGAGCCTACACAGCCAAAAAATAAAACGGCCGACCGGTCGGATCGACCACCTCGTGGCCGCGATAGGGCGGCTAACGAGGTCGCACAAAAGTCAGCACACGATTCACGTGAGGACTTGCATCAAAAAGCCGGCATGACCAGATCCATCTACGGATCTAGGAAGCGCGCTCCAGTGCAGTTTCAAAACCAAACACTACAACAGCCAGAACGCCATGACACATCCAAACATAGGGGTGTCGCGCACCCCCTATGCTTCACCGATGAGGTGCTGGATCACGAATTTCCAGAGGGATTCAAACCCGTGAACATAGAGGCGTACGACGGAACGACAGACCCTGGGGTCTGGATTGAGGACTTCATCCTCCATATCCATATGGCTCGCGGAGACGATCTCCACGCCATCAAATACTTGCCCCTCAAGTTGAAAGGACCAGCTCGGCACTGGCTGAAGAGCCTCCTCGAAAATTCAATTGGAAGTTGGAAGGAGCTTGAGGATGCTTTTAGGGCTAACTTTCAAGGGACCTATGTCCGACCTCCGGACGTAGACGATTTAAGTCATATAATTCAACAGCCCGGAGAGTCAGCCCGAAAGCTTTGGAACAGATTTCCTACTAAGAAGAATCAAATCATCGACTCCCCAAACGCCGAAGCCTTAGCAGCTTTCAAACACAGCGTCCGAGACGAATGGCTCGCCAGACACCTCGGCCATGAAAAACCGAGGACAATGGCAGCCCTAACAAGCCTCATGACCCGCTTTTGCGCGGGCGAAGATAGCTGGCTGGCCTGTAGTAGCACCAGCGACCCAGGCACATCTGAAGTCAGGGTCGGCAATGGAAAACCACGACGCAGTAAAAACAAGCGTCGAAATAACGAAGACAGCCCAGACAACACGGCGATAAACGCCGGATTTAGGGGCTCTCGACCCGGTCAGCGGAAAAATCCTTTCAAAGGCAACAGAGATGGACCATCCAGTCTAAACAAGATTCTAGACAAATTATGTCAGATTCATGGCACCTCCGATAAACCTGCAAATCACACCCACAGAGAATGTTGGGTCTTCAAGCAGGCCGGCAAGCTAAACGCCGAACACAAGGGGAGGGAGACACCAAGTGAAGACGAGGATGAGCCTTGCCAGCAAAACACTGGGGGACAGAAAAAATTCCCACCAGAGGTCAAAACAGTGAACATGATTCACGTAACAAAAAGAAGGAGCAAACATGCACTCTGAGATATATACGCCGTAGAGCCCGTCATCCCTAAGTTCAACCCTTGGTCGGCCTGCCCGATCACTTTTGATCGCAGGGATCACCTGACAAGTATCTGGCACAGAGGATTGGCTGCCTTGGTGATAGACCCAATTATCGACGGATACCACCTCACCCAAGTCCTCATGGACGGCGGCAGTAGTCTTAATCTGATATATCAGGACACAGTCCGCAAAATGGGGATAGACCCAAATAGAATCAGCCAAAGCAATACTACCTTTAAAGGAGTAATACCAGGCCAGAGGCCCGCTGTACGGGCTCTCTAGTACTAGAGGTTGTATTCAGTTCTCCCAACAACCTCCGAAGTGAAAAGTTAACCTTCGACATCGCTCCATTCCGATGCGGCTCTCAAGCACTACTCGGAAGAACAGCTTTCGCTCGTTTTAATGCAGTACCGCATTACGCTTCTCTTAAGCTTAAGATGCCCGGTCCACGTGGCATCATCACAGTTAGCGGAAATGTTGAGCATTCCTTATGTGTGGAAGAACGTGTGGCGGCTTTAGCAGCCGAACACTAAATGGCTGCTCCAACCAGAATAAATGATCGGTCGTCGAGACCACGGACACGGCTAGACGAGTCCGGCGCATCACTAGCTGTAATAGCTTAGATAAACCTGAGATTGGTTTGATGCATATACCCACATAGGCGGTACCAGGGGCTTCCCGCATGTAAAAAGGACTACAGTTCGGCTCGACCTTACTTATCTTGGATTTTAATGGTTTATTGAGAATAACCAATTTTTTGCACGACAACTTTCACCTAAGTTCTTTTCTTTTACAGATGATAATCGTGCTACACCCTTCCAGGATACGGCACAACGGAGACACAGGCGCAGACGTGCAGCAGGGCCCCGCTCAAAGGTTTCTTTTTAGATTAAGACCATGTGTAAACCTTTTTTATTGTCTCTTGTTGCTTCACATCCTCCAGATACTCAGTATAACCGAGAGGGATGCTGACGTTATTGGTATTTTGCCACGTTAGAATAATGCATGTACCTGGACACTCGGGGTTCATTATCAAGGGTGTTACTCAGCACGGTATTTGTTGTAAAGACCGAATACCTTAGGGAGTGTTCGGCGTCGCGAGTTTGGCCTTATATGCATTATCATGTCTTTGGTCAAATGTTGGGTTTGCCCGGCTCCCGCGTTTTGCTACCTTACGTTCCGCTCTATCGGCTAAGGTGGCACTGGGAGAACTACTGCGATTGTGCCCTGGTTCATCCGGATGAGCACCTTAGTAGAGAAAGCCGAAAACTAAGTGTCATGATAAAGCGCGAGACTGGTCAACCACTCGATGACTTAGCGGAATCTTCGGGATTCCTCCGCATTAACGAAGGGCCGGTTTTCCCGGTCATGTACGTACGCGCCCCGTACTCGGATGAGCGCGGAAGTACCAGGGGCTATAAAGTAGCCCCACTGTCAAACTCCTATGGTTAAGTGAAAGTGTTAAAGCAATATAGTCCGATTGCCTCATTCGCGGTTCTACCACCTCCTTAATGGACCAAGACGTTGGATCAAGTGTGAACACGCGCTTTTGCGAACACCCCCGCAATATATGCGTGGGGGCTGAAGCCGACGACTGCAAACTTTCAGGTTATATACATATATACATAAACAGCCGCAAAGGAGGCATCATAATACTTTCTGGCAAAAGTATAAACACAGCCTTTATAATTCAAATAGCATTGTTATTATAATCGAGATACATGTCACTCGAACATGACACTCTTCGAGCACTGAGCCTCTATTAAACGAGCACCTTCCAGGACTTCTTCAAAATAGTGCTCGGCCGAAACCTGGCCTACGGCCGGGTTCTGGGTTGCAATAGCGGTGGCCTCATCTCCGCCCAGTATGTCTTGACACGGGCAAGAGCCATCCGCGCACCCTCTATGCACGCCGACCTCTTTACAACTTCGATATGCGGCACAGCACCAAGGAATCGTTGCACAAGATCAAAATAACTATTCGGCCTTGGTCCTTCCGGCTAGAGACGATCCACGACAGACCTCATGGCAAGCCCGGACAACCTATGGAGCTCGGCCCACTCGGCCATTTGCTCATTTAACAGCAGCGGACGCGCTGGAGCATTGAACTGCGACCAGAACAACTTTTCCACTTTGTGATCTTTTTTATCTTCGAAAAACTTGGTCGCATCAGCAGCACTCACGGCCAAATCCAGGTACGCATCCGCAGAACTCCATAATTGATCCAGAAGGGCATAGTTAGGATCTCCGAACTTCGTCCGCAACAAAAAGGGCTTCCCAGCCGTGATATTTCTGGCTTGACGTAGCTCCTCCTTCGCCGCTCTGATTTTAGAGCGGGTTTCCTTAGCTGCTACCATGGCTTTCTCCAGGTCCGTCGTCTTCGTTTGACTTTCCCTTTCGAGAAGCTCATAACGGTCGGCGGCATCTTTCAACTCAACAGCCATCTTGGCTATTTTCTCTTTGCTCTCGCAATGTGCAGCCTGTTCGGCTCTTAATTCTTCGACCGCCTTTAGGGCGGCCGCATCACTCCTCCTGGCTTGTTCCTTGGCTCGGGCAAGTTCCGCCCAAAGGGTCTCCACGGCGGCAGCTCCATCTGCAGTCACAACATATTATAGATACTAGCATCATGCCCCTCTTAATATATGTTGACCATCGGAGAATACATACCCTGTGCCTCGTCGAGCCGCCTGTTTACAAGCACGATGTCGGCATCCGCCGCATCAAGTTGCCGCTTCAGTTCGACAAACTCCCCAGTCCGGCTAGCCACCGGACCCTCAGCCACCTGCACATGAAGGCGGCATGATTATTACCTAGGACTATGATCCTCCGTTTGCCGCCTTTTTCGACAGCAACCAGAGTCTCAGGGGTTACTATCTGCATAGGGCACACCTGGCGTGTGCGGTACCGTCAAGAATATGCATATTACTTTGCGTACCACAAAGCCTCTCAGCAGGCTCATAAAAGCTTCATGCAACCAGCTTTCGGCGGATGAAATCCTTTCAACCACCGTACCCATTAACGTACGATGCGCCTCTGAGATAGCCGCTTGCTCCAGAAGACTCATCAATGCGTCCGGTTGCGCACCGGACAGCCCCAGACTTTTTATGTTGCTCCCTTTAGGAGCCGAATACTCCAGACTTCGGGAGGCTGAAGGATTACCTTCTGGCCTTGGCGGATCAGGAGAAATCCTCTGTGACGACACCTCTGGGTCGCCCGCCTCATGAGGCGGGGAGGTGTTTCGCTCTCCATCATCTCCGGAAGAAGATCCCCCGAAGAAGAACTCTGTCGAGAAGGGCTACGATCCGAACTACAAGACATATGTCTCGGTTATTGTCCTCGGAAATAAAGTAGGATATGTTTACTATAAAGTACTTTTGTCTACTTACAGCTCGGTGGGGGGCTGACCCCCATGCGGGCACTGTGCGGTAAGGATACCCTCCGGGGTAGGACCCCCTGACGAAGATTTCTTCCCTCATTTGGAAACCATTGTTTCCAAGTCTTCAGAGGCGGTCCTCTTCCTTCCTTGGGGAGAGGGGATTTTAGATTCTTCTCCCCGGTTATCCTCCTTCGCGGAGGCACTAATTCCCCCGGCCTGGATTAATAATGAGTGCGGCCAGCTTTCGGCTTCTTTATTCCCCCCTTTATCTTCCCCTGATGGCGCTTGATAAGGCGCGAGCTCAAGCATTCTGGCCAGTACTGGATCTGTCGAGCCTTCGGGAAGGGGGGCCGAACACCTGATCATCTTCGCCTTTTTTACCCAGTCCTGGTCAAAGAGCGACTTTTCAGAATGATGTTGTGATAAATAAAGATACAGCAAGTTCGGCCGAAGAATTACTTACTTGGGTGTCTGGACGATTGCAGTTTAGACCCGCATCCTCGGTGCTGTCCGAACACTTTATTCGTGATCCGAAGAACAATCCGTACATCTCTTCGAGCGTCACACTGAAGAATTGCTGAATAGTTCGCGGTCCTTCCGGGTTGAACACCCACATACGGAGAGGTCGACGTTCGCAAGGAAGGACTCGACGAATTAGCATGACTTGCATTACCTTGACAAGGCTGACATCTCTCTCTCGGAGATCTCAGATGCGACTCTGCAATATCGGCACATCATTTACTGGCCCCCAGTCCAGCCCCTTGTTGACCCATGACGCCAGTTGTGGCGGGGGGGCGAGCGGAAGGCTGGGGCGGCTACCCACTTAGTACCTCGGGGAGCTGTGATGTAAAACCACTCCCGTTGCCATAAGATGGACACCTCCGAGAAGGAACCCTTTGGCCATGGAGCATCGGCGCCTTTGCTTATTATGGCACCTCCGCTATGTGTCGCCCATTAATCATCTTCGGCTTCACATTAAAGGTCTTGAGCCATAAGCCGAAGTGTGGGGGCGTGGAGGAAGGCCTCACACACGACGATGAATGACGAGATGTGAAGGATGGAATCCAGGGCCAGATCATGGAAATCGAGCCCGTAATAGAACATGAGCCCTCTAACAAAGGGATCTAGACTAAAGCCTAGCCCTCGGAGGAAGTGGGAAACGAATACGACACTCTCACTGGGTTCGGGAGTGGGAATGACCTGCCCTCGAGCAGGCAGCCTCTGCGAGATTTCGGCGGTCAGATACCTAGCTTCTCTTAGCCTCTGGATGTCCTCCTCTGTGATAGAGGAGGGCATCCACCGACCTTGAAGGTTGGATCCGGACATGATTGAAGGTTCGATGCGCCTAGCCTGAGCCTTGGGTGTTGGAACTCAAGGTGGGGGAAGGATTCGATTGATTGCGAGAAGAAAAGGACAGGCCTTGGCCCCTTTATAAAGAGGGTGAATATCAAGCGTCCTCCGCGTGGCTGTTTTTAACTTGCCTAAAATCAAGGACTCATACCAATAGGCACGATTGGGTTACCCATCCCGGTATTGATGAGAATCCCGTGATAAGGGGAACACGATCTCTGGTTCGACAAGACGTGCCAATAAAACCGCCTCGCGAAACGTGCAGTGGCAGGCTGGGAGAAACGGTTCGAATAATGACCAGGCCGTGGTGTGATGTCACGTTATGAAAAGTTGTCAGCAGATTAGATTTGTGGAAATATTATTCTCTCTACGGTGGTATGTGGAATTTGTTTTGCAGAGCCGGACACTATCCTTGTGTTCAAAATCTTCTATGGAGTATTCGGAGGAAGAACCCGCCTTGCAATGCCGAAGACAATCTGCGCGCCGGACTCATCGTCATTGAAGCCTGGTTCAGGGGCTACTGAGGGATTCCTGGACTAGGGGGTCCTCGGATAGCCGGACTATATACTTTAGCCGGACTGTTGGACTATGAAGATACAAGATTGAAGACTTCGTCCCGTGTCTGGATGGGACTCTCCTTGGCGTGGAAGGCAAGCTTGGCAATACGGATATGTAGATCTCCTCCCTTGTAACCGACTCCGTGTAACCCTAGCCCCCTCCGGTGTCTATATAAACCGGAGGGTTTAGTCCGTAGGACAACAACAATCATACCATAGGCTAGCTTCTTGGGTTTAGCCTCTACGATCTCGTGGTAGATCAACTCTTGTAATACTCATATCATCAAGATCAATCAAGCAGGAAGTAGGGTATTACCTCCATCGAGAGGGCCTAAACCTGGGTAAATATCGTGTACCCCGCCTCCTGTTACCATCCGCCTTAGACGCACAGCTCGGGACCCCCTACCCGCGATCCGCCGGTTTTGACACCGACACACACCCACTTAGTTTGTTTTTTTGAGCTTGCATACACTTATAGCTCTAGTGCATCCGTTGCATGGCAATCCCTACTCACTCACATTGATATCTATTGATGGGCATCTCCATAGCCCGTTAATACGCCTAGTTGATGTGAGACTTTCTCCTTCTTTTTGTCTTCTCCACAACCACCATATTCTATTCCACCTATAGTGTTATATCCATGGCTCACGCTCATGTATTGTGTGAAAGTTGAAGAAGTTTGAGAACATGAAAAGTATGAAACAATTGCTTGGCTTGTCATCAGGGTTGTGCATGATAAAATACTCTGTGTGATGAATATGGAGCATAGCCAGACTATATGATTTTGTAGGGATAACTTTCTTTGGCCATGTTATTTTGAGAAGACATGATTGTTTTATTAGTATGCTTGAAGTATTATTGTTTTTATGTCAATATTAAACTTTGGTTTCCAATCTTATGGATCTGAATATTCATGCCACAATAAAGAAGATTACATGGGTAAATATGTTAGGTAGCATTACAAATCAAAAATTCTGTTTTTATCATTTACCTACTCGAGGACGAGTAGGAATTAAGCTTGGGGATGCTTGATACATCTCCAACGTACTTGTAATTTTTTGTTGTTCCATGCTATTATATTATCTGTTTTGGATGTTTTATATACATTAATATGCTATTTTATATTATTTTTGGGACTAACTTATTAACCTAGAGTCCAGTCCCAATTTCTGTTTTTTTCCTTGTTTTTGAGTTCTACAGAAAAAGGAATATCATATGGAGTCCAAACGGAATAAAACTTCCACGATGATTTTTCTTGGACCAGAAGACATCCACGGAGCTTGGAGAGGGGGCCAGAAGAGTCCTGAGGGCACCACAAGCCCTCAGGTCGCGCTCTAGGGGGCGCGCCTCCCTGGCTTATGGGCCCCTCGGGAGTCCTCCAACCCTAATACTTGCGCTATAAATTCCCAAATATTCCCAAACCAACAGAAGCGTCCACCAAAATAATTTTGCACCGCCGCAAGCCTCTGTTTCCGCGAGATCCCATCTTGGGGCCTTTTCCGGCACCCTACCGGAGGGGGATTCGATCACGGAGGGCATCTACATCAACTCTATTGCCCCTTTCGATGAAGCGTGAGTATTTTACCGCATACCTACGGGTCCATAGCTAGTAGCTAGATGGCTTCTTCTCTCTCTTTGATCTTCAATACAATGTTCTCCTCGATGTTCTTGGAGATCTATCTGATGTAATATTCTTTTGAGGTGTGTTTGTCAAGAGCCGATGAATTGTGGATTTATGATCATATTATCTATGAATTTATTTGACTCTCTTCTGAATTCTAATATGCATGATTTGACATCTTTGTATTTCTCTTCGAATTATCGGTTTGGTTTGGCCAACTAGATAGGTTTTTCTTTCAATGGGAGAGGTGCTTAGTTTTGGGTTAAATCTTGTCGTGTCCTCACCCAGTGACAAAGTAGGGGTAAAGAGGCACGTATTGTATTGTTGCCATCAAGGGTAACAAGATGGGGTTTTCATCATATTGATTGAGTTTATCCCTCTACATCATGTCATCTTACTTAAGGTGTTACTCCATTCTTATGAACTTAATACTCTAGATGCATGCTGGATAGCGGTCGATGTGTGGAGTAATAGTAGTAGATGCAGGCAGGAGTCGGTCTACTTGACACAGACGTGATGCCTATATTCATAATCATTGCCTTCGATACCGTCATAACTTTGTGCTTTTCTATCAATTGCTCGATAGTAATTTGTTCACCCACCGTATTATTTTCTTTCAAGAGAGAAGCCTCTAGCGAAACCTATGGCCCCCAGATCTATTTTCCATCATATATTTTCAGATCTATAAACCAAAAATACCTTGCCGCAATTTATTTACTTTTATTTTGTTTTACGTTTTAGTAATCTTTTATATCTATCTCTATCAGATCTCATCCTTGCAAGTGACCGTCAAGGGATTGACAACCCCGTTATCGTGTTGGGTGCAAGTGTTTGATTGTTTGTGCAGATGCATAGATTGGAGACTTATGTGTACGTCGTACTGGATTCATACCTTGGTTCTCAAACTGAGGGAAATAATTATCTCTACTTTGCTGCATCACCCTTTCCTCTTCAAGGAAAAACCAATGCAGGCTCAAGAAGTAGCAGCAGGTAGTCCTCTTTGGCAACCTTTAATCTTTTCGCCAATAATAGCAGCAGTCCCCGGGTCCGGGTTATCTTCTCTGCAATCACCGGGGTTCTTGAATTTGTGGAAACGGCCAAATCTACCGAGTCATGTCTGTGTAGCCCCCGATTCTTAAGATGACTCAAGGAATTGGCTTGAGATTCTTCATACTTTGGCTATTTGATAAGGCTGCATATAGTTGATAGCTGGAAACTGGAGGCAATGTGGCGAGTTAATGATCTTTGTGATGCTCGCCGTATGTCCTCCCATGCCTTAGTATTTTCTCTTGGTCGGGCTCTCCTGGCTCTTCTAGGGCCATTTTCTTCCCTGATTCTTTATTGTCGGCATTTGAGTTGTCGGCTCAATGGTGGACGGGTCATATTGCTTCGCCATGGACGGTTCTTCTGCGGCCAGCTCCTTGTTTTCTCAATGTGTTGAAGGAGACCAGATCATAGGGACAACATGTCAATGCGCATATCCATTGGGTAACCCGGTGCAGGCGGGGGCTGATAATGTATTATTACTTGCTCCAGAGTTGTTGGAGTAGACCGGGCCACAGGGGTGGTGGTCTGCGCACGCCTGCTGAGCAAGTCGCATAGACGGACACTGCTCTGGTGTGTTGATGTAGATGCGGTAATCGTTCACGATATTGGAAGCCGGCATGGGCGGGCGAGTCGTTCGTGACATGTTGGTGTAAACTGGAACGCAGGGGCGGCTGCTTGCACACACGTTAGTTGAGCAATGCAGCACGGTCAGATGCTAGTGCATGATAATGTTGGCGCGAGCTCCGTTTGTGCGGTATAACACCTCTTTTGTAACAAGGACTTGTCCTGCATATAAAAGTATTGGAGACAGAATAATTTTCTCAAAAGAAATGGAAGTGTGCTGATAAACAATACCACACAGATATAACCGGATTTATTTGAACAACACATGATCCATGTGCAATGCCCACCGGGATGTCCAATGGATGAGACTCGCCCTGATATTTCATGTTGTAGATCGATCCACATTTTGAAGTAGACCAACACGACGGCGGTGGTGTCACAATCCTAGCATTGTTTGCAATTAGTGGCACAAGCATCCATGCATCATGTCTAAATTACTTCTTTAATTTGAAATGGGGATTAGTAAATCCTAGCACCAAATGAAATTCAAATAGGTTCAAATAAAATATTTTTCAATGACCCAGAATGCCCTTTGGAAATGTTCATGATTTTTGATAAAGGTGAAAACCTCTGCCAAAAATGATGAACATATTTATAGGTCATTCCTGGATTTTTGAATTAAATCATAAACTATTTGACTTTGGGCATGTAAACACTATAAATAATTTAAATGCTCAAATAATGTCGGAACTATTTGTGGGCCACTGAACTAATTCAGAAAGTGCTCATGAATATTTCTAGGATTTATAAAATTGATTTGGTTTTTTTAAAATTGGATCAAAAACAAACTGCAAATTAGAAAACAGAAACAAAAATTGAAAAGCGTTAGAACTCACCTGGCTTACCTGTCCAGCCCTGTGCGGCCTGCTGCTGAAGCCGGCCCAGCCCAGCCACCTCCCTTGCCAGTTGTCTTCCTCCTCTCGCCAGAAGGCAGAGGGGAAGCAGTGCACAGCGCTCGCGTGCGCGGGCACGCAGCTGCCTGCCTGGCCCCTCCCTGGCCAGCGCGACGCTGGGATTGTCTCCCCGTGGCCTCCGAAACCCACCAACCCCTTGCTCACTCTTTCCCCTTCGCCCCCCTTGCTCTCTTCACGCCATGGCCGACGCACGCCCGAGCTCGTCGCCACCGTAGTCGTGCCCACAGCCGCCCTCGAGCCTCTCCGACCTATCCTCGAGCTCCGCCTCGACTGCCTCGTCCTCTCCACCGAGTTGCGCGATGCCGGACGCCCCCGAACGCCCTCACCGCCATCTTCTTCAACCTCGGTCGCCGGAGATCCCTCTCGGCGTGTCGCTCAGCCTCGACCCTCGCCGGCCTCGCCGTCTGTGCCAAACGAACCTCTGTGAGCCCCCGATCGAAACCCCCCTTACCTCGTCGTCGTGCGCATCCTCTAGCTAGCTCCACATCCGGAACCGGGAGCTCTACGTCGCCGGCAATGTCACTGCCGTCGCTGCAGCCGTTGAGGCTCGAAATCGAGCGTGTCACCATTATCTGCACGCTCCTAGGAGCATGGAACGCCCACCAACTCCTCCTCCCGTGTACTCTAACACCGAGCCCGACGTCGCCCGGACTCCGGCGGCCGCAAGCGAGCTCGCCGCCGTCGACTCCGGCCACCCCAGGCCCGGAGACCACCACCATCCGACGCGCCATCGTGCCAGCTCTCCGTAGGACCAAAGGGCGCACCGAACGGTGCATCATAGGCGAAACCCGAGCCCCTCCAGTGTGCCCCCGCCGCGTTTTTGGTCGCCACCGACGTACCTCCGGTGACGCTGACATCGCAAAGTCATTAGCCGCTAACAGCCTAGTTATTTAACATCTAGTGACACTGACAGCCGGGCCCCACCGGTTTAATTAACCAGCTAACGAAATAAGTTAGAATTAATCAAAGGCCAGTGGCCCCACGCGTCAGCATTGACCTCGCTGACGTGGCCGTTGACCGACCCCACTCGTCAGTGACCAAGCCAGCAATTTGACACTGACCAATGGGTCCAACATGTCAGGTTTGACCTGGGCTGATGCTGTTGACCTGATGACGTCAGGCTCACGCAATAATGCTTTTCTGGGATTTTCAATAAATCATTAATGATTTATTTATTTCAGAAAATGTTTAAAACTTCTAAAATTCATAGAAATTAAACCATAGCTCAGAATGAAAAGATTTATATTTGAAAAATTATCAGAAAAATCCAATCTTTCCATCTGTATTGGTTTCATGCATGTCAGAACACTTTAACCTTGTTGTTTAAGTGATACAAGCTAATGCAATAATATGACTTCATATCATGGGCTTTCATTTGAATCTTTGATTCAAATGGACTCAAACCAACCTATTTTAGAATGCATTAGCCAAAACACACCCATATTGCCATGCCATAGCATGCATCATATTGTTGCATATTGCCATGTGATGATTGTGTTCCAATGTGTCTTTCGTGGTAGGTTCTGCCTCCGAGGATACCCACGAATATCCGACTGAAGGGCCGTATCCTACTACCACTCCATCAGGCAAGCAAAACCCCCCTTGTTCATTTCGATACAATCCCACTCTCTTGCCTCTGCTCTCTTTTACTGCATTAGGACAACAACGATTCAATTGTTACATGTTGCGGTAGTTGAACCCCTTATCCTCTACATGACATGTCATTGCCACAGTAAATAGATGAAACCCACTAGCATGAGTAGGAGTTGTTTGAGCCCTGATGTGCCTACTCATTCATGTTTGTTTGTCATGCCTGCTACTGCTTAGAGTTGAGTCAGGTCTGATTCATCGGGAATGAATTGGAGGTGTGTGAACATGTCTTACTGTTGAGAGCTAAGTGTGTGAACACGATTTGGTAAAGGTAGTGGTGAGAGGCCATGTAGGAGTACATGGTGGGTTGTCTCATTGAAACCGTCCTCAGGAATCGAGTTCTGTGTTTGTGATCCATGAACAGCTACTACCACACATTGGGATCCTTAATTGACTCTCTCGGCTTCTTAACCACCCTTGTCCTCTGTCCAGGAGTTGCAAGTAGTTTCTGGTGTTTGTAGTATGCTGGAGGCCGTGCGCAGCGCTGACTCGCGGGGTGGGCTGTGATGTGGTAGGCACGTGGCACGGTGTACCGGGTGCCTGTTTGGTGTCTCGGGAACCCTGCTCACATCGTTCGGGGCCGTATGTGGAAACTTCGGCCGGACTCCCTACGGATGGAACCTGAATAGGCGATAAACCTAGACTAGAGACTTGAGTGTTTAGGTAGGCCGTGGCCGACACCCTCGCTAGGCTTCTGCTTGAAGGTTGCCGAGATACATGAGGTGTACATGGCGGTAAGTGGCGAGAGCGTGTGTCAAGAAGTACACCCCTGCAGGGTTAACATCATCTATTCGAATAGCCGCGTCCGCGGTAAAGGACTTCTGGGTTGCCTATAACAGTTCATAGACAAGTGAAAGTGGATACTCTAAAATGCGCAAGATAAGTGTGAGTGCTATGGATGGCCTTCTCGTAGGGAGACGGGAGTGGATCCATAGTGGTGTATTGATATGTTGAATGTGTGGACTCGTGTGCACCACCTCAAAAGAGTTACTTGCACTCGTAGTTCAGGATAGCCACCGAGTCAAAGCTGTCTTGCTGTAATCAAACTCCACCACCCCCTTTATTGATACTGATGCATATGTAGCTAGTTCTGATGTAAGTCTTGCTGGGTACATTTGTACTCACATTTGCCTATCTTATGTTTTGCAGAGAGACATCAATCTTGCTAGTAGTTCTGTGTGGACTTCGACGTTTAGCTTGATACCTCAGCTACGATCTTGTGCCCTCGGCAGGATCTGGTAAATAGTCAGGCTTCTCAGCCTTTTTCATTTGTAGATGTCTGTACTCAGACATGTTAAGCTTCCGCATGTGCTTTGACTTGTATGCTCTGAATGTTGGGTCATGAGACCCATGTTTGTAATATCTCGCTCCTCGGAGCCTAATGAATAAATACTTGGAGTCATAGAGTTTTGTTGTGATGCCATGTTGTATTTACACATATCGAGCATATTGTGTGTATGATTGAAATGCTTGGTATGTGTGGGATCCGACAACCTAGTTGTTTATCCTTGGTAGCCTCTCTTAAGGGGAAATGTCGTCTTGTTCTTCCATGAGCCATAGTAGTCCGCTACAGCCCGGTTCACCAGAGTCCTGTTAGCGCAGTGCTACAGCCCGGATTCGCACGCTGCTGACTGACATGCTCGATGTTGATTCATGTATGCCTGTCCCCGTAAGATAGTGCCACTTTGGGTTCACGACTAGTCATGTCGGCCCGGGTTCTCTGTCATATGGATGCTAGCGACACTATCATATACGTGAGCCAAAAGGCGCAAACGGTTCTGGGCCATGGTAAGGCGACACCCGTGGGAATACCGTGCGTGAGGCTGCAAAGTGATATGAGGTGTTACCGGCTAGATCGATGTGACTTGGAATCGGGGTCCTCATAGGTGGGCTGCCTGCATGGCCGTCAAACACGCCGACATTTTGTCGATGCTGGTACAATCTCCACGGGACGATGTTGTTGAGGAGATCTGAATCGGTCAGCCGGGTTGGAGAATCGTGTAGTCATCCAAAACGGGTCAACAATGGTCGAGGTAAAGTAGCAGTTGCCACCCACGGCGGCTCCAAATTGCACACGGTAATGTCGAGGTCAATCGAGTCCTCCTAACCAGACAGCCGGCTCACCATTTTTTTCTTTTTTTAAGGCAGCCAACGGGCCCACTACTTGCTTTCTTTTACTTTCTTAAGCCGGTACAAAGGGCGCACAGGGTGCTTCATGCCGTGGCGCTTAACACGGGAGCTGGTGGCGGAGGTGCATGATGCAGCCGACTGGAGGGTTGGCAGGGGAGCCGGCGGGCAGCTCATGGCAAGTCGGCCGCGGGGACCGGATGAGAGGAAAGGAGCCGGAGGCATGGCGGGGCGAATTGGGCAGGGGGCGAGTGGCTGTGGCGGCGGCTTCAAGCGAGGGCCTCGACAATGTAGGAAATGCCTGATACGTCCCCGTCGTATCTACTTTTCCTAACGCTTTTCCTCTTGTTTTGGACTCTAATTTGCATGATTTGAATGAAACTAACCCGGACTGACTATGTTTTCAGCAGAACTACCATGGTGTTGTTTTTTGTGCAGAAATAAAAGTTCTCAGATTCAAACGAAACTTTGCGATGATTTTTTATATATTAAAAGAGAATTACTGGAGCCAAGAACCACCGGAGCGGGCCCCTGGGTGAGCACAACCCACTAGGGCGCCCCCCCCCCCTCAAGCGCGCCCACGCCCAGGCGGGTTGTGCCCACCTGGTTGCCCCGCAGACCCTGAATCCAATTCCATAAACACCTATTTTTCCAGAAAAAATCGGGGAGGATGAATTATCTCGTTTCGCGATACGGAGCCGCCGCCACCTCCTGTTCTTCATCGGGAGGCCAGATCTGGAGTCTGTTTTGGGCTCCAGAGAGGGGGATCTTCGTTCTTCGTCATCACTAACCCTTCTTCATCGCCAATTCCATGATGCTCCCCACCGGGAGTGAGTAATTGTTCGTAGGTTTGCCGGTCGGCAAGGAGTTGGATGGGATTCATCATGTAATCGAGTTAGATATGATAGGTCCATATCCCTAGTATCCACTATGTTCTGATACTGATGTTGATATGAATTTGCCATGCTTAATGCTTCTCACTTTGGGCCCGATTGCCATGATTTCAGATCTAGACCGTTTATGTTATCACCATTATATCTATGTTCTAGATCTGATCTTGCAAGTTATATTCACCTATTATGTGTTATGATCTGTAAACCCCGGAGTGACAGTAGTCGGGATACTTTCTGATGATGACCGTAGTTTGAGGAGTTCATGTATTCACTATGTGTTAATGCTTTGTTCTGGTTCTCTATTAAATGGAGGCCTTATTATCCCTTAGTTTCCATATGGACCCTGCTGCCACGGGAGGGTAGGACAAAAGATGTCATGCAAGTTCTTTCCATAAGCACGTATGAGTATTTACAGATTACATGCCTACATTATATTTATGAACTAGCGCTAGTGCCGTATCGCCCTAGGTTATGACTGTTATATGATGAATATCATCCAACGAATCCACCGATCCAATGCCTACGAATTTATCTTATATTGTTCTTGCTTAGTTACTACTACTATTGTTACTGTTACACTTGCTACAAAACCATAGCTATCATTGTTACTGTTACTATTGTTGTTGCTTCTACTATCAAAACTATCATACTACTTTTCTACTAATCACTTTGCTGCAGATAATTAATCTCCAGGTGTGCTTGAATTGACAACTCACTGCTAATACCAGCAAATATTCTTTGGCTTCCCTTGTGTTGAATCAATAAATTTGGGTTGAATACTCTACCCTCGAAAACTGTTGAGACCCCCTATACTTGTGGGTTATCAAGATTTTTTTCTGGCGTCGTTGTCGGGGAGCATATCTATATTTGTTGTGTCACTTAGGATTATTATCAATTTATCACTATGAAGAATCTGAAAGATACCAAGACTAAGATATTTCCCTCTAACACGAGGGGTGGTAAGGAACTGCCATCTAGCTCTGAACTTGATTCGCCTTCTATTTTGAGTAAACTTGCAACACGACCACATGCTATTAATTCTGATATGTCGCAATTTATTGATGATGCTACTTCTGCTATGGATAATGCTTATGATGATGCTAGTACCTTGCTTGATGATTGTGTGCCACTAGGTGATTTTCTTGATGAACAAATTACTAGAGCTAAAGAGAATGAAATTACTGAAACTGATGAAATACCTGAATCTGAAAATCTTGAGACACCAATTAGACCTAGTCCTCCTAGATATGAATTGCCTAAGATACCAGAAGGTTATGTTATGGATGAGGAGACAACTAGATACTTTCTTGTTTGCAGTGATAGGGATGATCTTAAGAAATTATTATGCAAAATGAAACAAAAATCTTTGAATGCTAGAAGGAAATGTGATCCTAAGTTTGCTACTTCACCTATCTTTGTTAATGATAAGGATTATGAATTCGTTGTCGACCCAGAGTTAATTACTTTGGTTGAATCTGATCATTTCCATGGTTATGAAACTGAAATTGTAGTGGCACACCTTACTAAGTTGAATAACATAGCCACCCTACTTGCTCATGATGAGAAAGTTCGCTACTACTATATTCTCAAATTATTTCCATTCTCATTAAAGGGTGATGCTAAGACTTGGTATAATACTCTTGCTCCTGGTTGTGTGCGTAGTCCCTAGGATATGATTTATTACTTCTCTGAAAATATTTTCCTACTCATAAGAAACAAGCTGCCTTACAGGAAATATTTAACTTTGTGCAAATAGAAGAAGAGAGTCTCCCACAAGCTTGGGGGAGGCTTCTCCAATTGCTAAATGCTTTGCCTGATCATCTATAGAGCCCAAGACACGATTCTATCCCAATCACGCGATGAATTCATGATTGGGGCACAAACGCATTTCGAGCGCCTAGCAAGGTGGATATCATTACAACATACCATGTAGTGAATAGATGAGAATACATGATAAAGGCTTACACTCGCCATAAGCTACAACATGAATACAATAGTACATCAATACATAGCAATCATCATACAGAAGAGCAAGATTCGACTACGGATGAAATGAAACTAAAAAGAAGAACGACATCCACCCTACTAATCCTAGGCTCCTGACAAGGAACCTATCCTTCGATCGAAGAAGAAGAAGCAGAAGAAGAACTCCAAAACAAGCAAGCATCGCTCTCGCGTCATATCATCGCATTACCTGTACCTGCGGTTGTTGTTGTAGTAATCTATGAGCCACGAGGACTCAGCAATCCCATTACCAGGGTTATCAAGACTAGCAAAGCTTAATGGGTATGGAATGGATAAGGGGTGAGGTTGCAGCAGCTTGCAGCAGCACTAAGCATTTTATGTTTGCTAACTTATGAGTACATGAATAAGAAGAGAAACTACGCATAACGGTCACAAAATAGTAATGATCAAGAAGTGATCCTGAACTACTTACGATTCAATCATAACCCCACCGCGTTGTCTTCTCGAACTCACTCGAAAAGAGATGGTCACGGTTACGCACGCGGTTGGTGTATTTTAATTCGGATCTAGTGTCAAGTCTCTACAACCGGATATTATAAATTTCCCATCTACCACATAACCGCTGGCACGGCTTCCGAAAAGATTAAACCCTGCAGGGGTGTCCCAACTTAGTCCATCAAAAACTCTCACGGTCCACCGAGGAAAATCCTCCATTCTGGAACAACCCGATCAAGCTCGGAATCCTGGTAAGACCTCCCGACGTGCCGACACCCTGATAGGAGCCGCGCATATCTCGTCTCAGGCCACAGTCGGATGGGTCAAGCTACGAGTAAAACTAGACCTCGAGTTTCCCCGTGCTGGCCCGCAGGTTGCCCGGTTTGGACCAACACTCAAGAGGAGCACTGGCCCGGGTTGTTAATTAATTATCCTCGGGGTCCGGAAAGTCCCTATGCAAGTTTTAGCTTTTATTAGGCAAATGGTTAAACCAAAGTTGGGCCTTGCTGGAAGAGTTCTATTCAAAGCAAACTCTCAAGGGGGGGCCTTAAACCCTGACCATATTAGGAACACAAAATCAAGGAACATAACACTGGTATGACAGAAACTAGCGTGGCAAGAACGGAATAAAACACCAGGCAAAAGGTCGTGCCTTCCACCCTTTACCAAGTATATAGATGCATTAATTAAATAAGAGATATTATGATATCCCATGATATCCATGTCCCAACATGCAACAACCTGCGACTGCACCTGCAACTAGCAACGCTATAAGTGGGGCCGAGCAAAGCGGTAACATAGCCAATCAACGGTTTGCTAGGATGATGGAAATGTTAGAGGCTTATCATGCCAATCAACGGTTTGCTAGGATTACCAAAAATCCTCATATGCATATTTCGAATTTGGTACTGTTCTGCCTAAAACCATATTTTATTGTTGTTAAACAGCAAAGTAAAGTGCACCATCTTATTCTATGCATTTTTTCACCCCATTTACATATAAAGTTTAATTAATTCGAAGCTACGGTTATTTGGTTATGAAATAAACCATTTTAACATGGCATTAATGCATGCAAACAGCAAGTTTAAGCATTTTTAACATGGATGAAAATTGCATATTATGAAACTGGATGAAATTCTTGGCATTTACATATATGAGTCGTTTTAATATGATGCACGATTGTTGAGTTATTATATGCATGAACATGAAGGGCTTTTCTGTAAAACTCTGATAGTAGAAAAAAACATGACACAGGCCGAATGTGGTGCATGTTGGGCCAACAGAGAGGTGGGGTTGTGGGGAGCTCACCCGAGGGCCAAGCCCAAGTCGGCTGGGTGCAAGGAGGTCGGGCCTTGGAGCGTGCTGTGGTCAACAAGAGGTGTCGAGGAAGAACCATCGCCCTCCTCTGCCTGAACTGCTGCTGCTTGATGCAGCGAAGGAGACCAGCGGCTGGAGGGGTGCTTGCCGCGAAGGGACTTGGCTGGAGGACGGGGAGCATGGCAGAGATGGCCAGGACGGTCCCGATCTAGGCAGATACGAGGCGGAGGAGCGGCGGCTAGCTCCTGCACCAAAAGGCAGCAGCAATGATAGGGGTCAAAACCAGGAGCGCGAGGAGGAAAAGGAGGTCCGGCTCGAGCAGCAAGATGGACCTGAGGAAGCGGGGAGAAGGCAACTTGCAGGCACGGTTGAGGAAGGGGCGCCGGGAGTGGGAGGTTGTAAGGTGCAGGTGGAGGAGCTCAGCGTCCATGGCGGCATCCATGGCCGGGAGGCGCTGTTCGGTTCCTGCACAGACATAGGAGAGAGTGGGAGCACGCTGTGGGAGAGAGTTTGGGCAGGAGGAAGAGAAGAGATGGGGCTGCGAGGGGGTCCTGCTAGAGGTGGTCACCGGCGGTGACGTTGTTGACGAGGTGGCAGTCGAGGCAAGCTCCTGGCAGGGGCCCAAGCCAAGCCAACCCGATACTCCGGCTGGTGTGGCAGTGAGGCGAGGGAGCTCATGCTCCTGGACGAGGGGAGGTGAGGTGCTGTGGTGGTGGATCGAGCAGGTGGAGAGCTTTCGCACCGGTTGGGCCGGCGCACAGATCAAGGGAGGTGGGTGTTGTTGCGGGTTGTCTTGGGTGGAGCGGATCAGGAAGGTGGAGGCTGGTAGGTTGGGGATGGATCAGGATGAGATCCCGAGGAAGACAGTGGCAGCGGCAGAGAGGGATCGATGGGACATCTCCCTAGATTCTAGGTTCTAGGGTTGTCTCGTGTCTATATAGCAGGTGGTTAGGGACTAACCGGGCCCTCCGATTATGATCGAACGGTCGAGATAAATAGGTGAGGGAGTCCAAATGAGATACCGAAGATATTTTAGGGATGTTCGGGGTTGATCCGGACCCATCGGTGACGACTGAGTGGTTCGGTACGGGGAAGTTTCAGATGCGCATGCGAGGGGGTGTGTGCACTATGCAAAGAGGCTAGACAATTAGAGAGAGGGGAAATCAAAGACAACGGGGGCTGAAAAAAGGCCACGGAGAAGACAAGAGAGAATAGAGTGGTCCGGTTGGTCTAAGAGAAGGTCAACAGAGACAAGGAAGGAGCGGCAACCACGAACGGATGCAATTTTTTGAAAAACATGTGGATGTAATGCACATGATGCCATGACGAATGCAGCAAACAGATAAAACACACAGCAACAACGAAATAACTTGAAGGCATGTGGTGCATCGATCTCGAGTTGTCACAACCCTCCCCGACTTACAAGAGATCTCGCCCCGGGATCTAGGGATGACAACGGAAAGAAGAGGTATAACAAAGTTGCTTGTTCGACAAATGAGTGAAACCACAAAACTTAAGAGGTTCAAAAACTTGAAATAAAGAATACAACGGAGACGAACAAGATTGCAAACAGTCCGTTGGACAAAACGAACAAGGAATATGATGAGACCAAGAGCTTAGGGGACAAGATAGACTTTGAAGCCACTCCGGTAATAAAAGAATGATCAAACGAAAGCAAAGTTGAAAAGAACAAGATGAAGCCTTGCAATGATTTAGATGGAGCTTCAAAATGATATAATTTAAATAACTTGGAGCTCCGGTAAATAAAGAAGGAACCCTTCGAATCGAGGATTTATTCATCATGAACAAACTCCGGAAAGAAGGAATTCAATCACCTTGAGGAAAACCAGAATAAGATTTCCGTTATGCTTATCCTTCACGAAATTAAATGGATGACAAGCAAAGGATTTGACATACTACTTATTCCCATTGAAAAAGGATTGAGGAGAGATATAGCACAAACTTGGAAAAATCTTCAACGAATCACCGGTATGATTTCGGAAAGAACGAATGAATTGATATGGTAACAAAGGAAAAGGAATCTTAAACGAACTATGGTATGAATTTGAAAACGAACGAAGCAAAGAGAATGAAATGCCGGAAGAATTGGAAAACAAACAAAGATACTTGAGGGAATTTGGATACAAGATAACGAAGAGATCACGAGCTGACTAGAGATACCTGAACGATGCACCGGAAGAAATGGGGAATGAGGGCTGAACGTTGTGAATGAGGAATTATTCTGATATGATGGCCTCCATAATCAAAAGAAAGACACTACTGAAATGCTTCAGACGGATATGAAAAGAACTCTCACAATCGAAAACAATTATGAGGATGGCATGAAGCTAGAACCACGATACTTCAAGAGAATGGACCAAGATTTAGGAAACAAATCTTCTTCAACCTTCAAATGTTGAGAATGAAGACGAGGAACACACCAAAATTGTTGAGACACTCCGGAAGAATGAAAAGAGATAAGGTTGAGCCAAAGATGAAAATAATTTGGATGGGGTCTTGAAGGAGGCATCTGACTGATGAAAAAATCATTCTTACGTCAAACTTTGAAAAGAATTTGAGAATCACTCCGGAAAAATTAGAAGAGTCAGGTAAGATCCTGCGGGGAAATCTGTGGGTTATGGGCCCACTCAAAAGAAAACACCGTTGAATGATTTTTAAAGAGATATTGCACCGGTTGAATTAAATGGCTTCAATGAGATAACAACCTCAAAATAGCTTGAACGGATTGAGAATGGAAACACGAATCTTATGATATATCTTGAGCACTCTGGATATGAATAAAGAGAGGTGAATAACCGGCATGAGAAAGCATATGAAAGTATGAAAGGGATATGATCAACACCAAAAGCTTGCATTGACTCCACCGGAAAGGAAAAGAGATGATGAACTTGAAACTTCCTTAGGAGCATCATGAGAATCACCAGGTAAGAACTTTGATGAAAAAGAATGAAGAGACTTCACATCAATGAAATGGATACTTGTTTAAGAAATTTGAGTCCTTGAAGAAAAGGGTGGGATGGTGGAAAAAACAAAAGGAAACTTGGGATGGATGAAACAACAGTGTTGAGAAAACTAAGAATTGATCCTGCAAATGGGGAAAATGATAGGATCATCTTGAAGAGAAGCGCACCGGTTGGAAAAAAATGGACATGACAATCTCGACGATCAAGAAGGATTAGCACTCCCATAGAAATGTGAGAACACCGCTTAGAAAAGGTAAGGATCTACACTTGACATTGAAGCAACTTGAATACCACAACTCAAAATAAAACAAAGGATTTGGCTTCTAGAATAAGCCAGAAACGAATACATAAACCCTCATGAATTTGTTGGAAGGATAAACCTAGGTAACTACTTGAATTCCCACCTATGAACTCCCGAAATTCTCGGTTATGCAATCTAGTACAACAAGTACAAGGAGCAAAATATCATCACACAACTCCTAGCCGAGTTCTACGCTCCAAATGTACTTCCTCCGTCAACACATTATCAAGAACCTCGGAAATTGTGTACCTCAGACCTTCAAAAAACATTCGATATACTAGTTATGGCAATACATCTGATTGCTCTCCTCAGTACTAGGTGGTGCCAAACTACTCTCACCACAAAGAGTATAGAAGTGTTTTCAATGTCGGCGTCGTCTGGTATTGCGGAACTTAAACAATAAGCACTGTGACGAAAACATCTTGGAGCTCAACTCCCCGGGATACTGCCACAGCCCCTAAATGTCAGTAGGCACCAAGAAGAGAATTCCAGTTACATCGATATCGCAACGATTCCCACAATAACCGCGTGATCCTAAAAAAATTGACTGAAAAAGGAGAGTAATGGAAACAAAAACACCTACGTCACGATTCTTCGCCTGAGCGACGAAGTGGATAAGGAGTAAAAAGAATTCCTACTCTCCGACATAACTAGACTCAAAATAGTTTTTTGTCTAGGCTCGACAACGGCAACAGCTCGATCAATCAAGGGGGCTCCTGTGGTCAGTAAAGCTCTGATACCAACTTGTAGCGCCCAAGATGCGATTCTATCCAAATCACGCGATGACTTCATGATTGGGCACAAACGCATTTCGAGCGCCTAGCAAGGTGGATATCATTACAACATACCATGTATTGAATAGATGAGAATACAAGATAAAAGATTACACTCGCCACAAGCTACAACATGAATACAATAGTACACCAATACATAGCAATCATCATACAGAAGAGCTGGATCTCACTACTGATGAAATCAAACAAAAAAGAAGAACGACATCCACCCTGCTAATCCCAGGCTCCCGACAAGGAACCTATCCCTCGATCGAAGAAGAAGAAGCAGAAGAAGAACTCCAAAACAAGCAAGCATCGCTCTCACGTCATATCATCGCATTACCTGTACCTGCAACTGTTGTTGTAGTAATCTATGAGCCATGAGGACTCAGCAATCCCATTACCATGGGTATCAAGACTAGCAAAGCTTAATGAGTATGGAATGGATAAGTGGTGAGCTTGCAGCAGCACTAAGCATTGTATGGTGGCTAACTTACGAGTACAAGAATAAGAAGAGAAACTGCGCATAATGGTCACAAACTAGTAATGATCAAGAAGTGATCATGAACTACTTACGATTCAATTATAACCCCCACAGTGTTCTCTTGTCGAACTCACTCGCAAAGAGACAGTCACGATCACGCACGCGGTTGGTGTATTTTAATTCAGATCTGGTGTCATGTCTCTACAGCCGGATATTACAAATTTCCCATCTACCACATAACCACGGGCACGGCTTTCGAAAAGATTAAACCTACAAGGGTGTCCCAACTTAGTCCATCACAAACTCTCACGGTCCGCGGAGGAAAATCCTCCATTCCGGAACAAGTCGATCAAGCTCGGAATCCCGGATCACAAGACATTTCGACAATGGTAAAACATAACCAGCAAAACCTCTGGATGTGCCAACACCCTGATTGGATCCACGCGTATCTCGTCCCAGGCCATGATCGGATTGATCAAGCTACGAGTAAAACCAGACCTTGAGTTTCCCGTGGTCGCCCCTCAGGTTGCCCGGTTTGGACCAACACTCATGAGGAGCACTTGCCCGGGTTGTTGATTAATTATCCTTGAGGTACGCAAAGTCCTTATGCAAGTTTTAGTTGTTATTAGGAAAATGGTAAAACCAAAGTTGGGCCTTGCTGGAAGAGTTTTATTCAAAGCGAACTGTCAAGGGGGGCCCATAAACCCCGACCGTGTTAGGAACGCAAAATCAAGGAACATAACACCGGTATGACGGAGACTAGCGCGGCAAGAGTGGAACAAAACCCCAGGCAATAGGCCAAGCCTTCCACCCTTTACCAAGTATAAAGATGTATTAATTAAATAAGAGATATTGTGATATCCAATGATATCCATGTCCCAACATGGAACAACCTGCAACTGCACCTGTAACTAGCAACGCTATAAAAGGGGCTGAGCAAAGCGGTAACATAGCCAATCAAGGGTTTGCTGGGTTGATGGAAAGGCTAGAGGCTATCATGGAAATTTGGGAGGCTTGATAAACAAGTGGTAGCTAGCGCGACGTAGAGATAGCATCGAGACAACTAGCAAAGCAAAGATTGTAGTGGTATCTAGGGTAATGATCATCTTGCCTGAAATCCTTCTAGGAAGAAGGTCGAATCCATGAAGAAGACGAACGAGTGTAGTCGAACGAATCCTCACAATCGCAACGTTACCGGAACTATCAAGAATAAGCAACACCAGAAAGAAGCAAACAACATGGTAAACCAACAAGCATAATCATGGCATGATGCAAAATCAAGTATGATGCATGTCCGGTTTAATGAGTCATGGCATGGCAAAGTGCAACAAACAATACTACAAATTAAGTGGAGGTCAATATGCAACGAGTTGCATATTGAGGAAACCCCACATTCGAATTATTCAGTTTGCTCTCGTTTATGAACAAGACAAGATTAGATGTTGGTTAACATGGCAAGAGATGAAGCATAATTAATCTACCTAGCTAGGAAAGTTTAAATGAGGCCGGTAACAACAAACAACAATTCCCGAAAATCCTCATATGCATATTTCGAATTTGGTACTGTTCTGCCCAAAACCATATTTTATTGTTGTTAAAAAGCAAAGTAAAGTGCACCATGTTAATCTATGCATTTTCCACCCCATTTACATATAAAGTTTATTTAATTGGGAGCTACAATTATTTAGTTACGAAATAAACCATTTTAACATGGCATTAATGCAAATTAATGCAAACAGCAAGTTTAAGCATTTTTAACATGGATGAAAATTGCATATTATGAAACTAGATGAAATTCTAAGCATTTACATATATGAGTCATTTTAATATGATGCACGATTGTTGAGTTATTATATGCATGAACAAGAAGGACTTTTCGATGCAGTGAAGATGGACCTGAGGAAGCGGGGAGAAGGCAACTTGCAGGCACGGTTGAGGAAGGGGCGCCGGGAGTGGGAGGTTGTAAGGTGCAGGTGGAGGAGCTCAGCGTCCATGGCGGCATCCATGGCCGGGAGGCGCTGTTCGGTTCCTGCACAGACATAGGAGAGAGTGGGAGCACGCTGTGGGAGAGAGTTTGGGCAGGAGGAAGAGAAGAGATGGGGCTGCGAGGGGGTCCTGCTAGAGGTGGTCACCGGCGGTGACGTTGTTGACGAGGTGGCAGTCGAGGCAAGCTCCTGGCAGGGGCCCAAGCCAAGCCAACCCGATACTCCGGCTGGTGTGGCAGTGAGGCGAGGGAGCTCATGCTCCTGGACGAGGGGAGGTGAGGTGCTGTGGTGGTGGATCGAGCAGGTGGAGAGCTTTCGCACCGGTTGGGCCGGCGCACAGATCAAGGGAGGTGGGTGTTGTTGCGGGTTGTCTTGGGTGGAGCGGATCAGGAAGGTGGAGGCTGGTAGGTTGGGGATGGATCAGGATGAGATCCCGAGGAAGACAGTGGCAGCGGCAGAGAGGGATCGATGGGACATCTCCCTAGATTCTAGGTTCTAGGGTTGTCTCGTGTCTATATAGCAGGTGGTTAGGGACTAACCGGGCCCTCCGATTATGATCGAACGGTCGAGATAAATAGGTGAGGGAGTCCAAATGAGATACCGAAGATATTTTAGGGATGTTCGGGGTTGATCCGGACCCATCGGTGACGACTGAGTGGTTCGGTACGGGGAAGTTTCAGATGCGCATGCGAGGGGGTGTGTGCACTATGCAAAGAGGCTAGACAATTAGAGAGAGGGGAAATCAAAGACAACGGGGGCTGAAAAAAGGCCACGGAGAAGACAAGAGAGAATAGAGTGGTCCGGTTGGTCTAAGAGAAGGTCAACAGAGACAAGGAAGGAGCGGCAACCACGAACGGATGCAATTTTTTGAAAAACATGTGGATGTAATGCACATGATGCCATGACGAATGCAGCAAACAGATAAAACACACAGCAACAACGAAATAACTTGAAGGCATGTGGTGCATCGATCTCGAGTTGTCACAACCCTCCCCGACTTACAAGAGATCTCGCCCCGGGATCTAGGGATGACAACGGAAAGAAGAGGTATAACAAAGTTGCTTGTTCGACAAATGAGTGAAACCACAAAACTTAAGAGGTTCAAAAACTTGAAATAAAGAATACAACGGAGACGAACAAGATTGCAAACAGTCCGTTGGACAAAACGAACAAGGAATATGATGAGACCAAGAGCTTAGGGGACAAGATAGACTTTGAAGCCACTCCGGTAATAAAAGAATGATCAAACGAAAGCAAAGTTGAAAAGAACAAGATGAAGCCTTGCAATGATTTAGATGGAGCTTCAAAATGATATAATTTAAATAACTTGGAGCTCCGGTAAATAAAGAAGGAACCCTTCGAATCGAGGATTTATTCATCATGAACAAACTCCGGAAAGAAGGAATTCAATCACCTTGAGGAAAACCAGAATAAGATTTCCGTTATGCTTATCCTTCACGAAATTAAATGGATGACAAGCAAAGGATTTGACATACTACTTATTCCCATTGAAAAAGGATTGAGGAGAGATATAGCACAAACTTGGAAAAATCTTCAACGAATCACCGGTATGATTTCGGAAAGAACGAATGAATTGATATGGTAACAAAGGAAAAGGAATCTTAAACGAACTATGGTATGAATTTGAAAACGAACGAAGCAAAGAGAATGAAATGCCGGAAGAATTGGAAAACAAACAAAGATACTTGAGGGAATTTGGATACAAGATAACGAAGAGATCACGAGCTGACTAGAGATACCTGAACGATGCACCGGAAGAAATGGGGAATGAGGGCTGAACGTTGTGAATGAGGAATTATTCTGATATGATGGCCTCCATAATCAAAAGAAAGACACTACTGAAATGCTTCAGACGGATATGAAAAGAACTCTCACAATCGAAAACAATTATGAGGATGGCATGAAGCTAGAACCACGATACTTCAAGAGAATGGACCAAGATTTAGGAAACAAATCTTCTTCAACCTTCAAATGTTGAGAATGAAGACGAGGAACACACCAAAATTGTTGAGACACTCCGGAAGAATGAAAAGAGATAAGGTTGAGCCAAAGATGAAAATAATTTGGATGGGGTCTTGAAGGAGGCATCTGACTGATGAAAAAATCATTCTTACGTCAAACTTTGAAAAGAATTTGAGAATCACTCCGGAAAAATTAGAAGAGTCAGGTAAGATCCTGCGGGGAAATCTGTGGGTTATGGGCCCACTCAAAAGAAAACACCGTTGAATGATTTTTAAAGAGATATTGCACCGGTTGAATTAAATGGCTTCAATGAGATAACAACCTCAAAATAGCTTGAACGGATTGAGAATGGAAACACGAATCTTATGATATATCTTGAGCACTCTGGATATGAATAAAGAGAGGTGAATAACCGGCATGAGAAAGCATATGAAAGTATGAAAGGGATATGATCAACACCAAAAGCTTGCATTGACTCCACCGGAAAGGAAAAGAGATGATGAACTTGAAACTTCCTTAGGAGCATCATGAGAATCACCAGGTAAGAACTTTGATGAAAAAGAATGAAGAGACTTCACATCAATGAAATGGATACTTGTTTAAGAAATTTGAGTCCTTGAAGAAAAGGGTGGGATGGTGGAAAAAACAAAAGGAAACTTGGGATGGATGAAACAACAGTGTTGAGAAAACTAAGAATTGATCCTGCAAATGGGGAAAATGATAGGATCATCTTGAAGAGAAGCGCACCGGTTGGAAAAAAATGGACATGACAATCTCGACGATCAAGAAGGATTAGCACTCCCATAGAAATGTGAGAACACCGCTTAGAAAAGGTAAGGATCTACACTTGACATTGAAGCAACTTGAATACCACAACTCAAAATAAAACAAAGGATTTGGCTTCTAGAATAAGCCAGAAACGAATACATAAACCCTCATGAATTTGTTGGAAGGATAAACCTAGGTAACTACTTGAATTCCCACCTATGAACTCCCGAAATTCTCGGTTATGCAATCTAGTACAACAAGTACAAGGAGCAAAATATCATCACACAACTCCTAGCCGAGTTCTACGCTCCAAATGTACTTCCTCCGTCAACACATTATCAAGAACCTCGGAAATTGTGTACCTCAGACCTTCAAAAAACATTCGATATACTAGTTATGGCAATACATCTGATTGCTCTCCTCAGTACTAGGTGGTGCCAAACTACTCTCACCACAAAGAGTATAGAAGTGTTTTCAATGTCGGCGTCGTCTGGTATTGCGGAACTTAAACAATAAGCACTGTGACGAAAACATCTTGGAGCTCAACTCCCCGGGATACTGCCACAGCCCCTAAATGTCAGTAGGCACCAAGAAGAGAATTCCAGTTACATCGATATCGCAACGATTCCCACAATAACCGCGTGATCCTAAAAAAATTGACTGAAAAAGGAGAGTAATGGAAACAAAAACACCTACGTCACGATTCTTCGCCTGAGCGACGAAGTGGATAAGGAGTAAAAAGAATTCCTACTCTCCGACATAACTAGACTCAAAATAGTTTTTTGTCTAGGCTCGACAACGGCAACAGCTCGATCAATCAAGGGGGCTCCTGTGGTCAGTAAAGCTCTGATACCAACTTGTAGCGCCCAAGATGCGATTCTATCCAAATCACGCGATGACTTCATGATTGGGCACAAACGCATTTCGAGCGCCTAGCAAGGTGGATATCATTACAACATACCATGTATTGAATAGATGAGAATACAAGATAAAAGATTACACTCGCCACAAGCTACAACATGAATACAATAGTACACCAATACATAGCAATCATCATACAGAAGAGCTGGATCTCACTACTGATGAAATCAAACAAAAAAGAAGAACGACATCCACCCTGCTAATCCCAGGCTCCCGACAAGGAACCTATCCCTCGATCGAAGAAGAAGAAGCAGAAGAAGAACTCCAAAACAAGCAAGCATCGCTCTCACGTCATATCATCGCATTACCTGTACCTGCAACTGTTGTTGTAGTAATCTATGAGCCATGAGGACTCAGCAATCCCATTACCATGGGTATCAAGACTAGCAAAGCTTAATGAGTATGGAATGGATAAGTGGTGAGCTTGCAGCAGCACTAAGCATTGTATGGTGGCTAACTTACGAGTACAAGAATAAGAAGAGAAACTGCGCATAATGGTCACAAACTAGTAATGATCAAGAAGTGATCATGAACTACTTACGATTCAATTATAACCCCCACAGTGTTCTCTTGTCGAACTCACTCGCAAAGAGACAGTCACGATCACGCACGCGGTTGGTGTATTTTAATTCAGATCTGGTGTCATGTCTCTACAGCCGGATATTACAAATTTCCCATCTACCACATAACCACGGGCACGGCTTTCGAAAAGATTAAACCTACAAGGGTGTCCCAACTTAGTCCATCACAAACTCTCACGGTCCGCGGAGGAAAATCCTCCATTCCGGAACAAGTCGATCAAGCTCGGAATCCCGGATCACAAGACATTTCGACAATGGTAAAACATAACCAGCAAAACCTCTGGATGTGCCAACACCCTGATTGGATCCACGCGTATCTCGTCCCAGGCCATGATCGGATTGATCAAGCTACGAGTAAAACCAGACCTTGAGTTTCCCGTGGTCGCCCCTCAGGTTGCCCGGTTTGGACCAACACTCATGAGGAGCACTTGCCCGGGTTGTTGATTAATTATCCTTGAGGTACGCAAAGTCCTTATGCAAGTTTTAGTTGTTATTAGGAAAATGGTAAAACCAAAGTTGGGCCTTGCTGGAAGAGTTTTATTCAAAGCGAACTGTCAAGGGGGGCCCATAAACCCCGACCGTGTTAGGAACGCAAAATCAAGGAACATAACACCGGTATGACGGAGACTAGCGCGGCAAGAGTGGAACAAAACCCCAGGCAATAGGCCAAGCCTTCCACCCTTTACCAAGTATAAAGATGTATTAATTAAATAAGAGATATTGTGATATCCAATGATATCCATGTCCCAACATGGAACAACCTGCAACTGCACCTGTAACTAGCAACGCTATAAAAGGGGCTGAGCAAAGCGGTAACATAGCCAATCAAGGGTTTGCTGGGTTGATGGAAAGGCTAGAGGCTATCATGGAAATTTGGGAGGCTTGATAAACAAGTGGTAGCTAGCGCGACGTAGAGATAGCATCGAGACAACTAGCAAAGCAAAGATTGTAGTGGTATCTAGGGTAATGATCATCTTGCCTGAAATCCTTCTAGGAAGAAGGTCGAATCCATGAAGAAGACGAACGAGTGTAGTCGAACGAATCCTCACAATCGCAACGTTACCGGAACTATCAAGAATAAGCAACACCAGAAAGAAGCAAACAACATGGTAAACCAACAAGCATAATCATGGCATGATGCAAAATCAAGTATGATGCATGTCCGGTTTAATGAGTCATGGCATGGCAAAGTGCAACAAACAATACTACAAATTAAGTGGAGGTCAATATGCAACGAGTTGCATATTGAGGAAACCCCACATTCGAATTATTCAGTTTGCTCTCGTTTATGAACAAGACAAGATTAGATGTTGGTTAACATGGCAAGAGATGAAGCATAATTAATCTACCTAGCTAGGAAAGTTTAAATGAGGCCGGTAACAACAAACAACAATTCCCGAAAATCCTCATATGCATATTTCGAATTTGGTACTGTTCTGCCCAAAACCATATTTTATTGTTGTTAAAAAGCAAAGTAAAGTGCACCATGTTAATCTATGCATTTTCCACCCCATTTACATATAAAGTTTATTTAATTGGGAGCTACAATTATTTAGTTACGAAATAAACCATTTTAACATGGCATTAATGCAAATTAATGCAAACAGCAAGTTTAAGCATTTTTAACATGGATGAAAATTGCATATTATGAAACTAGATGAAATTCTAAGCATTTACATATATGAGTCATTTTAATATGATGCACGATTGTTGAGTTATTATATGCAAAACAATAGTTCTGTGATAGTATAAAAAAAAAAGACACGGGCCGAATCTAGTGCAAGCTGGGTCAACATAGAGGAGGGGCTGTGGGGAGCTCACCCATGGGTCAAGCCCAGGTTGGCTGGGTGCAAGGAGGCCGGGCCTTGGAGCAGGCTGCGATCAACGAGAGGTGTTGAGGCAGAGGCATCGCCCTCCTCTGCCTAAACTGTTGCTGCTCGATGCAGTGAAGAAGACCGGCGGCTGGAGGGGGGCTTCGCACGGCGGAACTTGGGCGTAGGACGGGCAGAATGGAGGAGGTGGTCGGGATGGTCCTGATCTTGGTAGACACGAGGTAGAGGAGCGGCAGCGAGCTCCTGCACCAAAAGACAATAGCAACAATAGGGGTCAAAACCAGGAGCGCGAGGAGGAAAAGGATGTCCGGCTCAAGCAGCAAGATGGACCTGAGGAGGCGGGGAGAAGGCGAATTTTAGGGATGGTTGAGGAAGGGGTGCTGGGAGTGGGAGCTCGTAAGATGCAGGTGGAGGAGCTCAGCGTCCATGGCGGCATCCATGGCCGGGCAGCGGTGTTTGGTTCCTGCTACAGGTAGTCGCCGGGGGCGACGTGGTTGACGAGGTGGCAGTTGAGGCAAGCTCCTGGCAGGGGCCCCTGGACGCCGGCTGGCATGGCACCGAGTCGAGGGAGCTGATGCTCGTGGACGAGGGGGGCGAGGTGCTGTGGTGGTGGATCGGGATGAGATCCCGAGGAAGACAGTGGCAACGGCCAAGAGGGATCGATGGGACATCTCCCTAGATTCTAGGGTTCCCTCGTGTATATATAGTAGGTGGATTTGGTTAGGGACTAATCGGACCGTCCGATTATGAACAGACGGTCAAGATAAATATTTTAGGGAGTCCAAATGAGAAACCGAAGATACTTTAGGGATGTTCGGGGTTGATCTGGACCCATCGATGACGACTGAGTGGTTCAAGTTCGGGGAAGTTTCAGACGCCCATGCATGGGGGTGTGTGCACTATGCAAAGAGGCTGGACATTTAGAGAGAGGGGAAATCATAGATGGGGGCTGACAAAATGCCACGGAGAAGACAAGAGAGAAGAGAGCGGTCTGGTTGGTCTGAGAGAAGGTGAACAGAGACAAGTAAGAAGCGACAACCACGAACGGATGCAAATTTTGAAAAACATGCGGATGCAATGCACATGATGCCATGACGAATGCAGCAAACAAATAAAACACACAGCAAAAACAAAATAACTGGAAGGCATCTGGAGCATCGGTCTCGGGTCGTCAGATCATCCTCTTAAGAAAAATGAAATACTTGATATCTTCTATAATGGACTAACCGATGCTTCTAGGGACTTCCTAGATAGTTGTGTTGTTGTGTTTTCAGGGAACAACCTGTTGAACAAGCTGAAGAATTATTCAATAACATATTGAAAAATTATGATGATTGGACTCTTCCTGAACCACCGCCTAAACCTACTCCGAAGAAGAGCGGTATCTTATATCTCAGTCCTGAAGATATGCAAGAAGCGAAGAAATGTATGAAGGAAAAAGGTATTAAAGCTGAGGATGTCAAAAATTTACCTCCTATTGAAGAAATACATGGGCTTGAGACACCACCACCCAAGGTGGTAGAGGTAAATTATTTAATGAAATTCAATGATAATGACAATCCTTATAATATGCATCCTAGTCAATGCCTTTATGAGTTCGATAACTACATTAGAAAACAAGATCACTTCAATGCAAATGTTATGAAACAATTGAAATACAATTCTGATATGATTGCTCGCTTGAGTGACTTGTTAGTTAGAATCTCAAATGATGTTGGAGGTGTAGGAAAACATGGCTCTATGGTTCAAACTCAACTAGAACAAGTTGCTGAATCCCAAAGAGAATTGCTTGATGAAATGAACAACAATATACATGACTTTGAAGTTAGAGTAGCAACTAGAGGAGGTAAAATGTCTCAGGAACCACTCTATCCTAAGGGACACCCAAAAAGAATTGAACAAGACTCTCAAATACTTAACACTGATGCACCTAGTCCTACCAAAAAGAAGAAGAAAAAGAAAAATGATAGGACTTTACATACCTCTAGTGAACCTGAGATAGAAAAAACTCCTAAAGCTAATAATGATGTTTCTATTTCTGATGCTGAAACTCAATCTGGTAATGAACACTCACCTACTGATAAAGAAAATATAATGATGAGGTTCATGAAGACACTCAGACAAATAATAAAGAACCAGATAATGATGTTGAAATAGAGCCAGCTATTGATCTTGATAACCCACAACCTAAAAATAAAAGATATGATAAAAGAGACTTTGTTGCTAGGAAACATGGTAAGGAAAGAGAACCATGGGTTCAAAAACCCATGCCCTTTCCACCTAAATCAACTAAGAAGAAAGATGATGAAGAATTTGAACGCTTTGCTGAAATGATTAGGCCAGTCTTTTTGCGTACCCGCTTGACTGATATTTTAAAGATGGGCCCTTATGCAAAGTACATGAAAGACATCATCACCAATAAGACAAAAATACCGGAAGCTGAAATCTCCACCATGCTTGCTAATTATTCTTTTAAGGATGGAGTAACTAAAAAAGTTGGAGATCCGGGAATACCAACTATACCATGCTCTACCAAAAGAAATTATGTGAAAACTACTTTGTGTGATTTAGGAGGTCGTGTTAGTGTTATGCCTTTCTCTCTGTACAAAAGACTTGATTTGAATAAACTCACACCTACTGAAATATCTTTGCAAATGGCTGACAAATCAACTTCCATACCTATCGGTATTTGTGAGGATGTGCCCACTGTTGTTGCAAATGTTATATCTTAACATACTTTGTTATACTTGAGATGCCCTAGGACGACAACATGTTGATTATCCTTGGTAGACCCTTTTTGAATACTGCAGGGGCCGTTATTGATTGCAATAAAAGCAAGGTCACTTTTCATATCAATGGTAATGAGCTTATGGTGCATTTTCTGAAGAAACAATTCCAAGTGAATGGTATAAATGTTATTGAAAAATCTTCGACACTCACTATTGGCAGTTTTCAACTCACTTTACCTACTACCATAAAGAAATATGATATACTTATTGTTGGGGACATGCATATCCCCGTTGAGGTAACTTAGTGTTCTATGAAAGTTCTTCGGTTTCATGGTAATCGAAGGTGTTTGTTAATAAGACTTGTTCAACCTTATTAATGGATCACTTTTGAGAGGTATGAAGTTGATGAATTTAGTACGCACCACCTTCTATCCTTACCTTTTATTTTCTGTTTTTCTTAGTTAAATAAAATAAAATGCCATGTTCATCCAGTTTTCTGGATTTTCCATGCAATAAAAAATGACCCAAAAAAATTCTCAGAATGTCCTGAAAATTTTATTCAATTTTTTCTAAATATTTAAGAATTTCTGGTGCAAATAACCTTAGAGGGGGTGCACCAGGTGGGCACAGCCCACCTGGGTGCACTAGTAGCCCGAATTTGACGATGACAAGACATGGAAGGGAAAGAAGAGCGGCAATGCCAAGGGGCAGCAGCATAACCCGGCGGGTCATGGAAACAACAGTAAGCGTAAAGCGGATAACAGTTTGGATTTTGTGGCTAATACCAACGTGCAGGACAAGGGCCAGCGGCGTAAGGGTAAACCGCCCCGGCGTAGCGGAGGACCAAGTCCTAACCCAGAGCGCCTGTCTTATCTGTTAAACCAGCCTTGCCCAAAGCACCCTGGTGGGTTGTGGTCCCCACGTGGCCCCCCTCGCTTATCTCTTTAGCCCATGTCATCACCTAACTCCAAAAAAAATTCACTGTTGCTCTCTCTCTCGTGTTCTTGCTCTCCACCTGCGGATTTCGATCTCTTTGCTTGAAGCTCCGTTTCCGGAACTGTTTCAGGGGATTGCTACTTGGTATGTGACTCCTCCATTGGTCCAATTAGTTTTTGCTTTAGTGGTTTATATTTTGAATAATAAGCTACTCTTGGTGCTGCTGTAGATGAGCTTGCACTACTAGAAAAAGGGCTATAGATGGGATTAACACTAATGGCGCACCAGACAAGCCGTGCGCCATTAGTATATACTAATGGCGCACCACCTTCCGATACGCCATTAGAGATGAAACTACTAATGGCGCACCTGGCCCAGGGTGCGCCATTAGTATCAATTTTTTTTTAACTAGTGCGCCTGTCCAAACATACTAATGGCGCATCCAGAGACAGTGCGCCATTAGTAGTTGAAACTACTAATGGCGCACCTGCCTCGGGGTGCGCCATTAGTATCAAAAAAATGTTTTTTTAACTAGTGCGCCTGTCCAAACATACTAATGGCGCATCCAGAGACAGTGCGCCATTAGTAGTTGAAACTACTAATGGCGCACCTTGACCAGGGTGCGCCATTAGTATCAATTTTTTTTTTTTAACTAGTGCGCCTGTCCAAACATACTAATGGCGCATCCTGCCCACGGTGCGCCATTACTAGTTGTAACTAGTAATGGCGCACCAGGCCCAGGGTGCGCCATTAGTATAAAAAGTTTTTTTTTACTAGTGCGCCTGTACAAACATACTAATGGCGCACCACCAGGAGGTGCGCCATTAGTAACCTGGATTAGTAATGGCGCATCAAGAGTTGGTGCGCCATTAGTAAGTGGGCAGCAACAAGATATTTTGGACAGCCTCTCCTACCCACACTCACTTTCTCCCCACTTCATTCTCTCCACCTCCTCCTTGTCTCGGGTGCCTCCTCTTTTTCACATCATTTCCACCATAGATTCATTCAATTTAAGTGGTTAAATTACCTTGTTTTGATAGGTAAGTAAGGGGGGAAGCTATATTATGTTGTTCTCCCTACAACAATGTGCACATGCACTTTTTATGGCCTAGCTAGATCTATGTATGTTCGTGGTGTTGCATATGTTTGTGGTGTTGCATATGTGTTTGTGTTTGGAGGTGTGCCGGTATTTGAAATGCGATAGTTGCCAATATTTTGCCGGAATGTTGATTCATTTCCGTTTCGGCGAGAATTTTGGCATTAAGCATTCTTTTTGGTCCTATTTTTAGGGAAAGTCATGCCAAATTTTTTGATACTAATATTCATACTAATGGCGCATCACATCATAGTGCGCCATTAGTATGCCAAAGGATACTAATGGCGCATCACTAAACAGTGCGCCATTAGTATGCCGAAGTTACTAATGGCGCATCCGTCTGTAGTGCGCCATTAGTATGCCAAAGCACCTGGTATACATGGCCCCCTGGGAGGCATACTAATGGCGCACTGTAGTATATACTAATGGCGCATCAGTGGTGTGCCATTAGTAAAATATACTAATGGCGTGCTACTAATGGCGCACCACTGATGCGCCATTAATGGCCAGATTAGGTGCGCCATTAGTAGTCCTTTTTCTAGTAGTGTTGCAGTTTCCTTCAGTGCATTATTTTACTCTATTCATTACGAAGTATCTACTTGCTAGGGAGAAGGTTGGTGCACTTAGTGCCCCTGATTTCACTGTCTTATGCCGTGCACTCTATGGCGCTAACACTTATAGCTTGGGAGCTATTGTGGCACGTCGCCTTCACCTTAACAGGTCCAAGGGTAAAATTCATGGCGGTATTTATGCTACTCGCTTAGCGAGTCACTTTAACGTTCAGATATGCCAACATGACCACTACTTGCCCAAGGTTTACTTAGATCGCCAGGCGATGGCTGGTCATCACTTTATTGATGGTGAGAACACTACTATGGATGTTCCTTATAACCTAGTTTTTAGTGAAAATACTCGCGATGTTATTCCGTTGCTGCACCTGCTTTTCTGGATTCTATTGCCAGGGGCGGATACAGGATCATGCCTGAGGACATTGCCGCCTATCGGAACAACCAGGCAGCGGCTGAGGAGGAGCCACATGAGTGGGACACTCAGGTGCCTGCTCCACAACACTTCAACATAGGACCTGGGGGCTACTTTGAGTGGTGATTACAAATTTAGGCCAAAAGCCTAAGCTTGGGGGACTACGTATTTCCATCGACATTGCATTCATGTTCACACATTTCATTCCAGTTGTCGGTGTCCACACTATTTCATTGTATTATCCATGCTAGGTTTATTTTCTCACTTTCTTCTTGTGTGTTTGAAAGACTTTGAGAAAATCCAAAAATATTTCCTGCTTCTTTTCGGTTTTTCTTTCTAGTTTAATTAGTTGTAGTATTAAAAGAAAACCCAAAGTGATTTCTCGATTCTTCTTGTCACCTGTTGGGAGCTTTCCCGTGTAAATAGTTTTCTCATTTTTGTTTTTCCTTCTCTAATTTGCTTTCTTCTAGAAAAAACTAAAACTCCAAAAATATTCCAGTGTTTCTCTGAATTACTTTTTCGTTTATTGAGTCATACCAAGGAGAAGACCACGATGAAAATGTTGAGTGGCTCTCATATGCATTATTGTTGATCTGACGCATTGCCCAAATTACCTTGTGTTCTCCTTTGAATAAAATGTTTGCAGATTCCAGCTTAGTCCATGGCATTCTTGCACTATTATTATTTTCAAATCGTTCGGTCGTGCAAGTGAAAGGCAATTTGGTGAACTGGCTATGGCAGAGAGAAGCGGGTATGAACTCAACTTGTTATGTTTTTGTAAATATGTTTAACCTAGTATCCATGATTCAACATATTATGATCAAACATGTTTGCAATGACAATTAGAGGTTATAGTTTCTCATGCCATGCTTAAGTAGCTAGGAGTGGATAATGATTTATCTTGGATGTCAACATTGCATTAAAATGATTGTGATGTAGTATGATGGTATGGTATCCTCCATCAAATGTTCGAGTGGCTTGACTTGGCACATGTTCATGCATGTAGTTGAATCAAAACAACATAACCTCTATGATATCTTTGTTCATGGTGTTCATATCCTACTCATGCTAGGATCCAATGTTCATTGTGCATAATGCATGTTCATGACCATTTTTGCTCTCCAGTTGGCCGCTTCCCAACCTATTTGCTAGCCTTCGCCTGTACTAAGCGGAAATACTACTTGTGCATCAAAATCGTAAAAACTCAAGTTATTCCAGATGAGTCCACCATACCTACCTATATTACCCTGCCATTCTAAGTAAATTGCATGTGCCACCTCTAAAAAGTTCAAATAAATATCATTTTTGTGTGACTGGATTGTTCATAGAGCGACAGGAGGTAGTCGGTATCTTCCATGCTAAGAGGGTTATTCTCATCATGAGTGTTTATTCACTCATCCCTGCACGAGAGGGGCGGTAATAGGGATTCCCACTCCCGAAATCAAATTGCAAATAATTAAACAAAACTCCCCCAAGACTGATGTTGGTATGGATAGTACCCGTGGATTCGGTTAGCCGTGGAGTGTGTTTGTTGGTGGAGGGGAGTAAACCTTTTACTTTTATTGCTTGGGAACCTCCACTAATGTGTTTAGCATGGAAGATATCGATAACTAATGGTCGCGAAGTAAACAAGAAGGGTGCATTTCTCAAAATTTCATTTATGTCTGCTTTAAAATTTTGAGCTCATGCACCGCTGCAAATCCCTGCTTCCCTCTGCGAATGGACTATCTATTTATTTTATGTTGAGTCATCACCTTCTCAAATAAGCGCCAGATCCTGGGAGCACTAGTGTCATCCTCATGCATTGTGTATAGTTAATGTTGGATGCATCATGACTGGATCTTTTCTACCATGAATGACAATGTTTAGTCACTGCTTGAACTTTGGAGGTGCTCTGCCTTTATGTTTTGCGGTTTAGTAAGGGCTAGCGAGATACCACCATTGTCATATTATATCATGATTGTTTTGACAAGGTGTTGTCTTTTGAGATATTTTATTATTGCTCGCTAGGTGATTATGTAATTGATCTGAGTTAATATAATTTTTAAGAGTTATTTTGGACATGGTTAGTTATAATATTTGCTGAAAACCTGGGTGCTACTTAAGCTTATTTATGTAAACAAGAGCAAAAGAGTTCATAAATTTTTTTATTTTTCACTTTCAGTTTATCAACTGAATTGCTTGAGGACAAGCAAAGGTTTAAGCTTGGGGGAGTTGATACGTCTCCATCGTATCTACTTTTCCTAATGCTTTTCCTCTTGTTTTGGACTCTAATTTGCATGATTTGAATGAAACTAACCCGGACTGGCGTTGTTTTCAGCAGAACTACCATGGTGTTGTTTTTTGTGCAAAAATAAAAGTTCTTGGATTGGAACAAAACTTTGTGAAAATGTTTTTATATAATAAAAGAGAATTACTGGAGCCAAGAACCACCAGAGGGGGGCCCTGGGTGAGCACAACCCACCAGGGCGCCCCACCCCCTCAGGTGCGCCCAGGTGGGTTGTGCCCACCTGGTGGCCCCGCAGACCCTGAATCCAACTCCATAAATACCGATTTTTCCAGAAAAAATCGGGGAGGAAGAAATATCTTGTTTCACGATACGGAGCCGCCACCACCTCCTATTCTTCATCAGGAGGCCAGATCTGGAGTCCGTTTTGGGCTTCGGAGAGGGGGGTCTTTGATCTTCGTCATCACCAACCCTCCTTCATCGCCAATTCCATTTTGCTCCCCACCGGGAGTGAGTAATTCCTTCGTAGGCTCGCTGGTCGGTGAGGAGTTGGATGAGATTCATCATGTGATCGAGTTAGTTCTGTTAGGGCTTGATCCCTAGTATCCACTATGTTCTGAGGCTGATGTTGATCTGACTTTGCCATGCTTAATGCTTGTCACTTTGGGCCCGGGTACCATGATTTCAGATCTGAACCGTTTATGTTATCACCATTATATCTATGTCCTAGATCCGATCTTGCAAGTTATATTCACCTATTACGTGTCATGATCCGTAAACCCCGTAGTGACAATAGTCGGGATACTTTCCGGTGATGACCGTAGTTTGAGGAGTTCATGTATTCACTATGTGTTAATGCTTTGTTTCGGTTCTCTATTAAAAGGAGGCCTTAATATCCCTTAGTTTTCCATATGGATCCCGCTGCCATGGGAGGCTGGACAAAAGATGTCATGCAAGTTCTTTCCATAA